>NC_091435.1:65047567-65347735 GCF_964237555.1 Oryctolagus cuniculus | reverse complement strand
TGTTTATTGCAGCTCAATTCACAATAGCTAAGACCTGGAACCAACCTAAATGCCCATCAACGGTAGACTGGATAAAGAAATTATGGGATATGTATTCTTTAGAGTACTATACCGCAGTAAGAAACAACGAAATCCAGTCATTTGCAACAAAATGGAGGAATCTGGAACACATCATGCTGAGTGAAATAAGCCAGTCCCAAAGGGACAAATACCATATGTTCTCCCTGATCGGTGACAACTGACTGAACACCAAGAGGGAAACCTCCTGAAGTGAAATGGACACTATGGGAAACGGTGACTTGATCAACATAGCCCTGACTGTTAATGAACAACTTAATTCATTATCCCTCTTAGTAGTTTTTTTGTCTGTTCTACTTAATATGACTGGTTTAATTCTGTAATTAATACACAGTTACTCTTAAGTGTTAAAAATTAACTGAAATGTGATCCCTGTTAAACATAAGAGTGGGAATAAGAGAGGGAAGAGATGTATAATTTGGGACATGCTCAAGCTGACTTGCCCCAAATGGTAGAGTTAAAAACATACCAGGGGATTCCAATTCAATCCCATCAGGGTGGCATGTACCAATGCCATCTCACTATTCCAAGTGATTAATTTCAGTTCACAATTGATCATAATGAAAGGACTAAGAGTCAAAGGGAGCACATAAACAAGTCTAGTACCTGCTAACACTAACCGATGGAATAAATAAAGGGGAGAGTGATCCAACATGGGAAGTGAGATACTCAGCAGACTCATAGAATGGCAGATGTCCTAAATAGCACTCTGGCCTCAGAATCAGCCCTAAAGGCATTCAGATCTGGCTGAAAAGCACATGAGAGTATTTCAGGCATGGAAAGCCAAGATACTCTGGCAAAAGATCTCTGCGAGTGAGATCCCAGTGGAAAGAACAGGTCTTCAAAGAAGGAGGTACCTTTCTCTGAAGGGAGGAGAGAACCTCCACTTTGACTATGACCTTGTCTAAACAAGATAAGAACTGGAGAACTCAGAGGACTTCCATAGCCTTGGAAACTCATGACTGGAGCATAGGGAGATTACTGATGCCATAGACAGGAGTGTCAATTGGTAAAGTCAACAACAGGAGTCACTGTGCACTTACTCCTCATGTAGGATCTCTGTCCTTAATGTGCTGTACATTGAGATTTAATGCTATAACGAGTACTCAAACAATATATTTCACTTTGTGTTTCTATGGGGGTGCAAACTGTTGAAATCTTTACTTAATGTATACTAAACTGATCCTCTGTAAAAAAAAAAAAAAAAAAGAAAGAAATTATCAATCCCCAACTTGACTCTCACTGGGATTAAACATGACAATAGGTCTGATCTGATTTCATCATCATTTAAAAAAAATCATCTATTATTTTTCACTTTATGTTTCTGTGTGGGAGCAAACTGTTGAAATCCTTACTTAATGTATACTAAGCTGATCTTCTGTATATTAAGATAATCGAAAATGAATCTTGATGTGAATGGAAGGGGAGAGGGAGTGGGAAAGGGGAGGGTTCTGGGTGGGAGGGACGGTATGTGGGGGAAGCCATTGTAATCCATAAATCGTACTTTGGAAATTTATATTCATTAAAAAAAAAGTTAAAAAAAATACTAAAAGGAATAAAATAGTAAGTTGTTCCTCGAAAGTCAGGGCAAGGCTGATGAAGTCACCGTTTCTCATAGTGTCCATTTCACTTCAACAGTTTTCCTTTTTGGTGCTCGGTTGTTGTCACTGATCAGAGAAAACATATGACATTTGTCCCTTTGGAACTGGCCTATTTCACTCAGCATGATGTTTTCCAGATTCCTCCATTTTGTGGCAAATGACCAGATTTCATTGTTTTTGACTGCTGCATAGTATTCTATGGAGTACATGTCCCTTAATTTCTTTATCCAGTCTACTGTTGATGGGCATTTAGGTTGGTTACAGGTCTTAGCTATTGTGAATTGAGCTGCAATAAACATGAATGTGCAGACAGCTTGTTTGTTTGCCAATTTCATTTCCTTTGGGTAAATTCCAAGGAATGGGATGGCTGGGTTGTATGGAAAGGTTATCTTCAGGTTTCTGAGGAATCTCCAGACTGATTTCCATAGTGGCTTGACCAGGTTGCATTCCCACCAACAGTGGGTTAGTGTCCCTTTGTCCCCACAATCTTGCCAGCATCTGTTGTTGGTAGATTTCTGAATGTGAGCCATTCTAACCGGGGTGAGGTGAAACCTCACTGTGGTTTTGATTTGCATTTCCCTGATTGCTAGTGATCTTGAACATATTTTCATGTGTCTGTTGGCCATTTGGATTTCGTGTTTTGAAAAATGTCTATTGAGGTCCTTGGCCCATCTCTTAAGTGGGTTGTTTGTTTTGATGTTGTGGAGTTTCTTGATTTCTTTGTAGATTCTCGTTATCAACCCTGTATCTGTTGCATAGTTTGCAAATATTTTTTCCCATTCTGTTGGTTGCCTCTTCACTTTCTTGACTGTTTCTTTTGCAGTACAGAAACTTCTCAATTTGATGCAATCCCAGATGTTAATTTTGGCTTTGACTGCCTGTGCCTACAGGGTCTTTTCCAAGAAGTCTTTGCCAGTACCTATATCTTGCAGGGTTTCTCCAGTGTTCTCTAAGAATTTGATGGTGTCGGGTCATAGATTTAGATCTTTTTTTTTTAACTTTTATTTAATGAATATAAGAAGAGCAGCTGGGACTAGAACCAGCCCTCATATGGGATGCCAGCATTGCAAGTAGAGGATTAACTTACTGTTCCACGGCACCAGCCCCTGAAATTTGTATTTATTATTTAAAAGCTTTCTTAAAAAATTATTAGCAGGAAAGAAATAATTAAAGTTACAGAAGAAATAAACAAAATTTAAACAAAAAATACAGAAGAACAGTGAAATGAAGAGCTGGTTTTAAGAAAAATAGAAACAAAATTGATGCACCATTTGCAAACTAGTAAAAAAAAGAGCTGTTTTTTTGAAAAAATAAACAAAATTGACACACCATTGGCCCAACTAACCAAAAAAAAAGAAGAGAGAAGACTCTAAGAGCTGTATACCAACAAACTGGGAAACCTAGAAGAAATGGACAGATTCCCACACACACACAACTTACCTAAATTGAGCAATGAAAACATAAAACAGACACATAACCAGGACAGTAATAAAGGCCCTCCCAACAAAGAAGAGTCCAGGACCGGATGGATTCACTGCTGAATTCTACCAGACATTTAAAGAAGAACTAACCCCAGTTCTCCTCAAATTATTCAAAACAATTGAAAGGGAAGGTAATCCTCCCAAATTCTTTCTATGAACCCAATATCACCTTAATTCCTAAACCCAGAAAAGAAAACTATAGACCAATCTCCCTGATGAACATAGACACAAAAATATTAAACAAAATCCTGGCCAATCGAATCCAACTACACATCAGAAAGATCATTCACCCAGACCAAGTGGGATTTATCCCTGGGATGCAGGGATGGTTCAACATTCACAAATCAATCAATGTGATACACCACATTAACAAACAGAAGAAAAACCATATGATTATCTCAATAGATGCAGAGAAAGCATTCAACAAAATACAACACCCTTTCATGATGAAAACTCTAAGCAAATTAGGTTTGGAAGAAACATTCTTCAACACAATCAAGACAATTTATGACAAACCCATGGCCAGCATCATATTGAATGGGGAAAAGTTAGAGGCATTCCCACTGAGATCCTGTACTAGACAGGGATGCCCACTCTCACCATTGCTGTTCAGTATAGTTCTGGAAGTTTTAGCCAGAGCCATTAGGTGAAAAAAAAAAAAGAAATCAAAGGGATAAATTGAGAAGGAAGAAGTCAACCTATCCTTATTTGCAGATGACATGATTCTATATACAAGGGATCCAAGACTCCACTAAGAGACTGTTGGAACTCATAGAAGAGTTTGGTAAAGTAGAAAGATATAAAGTCAATACAAAAAATTCAACAGCCTTTGTATACACAGACAATATAAAGGCTGAAAAAGAACTTCCACTATCAATCCCATTCACAATGGCTACCAAAAAAGTCAAATATCTCAGAATAAATTTAACCAAAGATGTCCAAGATCTCTATAATGAGAATTACAAACCATTAAAGAAAGATATTAAAGAAGATACCAAAAACTGGGAAAATTTTTCATGTTCATGGAGTAGAAGAATCAATATCATCAAAATGTCCATTCTTCCAAAAGCAATTTACAGATCCAATGTGAATGGAAACCATAGTAGTTAGTGAAATAAGCCAGTCCCAAAGGGACAAATACTATATGTTCCTCCTGATCTGTGATAACTAATGCAGCATCAAAAAAGAAATCAGTAGAAGTTAAATTGACACTTTGAGAAGCAATGACTTGAACAGCGCTTTCCTTGACTGTTGAGAAACAGATTTTTTTTTCTTTTCTTCCTTTTTCCTAATGGAGAATGGGACTGAGACTGAGAGAGGGAGGAGGATGTGGTGTGGGAGTGGAGGTGGAAGGGCGGATATGTTGGAAAGAATCACTATGTTCCTTATGAATATAGTACTTATGAAATTTGTACTCATTAAATAAATGGTTACTTTGGGAAATAAAAAAGATGATCAATAACTGTCTGGTACCAGATCTCAGTGGAAATGCTTCCAACTTTTCTCCATTAATAGGATGTTGGCCATGGGTTTTTCATAAATTGCTTTGATTGTATTGAGGTACCAGACAGGGATGCCCACTCTCACCACTGCTATTCAATATAGTTCTGGAAGTTCTAGCCAGAGCTATTAGGCAAGAAAAATAAATTAAAGGGATACAAATTGGGAAGGAAGAACTCAAACTATCCCTCTTTGCAGATGATGTGATTCTTTATTTAGGGGACCCAAAGAACTCTACTAAGAGACTATTGGAACTCATAGAAGAGTTTGGCAAAGTAGCAGGATATAAAATCAATGCACAAAAATCAACAGTCTTTGTATACACAGGCAATACCACAGCTGAGGAAGAACTTCTAAGATCAATCCCATTCACAATAGCTACAAAAACAATCAAATACCTTGGAATAGACTTAACCAAGGACGTTAAGGATCTCTACAATGATAATTACAAAACCTTAAAGAAAGAAATAGAAGAGGATACCAAAACTGGGAAAATCTTCCATGCTCATGGATTGGAAGAATCAATATCATCAAAATGTCCATTCTCCCAAAAGCAATTTACAGATTCAATGCAATACCAATCAAAACCTGAAGACATTCTTCTCAAACCTGGAAAAAATGATGCTGAAATTCATATGGAGACAGGGGAGACCTCAAATAGCTAAAGCAATCTTGTACAACAAAAACAAAGCCGGAGGCATCACAATACCAGATTTCAGGACATACTACAGGGCAGTTGTTATCAAAACAGCATGGTACTGGTACAGAAACAGATGGATAGACCAATGGAACAGAATTGAAACACCAGAAATCAATCCAAACATCAACAGCCAACTTATATTTGATCAAGGATCCAAAACCAATCCCTGGAGTAAGGACAGTCTGTTCAATAAATGGTGCTGGGAAAACTGGATTTCCACATGCAGAAGCATGAAGCAAGACCCCTACCTTACACTTTACACAAAAATTCACTCAGCATGGGATAAAGACTTAAATCTGCAACCCGACACCATCAAATTATTAGAGAGCATTGGAGAAACTCTGCAAGATATAGGTACTGGCAAAGACTTCTTGGAAAATACCCCAGAAGCACAGGCAGTCAAAGCCAAAATTAACATCTGGGATTGCATCAAATTGAGAAGTTTCTGTACTGCAAAAGAAACAGTCAGGAAAGTGAAAGGCAACCAACAGAATGGAAAAAAATATTTGCAAACTATGCAACAGATAAAGCGTTGATAACGAGAATCTACAAAGAAATCAAGAAACTCCACAACATCAAAACAAACAACCCACTTAAGAGATGGGCCAAGGACCTCAATAGACATTTTTCAAAACACGAAATCCAAATGGCCAACAGACACATGAAAATATGTTCAAGATCACTAGCAATCAGGGAAATGCAAATCAAAACCACAGTGAGGTTTCACCTCACCCCGGTTAGAATGGCTCACATTCAGAAATCTACCAACAACAGATGCTGGCAAGATTGTGGGGACAAAGGGACACTAACCCACTGTTGGTGGGAATGCAAACTGGTGAAGCCACTATGGAAGTCAGTCTGGAGATTCCTCAGAAACCTGAAGATAACCTTTCCATACAACCCAGCCATCCCATTCCTTGGAATTTACCCAAAGGAAATGAAATTGGCAAACAAACAAGCTGTCTGCACATTCATGTTTATTGCAGCTCAATTCACAATAGCTAAGACCTGTAACCAACCTAAATGCCCATCAACAGTAGACTGGATAAAGAAATTAAGGGACATGTACTCCATAGAATACTATGCAGCAGTCAAAAACAATGAAACCTGGTCATTTGCAACAAGATGGAGGAATCTGGAAAACATCATGCTGAGTGAAATAGGCCAGTTCCAAAGGGACAAATGTCATTTGTTCTCCTTGATCAGTGACAACTAACTGAGCACCAAAGGGGAAACCTGTTAAAGTGAAATGGACACTATGAGAAACGGTGACTTGATCAGCCCTTGCCCTGACTGTTGATGAAAAACTTAATATGTCATCCCTCTTAGCATTTTTTTGTTTATTTGTTCTACTTAATACTTTTGGTTGAATACTGTAATCAATACACAGTCATTCTCAAGTTTTGAAACTTAACTGAAAAATGATCACTGTTAAATATAAGAGTGGGAGTAAGAGAGGGAAGAGATGTGCAATTTGGGACATGCTCAAGCTGACTTACCTCAAACGGTAGAGTTAGAAACATACCAGGGGATTCCAATTCATTCCCATCAAGGTGGCATGTACCAATGCCATCTCACTAGTCCCAGTGATCAATTTCTGTTCACAATTGATCATAATGATAGGACTAAGAGCCAAAGGGAGCACATAAACAAGACTAGTGTCTGCTAATACTAGCTGATAGAATAAAAATGGAGAGAAGGATCCAACATGGGAAGGGAGATACACAGCAGATTCATAGAATGGCAGATGTCCTAAATAGCACTCTGGCCTCAGAATCAGCCCTTAAGGCATGCGGATCTGGCTGAAAAGCCCATGAGAGTATTTCAGGCATGGAAAGCCAAGACACTCTGGCAAAAAAAAAAAAAAAAAAAAAAAAAAAAAAAAAAAAAAAAAAAAAAACACCCTACATGAAAGATCTCTATGAGTGAGAAAGAACAGGTCTTCAAAGAAGGAGGTACCTTTCTCTAAAGGGAGAACTTCCACTTTGACTATGACCCTGTCGGAATAAGATCGAAGTCAGCAAACTCAAAAGGCTTCCATAGCCTTGGCAACTCATGACTAGAGCCTAGATAGATTATTGACGCCATAAACAAGAGTGTCAAATTGGTAAGTCAACAACAGGAGTCACTGTGTACTTAATTCTCATGTGGGATCTGTCCTTAGTGTGTTGTCCAATGTGAAGCAATGCTATAACAAGTACTGAAACAGTATTTTACACTTTGTGTTTCTGTGTGGGTGCAAATTGATGAAATCTTTACTTAATATATACTGAATTAATCTTCTGTATATAAAGATAATTGAAAATGAATCTTGATGTGAAATAAATGGGAGAGGGAGTGGGAGATGGGAGTGGTGTGAGTGGGAGGGAAATTATGGGGTGGGGGGAAGGCATTGTAATCTATTAACTGTACTTTGAAAATTTATATTTACTAAATAAAAAATTTAAAAAAAAAGATTATCAAAATCCTTTTGTGGCTTTACTGAGCTCATGAACTCCAATCATTTTTTTATTCCTGGATTTCAGTACATCTCTACTTGCAACAAAGGCAACAGCTTCCAAATGTAATAGTTTGATTAGTAACCTGAATTGGAGGTTATGAGAAAAGGGCTCTACTGTCAACCTTTGAGTTCAGTGAGACAAAAATCCAATATCATAGTTATTATCAACAGTTCTATCTGAAATCAGCCTTCTTCTAACTATGTTCTATTGCAAGCAGGTAAGAAAATATGGGTGTCTCTAAAACTCACCACAACTATAAGAAATAGCAATTGCAGCACAGGACCCCTGTTTTACTTCATAGAGATTTTGTATCATCTTTTCTATCTGAGGAGCACAGATATTACTGGCCATATGTTTGAAGCTATGGGAGGTTACATTCCAATGTAGGAACTTAAAAATTTATGAGACAACTGCAGAACAAATTTGCCAAAGAATATTAAAATTATTTTAATCATCATTCCTTATTATTTTGATCATCAGTTGTCTATGTATTCAACTCTGGCTGTCAGTCTTTCAACTTTTAACATAACACCCAAGTTAAGGAGTATATAGATTAGAAAGATGAAACTGAAGGAATTTCACTAATATCACATAGTTTGAAGTTATCAAAAGAATGATTTGGTTCAGCTCTATGAAGAGTCAAAAATCATTTTTTAAAAACTTCTATGTTGCAATGCAGAGAAATCAAGACTTAAGTCTCTCCATGCAAATGGAATTTACACAATTAGGCAACTTAGTTAGGAAATAGATGGTCCTGCCTAAGCTGTCATCTATGGCTTCTGTGCGTGATGGCTTCTAACCAGAGAAATAATCAGTGACTTCTATAAGATTGATAGGAACAGAGTGGTCATCACTTTTCCAAAACTGCTCATTGCACTTTGGCAGATAGTTATATTTTTCTTAAACAGAAGAATGTCCATGAATCTAAATGCACACGCCTTTTAAAAGGAATCTTAGGGAGAAACTTTACAAGTGCCTGAAATAATGACAAAAGCAATTTCTAAAATGTGTTCAAATAATAGTTGTGAACACAGTCAAATTGCTCCACCTAAGATGTAAAAGAAAGGTAATTACGTGTAAAACACATAAAATGTATATTGTTTACTCATCATTAACTCTGAACACTTTTATGCTAATGGATGGACTAAGACATGTTCTCAGAAATAAGGTGACATAAACAGGCAGGGAAAATCAGAAGGGCACAAAGACCTTCCTAGCTTAGTGAATGACATCCTAGTAACCCTGAAGAATCTCTGTGACCAGACAAAAACTTCAATCACTTGTGGAAGCAGTAAATTATCAGAGAAAATAGGAAATAGGTACTCCTTTGGAAACATGTCCTTGCCCTTACATAGGCTCTATCAAGATGAGAGAAGACCATATTTCAGAAAAAGAAATAGAGAATCAAGTAAGAAGATAAATGACAAGACCCAATAAAAAGTCAAGGTCTCAATTCTCTGAATCCCAAGAATATTTTGTCATTACCATTGCTTCTCAAAGCTTCTTTTATGTTCCTTAAAGTTCTTATTTTTAATGTGAAAAAGTATTTCTGGAAATATTTGAAACCACTGAACTCGAGTCTTGCATTTACCTTCCATTCATGTTTCCTCCTCTGTGCCTCTAAGAGAAGCACAGAAGTTAAATATGTTTATCGAGTTCCCACATTATGTGAGCAATTTATACACATTATGTAGTGAAACATGGGTTCTCAATAAGCCTTTTAGTGCTTTTTTTCATAATCCATCCTTCCTGGAAGCAGAAATTATCTGAGGAGCCACAGCAAAAGGGTTATCAAAATAAGAAGGAAGTGCATATCCCCTCTGATTCTGGCATTATTCTTTTTTATGTGGTGGCTTTAGTTAATTTGGCAAAGAATTTTGAGAATAAAAGAGTGCTTTTATATCAGCTCATGATGACCGCAGAAATAATGAAAAAATAGGTTCCTAATAAATAAAACAATGCCAGTGAAATAATTTTAGAGGACTGGGGAATGAAGGGGTGGGGAGAGAGAGAAAGAGAGAGAGAGGGAGAGAGAGAGAGAATATCTCTACTTTAAGTGCTTCTTTTTTCTATTTAAATCATATACAGAGAGCCAAGGTGGCTAAACAGGGAGAAGTTGCACTGATTTCAGCTACAGACAGACACCAGAAAAATAATAGAAGGACTACATACACATGGAACTGAATGAAAGAAACTTTCAGTGCATAATGTACAGAACAATAAAGAGACTCCATGGAAGAGTAAAGAGAGAGGACACACAGCCACCAGCAGCGTGCTGCCAGTGATGCCTGCTTAGTCACAGCTGGTGCCTAGCTGAGAAGTTCCATTTCCCCATTCAGGGTGAGAGAAGGCTACTACAGTAAAGCCTCTGCTGTCTTTGATGGTGGGAGAATTTCTTGGTCATCACTGGCTCTGAGTCTGACATGGGAAAGTGATGGGGAACTGAGCAACTACTTTAGTCCATGAAGGGAGACCGTATTGCTTCTCTCCCCTCCCCAATCAAAGTGCAGTCTAAATTTGTTGAGGTGGAACTGTCGCCAATCTCTGTCATGACTCAGGAAACAGCTCATGCAGGAGATGCAGCAATGAACCTGAGAGGGACATGAGTTGTGGTTGGATTCCTGTGCAGACACATGGTCTAACTGCAGGAACAGAATTCTCTGCAATACATTCCATTGTAATCCATAAGCTGTACTTTGGAAATTTATATTCATTAAATAAAAGTTAAAAAAGAAAGAAAAAAAACAATAAATTGATTATGTTTTAAGGGAATAGTTGATTCTCAGGATATTGTTTTGAAATTAAGAAATTGAAATTATAAGTTGTTTAAGCTCATTTATGTTGTGAAAAAAGCTTACTATGAGGTTTGAATCATGTTCTGTTTCTAGCAGATTTATGAGCAGATGCTTGTCACATAAGTCCTCTTTTGCTTGATCATCGTAAAATTTAAAGGTGTCAAGAGGAGAGCTACAGTACATACTTATTTTATTTCCTGCATGACATGGTGTTTTTGCATTAAAGGCTCAAAATTTGAAAATCTGTTCTGGATATGTTTGAGATTGTTTGACCAATAAAGATCATCAGTAAATGATTCTTTGAAGAAAAAAATGAGAAATAGAAATACTCATATCAGGCAAAATAGATTTTAAGGAAAAAACTGTTAAGAGACAAAGAAGGTCATTATGTAATGAATAAGGAATCAGTTCAACAAGAAGATGTGATGACACTTAATGTATATGTACTGAAGACCAGGGCACCAAGTTTCATAAAACAAATGTTAAAGAATGTAAAGGGAGACGTAAACTCCAATGCAACAATAATAGAGGACTTCAACCCCAAATTCATCAATGGACAGGCCAACCAGACAAAAAATCAATTAATAAGTAGAACTAGTCCAAAATATGGACCAAAAAGATATCTACATAACATTTCATCCCACAGCTGCAGAATACACATTATTTTCTTCAGTGCATAGAACAGTACCCAGGATAGAATGTATACTAAGCCATAAAACAAGTCTCAACAATTTCAAAATTTGAAATCATATCCCATTTCTTTTCTGACCTCAAGGAAATAGAGCTGCATAATAACAACAGAAGAATAAACTTTAGAAAATAAACAAACACAGGAGACTGAACAATATACGCCTAAAGGAACAAAGGGCCATAGAAGAAATCAAAAGGAAAATCAAGAATTCCAAGATGACTGAATAGGGAAAAGGCATGCTGATTGTGACCAGGGGAAGATAACATAAGAAAAGTGGAAGAAGTGCATTCCCATGGGAGACTTGAAAAGAAGTATGTAATAAGAATTCTACAGAAAAAAGAGACATGGCATGGAGCAGCCTTCACAGTGCAGCCATGCAGCAGTGAACAGGGACAACACCCATGACTCTCACAGCCAGGGGCTGGAGGAGATTCCATATTCTGAGAGAAGACTGTGGCAGCCCATGCCACTGGTGATATTGCCTGAAGGAAAACCTTGCAAACAACATTGGCTTTGACTCCTGCCTGGAGCCCTAGTAGAGGGCAGGGTACTGACCTAATCTCATGAAGAAAAAGCATATTTGTCTTTCCCCAGCCTCTCACAAGGGTATCCAAGAACCAGCTGGGAGAAAATGCCATCTTAATACAAATAGAGGCATAGTGGCACTGTTGTACACTCAAAAGGGGATAATATCAGAGGGATAAATCCATAGTCCTGACATTGAGTCTGGCCTGGAGGGTTTGCAGTGGACTGGGCACCCACTTAAGATTGTGAGATGCCAACCTTACCAAGGAGGCAGGTACCAATGCCAGCACACTTGGTAAAGTGATAAATATAAATACACAACTGATCAAAAAGATAGGGTAAGTGTCGAAGAGATTACACAAATAAGACCAGTGTAAGCAAATAATGAAAGATAGAATCAAAAGGGAGAGAATGATCCTGCAGGGGAAGCAGGACACACAGCAGACTCATAGAATGGCAAATGCCCAAAACAGCACTCCTGCCTCAGAATCAACCCTTGGGACATTCGGATCTGGCTAAAAGGTCCATGAGAGTCTCGCAGGCATGGAAAGCCATGACACGGTGGCAAAAAACAATCTAAATGAAGGATCCTGGTGAACAACACCCCAGCAGAAGGAACAGGCCATCAAGGAGAGAGGCACCTTTCTCTGAAGGGAGGAAGGAACCTCCACTGTGATATGGCCTTGACTAAACAAATTCAGAGTTGGTGAACTCAAGGGGCTTCCATAGCCTAGACAGCTCATAGCAAGAGTCTCGGGTAATTGCTGACGTCATGAATAAGAGTGCCAATTGTTAAATCAACAACAGGAGTCACTGGGTTCATGCTCCCCTCGCAGGATCTCTGTCCTTAATATGTTTAACTATGAAACTCAAAAACAACACTACTAGTCGAACAATACCCTATACCTGGTTCGGTTGTGTGAGTGCAACCTGTTGAAATCCCTGCTTAGTATATACTAAGTTGATCTTCATTATATGAAGGTAATTGAAAATGAAACATGATGAAGGGCAGGATGGGAGAGGGAGTGGGTGAGGGGAGGGCCACAGGAGGGAGGGAGGTCGGGGGGGAAGCCACAACAATACAAAAGATGCATTTTATATTCTACTTAAAACTATTGGTTGAACTCTGTAATTAATACACAATTACTCTTAGGTGTTTAATCAATGCTATAACTAGTACTCAAATAGTATTTTACACTTTGTGTTTCTGTGTGGGAGCAAAATGTGGAAATCTTTACTTAACATATGCTAAATTGATCTGTATATAAAGATAATTGAAAATTAATCGTGATGTGAAGGGGAAGGGGAGAGGGAGTGGGAGAGGGGAGTGTTGTGGGTGGGAGGGAAGTTACGGGGGGGAGGAAGCTATTGTAATCCATAAGCTGTACTTTGGAAATTTATGCTCATTAAATAAAAATAAAAAAAAAAGACTGTGAGATGCTCCCAACCTCTAACCCTACCATAGGCTTCAGGTCTCAAACTGAAGCCAAGGTGGAGCACCCAAAGGCAGCTGACTCGGAACATCTTTGTTCTCTGCATAGACGGGGCAGGCTCATGGGGCTGAGAGTGGATCCTCTGCACCCTGTGACTTTGGGAGCCTTGTGCACTATTCCTGTGAGTTCTGTGACTGCCTGATAGAGTGTGGGGTGTAGCTGGGTCTCTGAGCAATTGGTGTCTGGCTTCAGAGGCTCAGAGTTCCCTAACTGCCTGAAGTGGGTCCCTGCAGAGGACTCTGCGCTCACACTGAGGACTGCACAGATTCTTTGTTGTGGTTCATGTGCCCGTGGTGGGGTGAGGCGGTTACACCCACTGTGGGGAACCCCAGGCATTGATCACCTTGGAACACCCCTCGGGATGGCTACCAAGGGGCAGGCCCTCCACTATGCCACAAGGCACGGTTCAAAGACAAAGCCATCTGACAAGAAAACCAACAAGTTTATCCTAAAATGCCAAAAAATAAACACAAAAATATAAGAAATAAAAACAAGGAAGACAACAAGACTCCCCAAAGGGAAAATGACAATACTTCAGTAGTAGAATAGGAAGATGAAGAGATTAATGAAATGCCTGATTATGAATTCAAAAGGAAAATCATATTATTCAAAAACAGAGAAACAAATTCATGAGACAAAGAAATCTATACATGATGAGGATGAGAAATTCTGCATAGATTGAGATACTGAAGAAAATCAAACTGAACTATTAGAAAAGAAGAATTCAGGGATTCCAAGATGATAGAATCAGGAAAAACAGGCTGCATTTGATCATGGGATAATAGCAGAAGAAAAGCTGAGGATATTGATTCCTAAGGCAGAGTTCAGAGAAGAATGCAATGGAAATTTTACAAAAGGAAGTGGGACATTTTGTTTTATTTTTAAATTTTTATTTAATAAATATAAATTTTGAAAATACAATTTTTGGATTATAGTGCTTTTCCCCCCATAACCTCCCTCCCATCCACAACCATCCCATCTCCTACTGCCTCTCCCTTCATATTCTTCATCAAGACTCATTTTTAATTATCTTTATATACAGATCAACTTGGTACATACTAAGTAAAGATTTCAACAGTTTGCACCCACACAGATACACAAAGTATAAAGTACAGTTTGAGTACTACTTTTACCATTAATTCGCATAGTACAACATATTAAGAACAGAGATCCTACCTAGGGAGTAAGTGCACAGTGACTCCTGTTGTTGATTTAACAATTGGCATTCTTGTTTATGACGTCAGTAATCACCCGAGTCTGCTATGTGGACTGTTTCCCATGTTGGATGGTTCTCTCCTTTTTAATTCTATTGGTTATTATTAGCAGACACCAGTCTTGTTTATGTGATTCCTTTGATACTTAACCCTATCTTTACGATCAGTTATGAACTTAAACTGATCACTTTGTCTAGTAAGATGGCATTGGTACATGCCACCTTGATGTGGTTACTTTGGAATCCCCTGGCATGTTCTACCATTAGGGATAAGTCCAAGTGAGCATGTGCTGAACTGTATATCTCCTCCAAGAAAGACATTTTGGATCAGTTTGGAAAGTGTGGACATGTGGCAATGAGAGTAGCCACCATACATGACCCCTACAGCAGGGAAAGGGAGGAAATGACCGCTTTGGAAAGTGATGTGAAAGCACACTGTGGCCTTAAAGGCCACATTATGTTTGAGTCTGGCCTGGAGCCCTAGCTGGAGGCAAGGTACCAGCCAAATCCAGTGAAAGAGAAGTACATTTATTTTCTCCCCATCTACCCACAGGTGCACCTAGCAATTGCCAGGAAAAGGCACCATTTTGACACCAGTAGAGGTTATAGTAACTCTCATGCACACATGTGACCAGGGGATTTTACCAGAGGGAAAAAGCAATGTTCCCACACAAACTTTGAGTCTGGCTGGAATGATTGATAGGGAGCTGGGCACCTAGTAGGACTGTGATGTGTCCCATCCTCTCAACATATAACAGGCTCCAGGGATCAAATTGTAAGGTGAAGCAACCATAGGCAGCTAGCTCTCTGAATGTCAATGCTCTTTCCATGGATAGGGCAGTCTCATGGGGCCTAGCAGATCCTCTGTACCCCATGTCTGTGGGATTCTTCTGTGCTATGACTGTGGAAATACTGACTGCATGACAGGGTGCAGGATATAGTTGGGTTTCTGGGCAGCCACTGTGTCTGACATCAGGGGCTCAGAGATCCCTGATGGACTAGGTTGGATCATTGCAGAGAGCTCTTCACTCACACTGACAACCACACAAATCCTTTGTGTGGTTCATATGACTGTTTGCTAAACCTAGTCATTTATGACTTTTGAAGGGAGGAGGTGAGATTGTGATAATGCCAACAGGTGTGATCATACCTTCCCCCTGCAGACAATAGAAGAGATATACCATGCCCAACTTGGGTGTCACACTGGGCTCTGGCCCCAAACTCAAGTACTAGTCATAGCTCCCTTTCCACAACTAGCACATGCCTTTGGGTATCCGGTGAAAAAGCAAACACTACACTAAGCTCTAGAGTCATAGTTCAAAGATAAAATCCATCAGAGGAAAAAACCAACAAGCATATCCACAAATACCTGAAAACAATATGCCTGAAATTCAAGAAACAAGAATAAGAAAAACAACATGACTCCCCCAAAAGGAGCATAAAAACACTGCAATATTAGCATGAAGACAAGTGGATTGATGAAATCCCTGAAAATGAATTCAAAATAATGATGATAGGATTATTTAGAATCAATTAGAAACAAATACATGAGTTAAAGAAATACATACATGGGGCTGGAATTGTGGAGTAGGGGGTTAAGGTGCCACATGCCTTGTCAGCATTTCATATGGACACTGGTTCAAGTTCACTGCTGATGAGCCTGGGAAAGCAGCAGAAGACAACTAAGTCCTTGATCATTTGCACCTATGTAGGATACCCAGAAGAAACTCCCAGCTCCTGGCTTCATCCTGACCCAGATCATTTGGGAAGTGGACAAGCAGATTGAATACCTCTTTACATCTATCCCTCTCTCTTGGTAATTCAGCCTTTCAAATAATATAAATCCTTTTTTAAAAATAAAAACATCAATCCATGAAAGGGATGGAAATTATCCTTTTAAATAGATTTTAAAGAGAAATCAAACTGAATTATTAAAAATGAAGAATCCAAAATATCAAATAAAAATACAGTAGAAAGCCCCAAAAACAGACATGGTGAAGCAAAAGAAAGAATATCTGAATAAAATCAATACACAAAAATCAACAGCCTTTGTATACATAGACAAAGCCACTGCTGAGAAAGAACTTCTAAGATCAGTTCCATTCACAATTGCTACAAAAAAGATGAAATGTTTTGGAATAAATTTAACCAAGGATGTCAAATATCTCTATGATGAGAATTACAAAACATTAAAGAAAGAAATAGGGGGCCAGCACTGTGGTGTAGCAAATAAGGCCACCACTTGCAGTGCCAGTATCTGATATGGATGCCGGTTCAAGTCCCAGCTGCTCCACTTCCAATCCAGCTCTCTGCTATGGCCTGGGAAAGCAGTAGAAGATGTTTCAAGTTCTTGGGGACCTGAACCCATGTGGAAGACCCAGAAGAAGCTCCTGGCTCCTGGCTTCAGATCAGTGCTGCTCTGGCCATTGCAGCCAATTGGAGAATGAACCAGCAGATGGAAGACCTCTGTCTCTCTCTGCCTTTCCTTCTCTCTGTGTGTAATTCTGACTTTCAAATAAATAACTATATCGAAAAAGGAAGAAAGAAATAGAAGATATCAAAAAAGAAAAAATCTTCCATGATCATGAATTGGAAGAATCAATATCATCAAAATGTCCATTCTCTGAAAGCAGTTTACAGATTCAATGCAATACCAATCAAAATACCAACAACATTCTTCTCAGATATAGGAAAAATAATGCTGAAATTCATATGGAAACACAGGAGACCCTGATATAGACAAGAATTCTGCATCCCACCTGCAATTTTCCTGGAAAAACCAGACCAAATGATTTTGTGGGCCTTATATACACCCCATGAACCAGATATTATCCACTCTTGCAGTAAATGGAATATTTCTTCCTCCCTCTCCCTCACTCTCATCTCCCTCTCTCTCTCTCTCTCCCATCTCCCTCTTTCTACTCCTTTATGTATCTCTGTCTTTCAAGAAGATAAAAAAATGAATAAACATTTTTAAAATACTTTATTATTTAAAAAAACTGAATTAGAAAATTCCTGGGGGAGCTTCCAAGATGGCAGAGAAGGGAGAGAGCGTACTGCTCTGGATTACGAGAAGATAATTTTAAAAAACTGGAGAGAGTGAAGTCTCAGGGAAGAGTTAGGGAGAAAATGGCAGAGGGAACTATACAAAAATCAGAGGGACACAGTGGACCTATGTGGAGGACATGGATGCCCACAACTCAGGACTCCAGCAGTTGAGAGCCTACACACCAGTGTTGGAGAGTGAGGTGAAACCAGACTGCAGCAGCCGAAGCAACTGATAATAAAGCTGCAGGAAGAGCCTAGAGGGAACCCAGCTTGGAGCCCCATGGGGGATAGTGTACCTGTCAAACTAGAAGAGGAAAAAAAGGGGGGGGGACATTTCTCTCTCCCTGATCACTTTGAAATGGTGTCCTGTAACAAGCCAATGGAGTGGGTGCCATTTTGGACATACATAACAGCTATTCCAGCTCCTGTCTATGCCCAGTAACCAGCCAACCAGAGACACCTGACTCTGCTGGGGAAAACTAATTGACAGCTAGTGTTCATGACTGTGGGAGACTTGTGTGTTGGGACTGTGAAAAAAAAACTGAGGCTGTGTAGGACTCATGGTGTGGCTGAGACTTTGGGCAGTCAACGTGGGAGACTCCACACATTCAGGGCTCCCTGGTTACCTGGTAAGGGACATTGCTGGGGAATCTGAGTTTACACTGAGGAATGCACAGAGCCTTTGTGTGGTATTTGGGGCAGAGCGGACAAATATTGTACCCACTGAGGTTAGCACTCAAGCACTGGTCTACTTTGAAGAGAGGAGCTAAGCTGAACAGAATAAACCTTCCTTCTGATAAAGAAAAAAAAAGAGGAGATTTACTATGTCAAACCTGGATGTGTCACATTAGACACTCTCTTCAAACTGGATAACGGAACAGAGCTGTCCCTGGCCACAACCACCACATGCTTCTAGATATTCACTGAAAGCAGATACTCCACTTATATAGAGAGGCAGAGTACAAAGATAAAAGCTGCCACAGTGAAAAAAAAAAAAAAAGAAGAAGAAATGAAGGGAGCATCATCACAAATTCCACATAACAAACACCAATTCAAGAAATAACAAGGAAGACAACATGATGCTCCCAAAAGAACATAACACTTCAACACTAGAATGTGAAGAGGATGAAACTGAAGAAATGCAAGAAATGGAATTCAAAAAATTGATCATAAGATTACATAGAAGTAATCATAAGCAAATGAACAAACTACAAGACAAGAAAAAAATTTCTCCCACAAAATTGAGATTTTAAAGAGAAATCAGAATGAAATGAAGAATCCAATAGAACAAATTAAAAAAAATGTGGTGGAAAGCCTTAACAACAGAATCAGTGAAGCAGAAGAAAGAATATAAGACTTAGAAGATAAAGCACAAGAAAAGTCACATGTGTATAAAGTCAACTGATGATGGATCTCAGTAAAAATATAGTGGGGGCAGGGGTAGGTGCTGTGGCGGTACAGGTAAAGCCACCGCCTGTAGTGCTGGCATCCCATATTGGTGCCACTTCAAGTCCTGGCTGCTCCACTTCTGATCCAGCTCTCTGCTGTGGTCTAGGAAAGCAATAGAAGATGGTTTGGGCCCCTCCAGCCCTGTGGGAGACCTGGAAGAAGCTCCTGGCTCCTGGTTTCAGATCGGTCCAGCTTTCGCCATTGCGGCCATTGTGGAGTGAACCAGCAGATGGAAGAGTCCTCTCTTTCTCTCTGTGTCTCTCTCTCTCTGCCTCTGCCTCTCTGTAACTCTGCCTTTCAAAGAAATAAATAAATCTTTAAAGAAAAAAAGTATTAGAACAAGAAAGGGAGGAGGAAGTTTGTGACAATGAAGATTTATAGTTCCACATACATTCCTACAGACTTACTTCTTAGGGTACAGTTTAAAAACTTGTCATGTTACCCCAAGTCTCATTAAGCTTGGTGGTAAAAATGCCATCTTAAGTGTTAAAGTGAACATATAGATAGGATTAAATGTTAAAGTGATCATATAAATGGGATCAAGTGTCCGGTAATAATAATATATAGAGGAAGACCTTTGTCTCTGTCTCTCTCTCTCTCTCACTATCCACTCTGCCTGTCAAAAAAATAATAATAATATAGAATAAAAAGGACAGAATGTTCCAACATGGGAAGCAGTCCACATGATAGACTCATAGAATACAGTAGCTTTAAGTAACACTCTGACCTCAGCATCAGTCCTTAAGTGTGTGTAAACCTTTACTTAGTAAAGGGTTGATACTCTGTGTACAAAGTTAAGTAAAAGTGAATCTAATTGGAGAATGAGACTCAGAAGGGGAGAGAGGAGGAGGAGATGTGGGATTGTGTTTGGGAGGGCGGGTATGTTGGGAAGAATAACTATCCCTAAAGTTGTACTTATGTAATTTGTATTCCTTAAAAAATAAATACATAAATTTTTTAAAAAAGAAAAGTTCATTTCTTTGTGCCAGAAAGCATTATAAATAATAACTGGAATAATAATGATAACATTAATATGAGGTTTGTGTATGTGGAGGCAATGACAAGTTTGTAGGAATTTTTTTGTTTGTTATTTATGAAATAACAGCAGTTCTTATTGGTTTGGTTTGGGTTTTTTTTTTTTTTTTTTTTTTTTTTTTGGACAGGCAGAGTTAGATAGTGAGAGAGACAGAGAGAAAGGTCTTCTTTCCGCTTCCTTCCATTGGTTCATCCCCCAAATGGCTGCTTTGGCCAGCACTGCATCGATCTGAAGCCAGGAGCCAGGTGCTTCCTTCTGGTCTCCCATGTGGGTGCAGGGCCCAAGCACTTGGGCCATCCTCCACTGCCTTCCCGGGCCACAGCAGAGAGCTGGGCTGGAAGAGGAGTAACCAGGACAGAATCCGGTGCCCCAACTGGGACTAGAACCTGGCGTGCCAGTTCTACAGGTGGAGGATTAGCCTAGTGAGCCACAGCACCAGCCAGAAGTTCTTATTTAACAATGCTTCCCATGAACCTTGATATATAAAATAAACCTTGCTAATTTAACAGAGAAAGAAAATACTTTGAAGTTTTCAAGGGAAACAATATGAACATAAATTTGTCTGCTATGACATGCATAATAATATTCTTTGTCTCTGACCCAGGAATCTTGTGTCTTCTGTCAGCACCTATGAACCTATGGCAGCTACACTGTCAACTTATAAATATAGTATAAACATTTGCCTCTTCATATTTTGTGTCAAATATGGACAAAGCAAAGACAGCTTGGAAATAAATTCAAAATACGAATCTGAAGAAGAAAGCAGGAATTTATGAGAATGTTCTTGAATAATATTTTCAAATATTTTATAACATTCTAGCATAAGTCTAGCCAATTCAGATAAATTCAAGAGAATTACAACAATTATTTTTAAACCAACCATGCTTTTAGGTTTGCATATCAGCTAAATATCAGACATAGCCTTCATTATTTTACTTTGTCTTAGGAAAAACATAAAATCATCAAAAGCTTTTTAGCTAGCAAGTGAAACTAACAGTTTCAGTGTTGTTTTAAAAAAGATAGGTGACAATAAAATAAATTTGGTAATTATAGATTAGATCCTGAAGTAGAAGTAAAAAATATTATACTTATTATACTTTTTTTCTTTTTTTATTTAGTAAATATAAATTTCCAAAGTACAGTTTATGGATTACATTGGCTTCCGCCCCATAATTTCCCTCCCACTCACACCCCTCCCATCTCCTGCTCCCTCTACCATTCCATTCACATCAAGATTCATTTTCAATTATCTTTATATACAGATTGATTCAGTATATATTAAGTAGAGATTTCATCAGTTTGCACCCACACAGAAACACAAAGTGTAAAAATACTGTTTCAGTACTTGTTATAGCATTACTTCACATTGGACAACACATTAAGGACAGATCCCACATGAGAAGTAAGTACACAGTGACTCCTGTTGTTGACTTAACAATTTGACACTCTTGTTTATGGCGTCAATAATCTATCTAGGCTCTAGTCATGAGTTGCCAAGGTTATGGAAGCCTTTTGAGTTCGCTGACTTCGATCTTATTCCGACAGGGTCATAGTCAAAATGGAAGTTCTCTCCTCCCTTCAGAGAAAGGTACCTCCTTCTTTGATGGCCCCGTTCTTTCCACTGGGATCTCACTGGCAGAGATCTTTCATTTAGGTGTTGTTGTTGTTGTTGTTTTTGTTGTTGTTGTTTTGCAGGGTGTCTTGGCTTTCCATGCCCAAAATACTCTCATGGGCTCTTCAGTCAGATCCAAATGCCTTAAGGGCTGATTCTGAGGCCAGAGTGCTATTTAGGACATCTGCCATTCTATGAGTCTGCTGTGTATCCTGCTTCCCATGTTGGATTGTTCTCTCCCTTTTTGATTCTATCAGCTAGTATTAGCAGACACTAGTCTTGTTTGTGTGATCCCTGTGACTCTTAGACCTATCAGTGTGATCAATTGTGAACTGAAGTTGATCACTTGGACTAGTGAGATGGCATTGGTACATGCCACCTTTATGGGATTGTATTGGAATCCCCTGGCACTATTCTAACTCTACCATTTGGGGCAAGTCCAATTGAGCATGTCCCAAATTGTACATCTCCTCCCTCTCTTATTCCCACTCTTATATTTAACAGGAATCACTTTTCAGTTAAAATTTAAACACCAAAGAATAATTGTGTGTTAATTACAGAGTTCAACCAATAGTACTAGAACAAAAAAAATACTAAAATGGATAAAGTATTACATTGTACATCAACAGTCAGGACAAGAGCTGATCAGTCACTGTTTCTCATAGTGTCCATTTCACTTCAACAGGTTTCCTTTTTGGTGCAAAATATTATACTCTTAAGATATTAGTGGAGAAATTAGAAAATTTGATCAAAGTCTGAATACTATATGAAAGTATTATACAGATTGTCCTTGATTTTACATCCCAATGAATCTGTCATAAGTTAAAAATATGAGTAGAAAATCCACTTAGTACACCAAACCTATCAAACACCTTAACTTACCAACATGATATACTGTGGGGTTTCAAAAGTTGTTCAGCCTCATGATCATATGCCTGGCTGGGAACCATGGTTCCCAGAATTGGGTGAGAGTATCATATTGCACATTGCCAACAAGAAAAAAAATCAAAATTCAAAATAAAGCTTTTCTTGAATCCAAATGAGTTTTTCACCATTGTAAAATTAAAAAGTTGCAAGTAAATCATCTTAAATCAGGAACATATTTGTGTTAAAATTCTGATATCACTATCATAGTATGGTTATGTGAAATAGTTACTTTTTATATGCTGGGGCATTTAGGGGCAAAGAAGTATCATGTCTATAATTTACACTCAAGTAGTTTCGTCCAAAGATATACAAATAGGAGGAAAGAGAGAGGAAGGGGCGGGGGACAAATGTGGTAAAATGTTATTTGGAAAGTCTATGTGAAAGGTATAAGAAGAAACTTTACTTTTGATCCTTTTCTCCAAATCTAAAATTGTTTCAAAATTGAGCCTAGTATTACTTTGCAATACAGGAAATTGTTTAATGAGGACCATATAGAAAGTGAGGAAGGGGCCGGCACTGTGGCGTAGAGGGTAAAGCCACCTCCTGCAATGCTGGCATCCCATATGGGCGCCAGTTCAAGTCCCGGCTGCTCCACTTCCAATCCAGCTCTCTGCTATGCTCTGGGAAAGCAGAAGATGGCCCAAGTCTTTGGGCCCCTGTATCCACATGGGAGACCAGGAAGAAGATCCTGGTTCCTGGCTTCGGATTGGGGCAGTTCCGGCTACTGCGGCCAATCGGGGAGTGAACCATCAGATGGAAGACCTCTCTCTCTCTCTCTATTTCTCTCTCTCTCTCTTTCTGCCTCTCCTTCTCTCTCTGTGTAACTCTGGCTTTCAAATAAATAAATAAATTCTAAAAAAAAAAAAGAAAATGAGGAAAACACATGCCTAGGTAATAAATATATCTTTTATTTTGGGATCAAACACACTATCACCTGATTTAGTTCACTTTTACTTTATCACCATAAGATGCAATCTAGTCATCTGATGTAAATTGTTATCTTATTATTCAGACACTCTATAATAATATGTATATGTTATGAATGTACTATTCATTATAATTTCTAGCAGTTTCTGGGCTTATATCTACAAAGAATAAAGGTTTTCCTTGCTCTTTCTCTAAATTTTCACTGGAGAATATCTTCCTGAATTTTATATTTCTGAGAATTTATTCCACTTTTTCATTAAATTTTTCTGGTCTTCTGTCAACAAAACCATGATTCTTTTATTTCACATCCATGGCCCAATTTGATTTCTACACTTGAAGAATTCCCATCTATTTTTCCACTTCTTTGTGCACCTCTGAAATAATTAATTTTATCTTTTGATTTTGCCCAGAATATTCCTATCTGCAGGCTTATTGGCCATTTCTTTTTTGTTTTGTTTTGTTTTGTTTTTTTATTTATTATTTATTTAGTAAATATAAATTTCCAAAGTACAGTTTGTGGATTACAATGGGTTCCCCCCCCCAATAATTTCCCTCCCACTCACACCCCTCCCATCTCCTGCTCCCTCTACCATTCCATTCACATCAAGATTCATTTTCAATTATCTTTATATACAGATCGATTCAGCATATATTAAGTAAAGATTTCATCAATTTGCACCCACGCAGAAACACAAAGTGTAAAATACTGTTTCAGTACTAGTTATAGTATTACTTCACATTGGACAACACATTAAGGACAGATCCCACATGAGAAGTAAGTACACAGTGACTCCTGTTGTTGACTTAACAATTTGACACTCTTGTTTATGGCGTCAATAATCTATCTAGGCTCTAGTCATGAGTTGCCAAGGCTATGGAAGCCTTTTGAGTTCGCCGACTTCGATCTTATTCAGACAGGGTCATAGTCAAAATGGAAGTTCTCTCCTCCCTTCAGAGAAAGGTACCTCCTTCTTTGATGATGGCCGTTTCTTCACTCTATCACTGGGGAACATAATAATTATTAAATTATAATACAAAGTATGAAAAATCTTTCTCTTTCTCTCTCTCTCTCTCTCTCCCTCTCTTTCTCTCTCTCCTGCTCACTTCTGCCCTCCAAATAAATAAAATAGTTTTTCATATATTAAGTCAAGATCTCCTGGAGCTATGTGAGAGTCTCATTACTTGATCAATAAAAAATCTGTAATTAGTTATTTGTAGCTATATTGAACCATGTTGAAAAACTGAGTGAGTTGTCTAAGATGTCAGAGGCAGGGAAAGCTCAGCTGGTAATTTTTAAATCTTAATGGAGAAAGCAGAAACCCTCAGGGGGCCTGGATTGTCAAGTCACTTTCAAAATAACCCAGGAAATGTTAAGTGTGGGCAAACTTTTATTTTTTAAAAAAATGAAATTAATTTCCAACTCCCTCTTCTATGGAAACAGTATTATCAAGAGGAAAAGAATAGGAGGCTCTGATGTTTAAAAGTCTAGGGCTCATGTTTCTCTTAGAAATGATACCTTAGAATCATTTGTATATTAATGGGATGCATTCACCCTTGAGGGTCAAGTCAACCTCAGACCATTAAAATTACCAAAGCAAAGAGACTTGACAATAGCCAAACAGATCATTAGGAAGGCATTTAAAGAAATCAGATAAGAGTCGTGTCTGCTATTTCAGTCACAAAATCAGATCATACTTATGAGCTAATATTCTGGCAGTAGTTAGCCATGTTAGCAAGGAAGCAAGCATTGTACTATAGACACAGTTGCTAAGGGACAGAGAAAGAAAATGACATAGCACCAAGCAGGGTAGAACTAGTACAATTAAAATGAATGTTATATGCGGGCCAGTGCATGGACAGCATGAAAAGCATGGAAATGTAGATGACCTTTTGCTCTATCTTTCAGTCCTACCATTTCTGATTCCATGGAACAGATGGATTCTTTAAAAGAAATCTGAATTGATACGTTAAAATTTGACCTCTAGCCAACATTGATTTCTTTGTTTAAAAGTCCACACATAAAGGTGGCTCAAGAAAAGCCAATATGGGGGTCAGTGGTGTAGCATAAAGGATTAGGCTCCTCCTGCAACTATGGCATCCCATTCAGGTGCCGGTTCAAAGGCTTGCTACTCCACTTCTGATCCAGCTCCCTGCTAATATGTCTGGGCAAGCAGTAGAAGATGGCCCAATTTCATGGGCCCCTCTACCCACGTGAGAGACCTGGATGGAGTTCCACGATCCTGGCTTCAGCCTGGCCCATTCTCAGCCCATTTGCAGCCATTTGGGAAATGAACTAGTGGATGGAACATCTCTCTCTCTCTCTCTCTCTCTCTCTCTGTCTGTCTCTCTCTAACTCTGCCTATCAATATGGATGAGTCCCAGGTAACCATTGAGACATACCTATATGGCTACTACTAGTAACAGTCTTCAGATAATTTACGGATAAAAAGTCACCATGACAGTCATAGGGCAATTAGTAAAATAATAACTAAATAGAAAAAATAAGTCTTCAACACCAAGAGGAAAACAGCTGAATGCCTCAGAGATACCTTTTTTTAGTTGTGTATTTTAGCCAAGAACCTATGCTAACCAGACAGCAGGAGGAAATTTTGAAGCAAGCAAACTCCTAATATGGGATCTGCATTGTGGCATAGAGGTTAAGCTGCTTCCTGCGATGCCAGCATCCCATATAGGCACTGGTTTGAGTCCTGGTTACTCCAGCAGAGAATGGTGCAAGTGCTTGGGCCCCTGCACCCAAAAGGGAAACCTGAAAAAAGCTCCTGGCTCCTGGCTTTGGTCTGGCACAGCCCTGACCATTGTGGCCATTTGGAAAATGAACCAGCAGATTGAAAATATCTGTCTCTGTTTCTGTCTCTCTCTCTTTCTCCCCCACCCCCATCAATCTATGTCTGTGTCTGGCTGTCTGTCACTCTCTCTAACTCTTACAAATAAATCTTTTTTTTTTTCATTTGTTGATTTCTGTATGAGTGTCATCCTAACTGGAGTGAGGTTTTGATTTGCATTTCCATGATGGCTAGTGATCCTGAGCATTTTTTCAAGTGTCTGTTGGCCATTTTAATTTCCTGTCTTTTTTTTTTTTTTTTTTTTTTTGACAGGCAGAGTGGACAGTGAGAGAGAAAGGTCTTCCTTATGTAGTTGGTTCACCCTCCAATGGCCGCCGCGGCCAGTGTGCTGCGGCTGGTGCACCGCGCTGATCCGATGGCAGGAGCCAGGAGCCAGGTGCTTTTCCTGGTCTCCCATGGGGTGCAGGGCCCAAGCACTCGAGCCATCCTCCACTGCACTCCCTGACCACAGCAGAGAGCTGGTCTGGAAGAGGGGCAACCGGGACAGAATCCGGCGCCCCGACCGGGACTAGAACCTGGTGTGCCGGCGCCGCTAGGCGGAGGATTAGCCTAGTGAGCCGCGACGCCGGCCACAAATAAATCTTTTTAAAAAGAAAAATACCCTCTTAATAGGGACAGGAAAGTTACATTCAATCCCTGTTCTCAATTCATCTTCTTTATTTTTTTAGATTTATTTATTTATTATTTGAAAGTCAGAGTTACACAGAGAGGAGAAGCAGAGAGAGAGAGAGAGAGAGAGGTCTTCCATCTGATGGTTCACTCCCCAGTTGGCTGCAACGGCCAGAGCTACATCAATCTGAAGCCAGGAGCCAGGAGTTTCTTCTGGGTCTCTCACATTGGAGCAGGGGCCCAAGGACTTGGGCCATCTTCCACTGGTTTCCCAGGCCATAGCAGAGAGCTGGATCAGAAGTGGAGCAGCCAGGTCTCGAACCAGTGTCCAGATGCTGGCGCTTCAGGCCAGGGCATTAACCAGCTGAGCCACAGCACCAGCCCTCAACTCATTTTCTATGCCTAGACAGTATTTGGCCAGAAAAATCCCACTGCTATAACACTGTAAACAGAAATTTCCCATTTGTCATTCATTGAATAATTAGAAACCAGTCCTTAAATTGCAGAGAATTGATTATTCACAAGAAAATTACCATTATCAAAGAAATTCTCTTCCTCTTTCTCTGTTTAGATCTTTTTTCATGTTGACCTTTGTTTTTAATTTTTTTTCTCCATTTGCTGCTTAAGTATTTCAATTTCATGTCCTACATATTGCACACCTCTAAAACTGAGCAATCCCAGTCCAAAGGCTGCTCTTTATTAGTATCAAAATGTTCTTGGAGGCTCTGCTTTCAGCCTCTCCCCAGGACCTAACTTACCACTTCAGACTGGTTTTCTGCTCACCTGGACCAGGTGTTCTAGCTCAGAGGCAGATGTGAGTCTGGGCTGCATGACACACTGATGGGTGCAGACTGAGAATAAAGTAAGTCGATTAGAGAAATTGAGCCAAGGAATATGCTAATCACTTTCACACTGCATGTCATTTGGCTTTCACAACAATGCTGTGTAGTATTTAAGGATCATTCATATTATTTAATCTGAAGACCACTGTAGCTCAGAAGATAAGTAACTTCCCTCAGGTCATAGAGTTAGGGGATAAATAAAATTTCTCGATGTCAAACTGCATGTTTCACCTCAATAAGCTATTAATTTTCTCTGAAAGATTGGATATAGCTCCTTTTGATAGGTAGGTTGAAATCTAAACCTGTTTCCAGGAAGATGTTTCTGATTAACCAAGAGCCACTAACTACGTTGTTTGATATCAATTCAAATGAGTTCACCCCTCCCTACCATGGAAAACTTATGCATTCATCAATCTGATTCTTCTTCTTAGACTATAAATTACTCAAGAAAAAAATTGATTTAAGTATAATAACTTCTGTGCCCTTTGAGCAGAGTCCAGCCCAGTATAGCAGTTGATTCAAGGTATAAAGAGAATGTCAGATTTTCTGGACGGGCATTTGGCACAGCAGTTAAGATGCTGCTTGGGGGACCCAAATTCCATATCATAGTGCCTGTCTCCCTCTCCATTCCAGCTTCCTGCTAATGTGCACTGTAGTAGTTGGCAGATGATAGCTGTACCAAGAAGTACTTGGTCTCTGCCTTCAACATGGGAGAATCCAGTTGAGATCCTGGCTCCTACCCATTTGAGGAGTGAAATCCCTCTCTCTCTCTCTCTCTCTCTCTCTTTCTCTCTCTCTCTCTCTCTCTTTATCTCTGCCCCTCCCTCCCTCCCCTTTTCAAATAAATAACATTAATTAATTACTTTAAAAAAAGAATGCTAATTCCTGTGCAAGTGACTCCTTATATGTGTGCCCATTAGCCAAGGAGATCATATTTTCATGTTGATTTCCACTATAATTTCACATAAATATGTCTTCATTTTAATTACTGTATGATAGAAAGTTGATTCCTAATGCTTTAATTTTCTTTGCCCTGATTTCTTTGTCAAATGGTTAATGATGTGCAAAATAAGCAGATGTACTTTTACAGCTGGTTTCTAGAAGCAATCCCTTGGCCAATCAGTTCAGTGAGCTAAAGATCACTTTTAAAGAATCACCCAACTTCTTTTTAGCACAGAGTTTTTCTAACACAGCCTTTCATAAACCAGGGTGCTCCTGTGGTCTAGATAAAATTCAGCTCCGAGAAAGGATCACTTATCTTGTGAGCACAGAACTCAGTAGAAAATGAAAGAAAATGCAAAGCTTGAATTTACACAGAGTCTAAGAACAAACACTTCAGAAAATTAAATTCTATTTACCAGGCATTTCCACTCAAATGGCAGGTTTTGAGCTAGAAAAGTCACATCACAAAATTATATCTACTTGATACAGTTGGTTTAGAACAAAGCCAGTTAAATATGAAGGGGAAATGGTATGACACATTGACAACAGCAGAAGATTTGCCACATGTGCCAAAGAAGTATGGGAGACACATTTTTAAGAAGAAAGGTAATAATCGAAAAACTACTTTTCTTCATTTAAAGCTGTCATAGTGGATGAAATTGGAAGAGATTTGGAGTTTGATTTTCTTTTTCCCATCCTAAATGAAAAACCAAACCTGTTATTGTAAAACAAAAATTTACTGGAGTATGTTTTATTCCTATGCAACTTCCAGAATATTGAAAAGTCATTTATCTCCCCAGTCTCCAGCAGTGTACATTATTGAGCTGCTTCTCTCTTTTGCTGTGCTGTAGCAAACATATTTAGAGTATTGACATTTGCATTCTGATTATAAGTCTGACATGCAGCTTCATACTGATAACTCAACTCATTGTGGCTTTGTTTTTTTTTCCTCAACATCCAATACTGTTCAAGCTTGTGACTGTCAGGATGCTTCAAAAGAAAGTACCTCCTAATTTCATACAGCATAAATCTAAAAGAAAGAACACATTCTTACAATTTCATATTTGTAAATACACATTTCAAGAAGACATATTTTAATAATATTCAGATCACCTTTGGCAAAGAAAAGAGAAGAATCAATAAATTTGATGCATTTTAAGTGTTCTTCTTTGTCCTTGATCTTTATGGAGCCATTTCATCAAACATTTGCTCTCTCAACCAAAGATAAGTGGACATAAACATAGTACCCAACACTCATTGCTTCATAATAGCTTCCAATCTGGAAGCCTTTCTGAATTCTGCCTATAATCAGAGACCTTTTCTCAAACCTAAGTCAAAATTTGTTTCATGCTATCATATTGTAAAATAGCATTCACTAGACATTTTTTGCCAATTCATTTATTAATAGCCATGTTTTCTGGGGGTTAGAATTGTAGTACACCAGGGTAAGCTGCTGCCTGCAATCTCAGCAACCCACTTGAGCACTAGTTTGATCCTAGGCTGCTCCTCTCTGGGTCTAGCTCTCCTGATGTACCTGAGAATGCAGTTGAACTACTTGGGCCCCTGATACCCAAGAAGGAGACCTGGATGGAGTTCCAGGCTCCCAGCTTCAGCCTGACTCAGCCTCAGCCTTTGCAGCCATTCAGGGAGTGAACCAGCTGATAGAAGACATCTGTGGGTGTACGTGTATGGGGGGGGGGGTGTTTGTGTCCCTCTCTCTTGATACTTATTTCAAATAAATAAAATAAATCTGATTTTTAAAAATTCATATTTTCTATAGAAGACATAATCTTAATAAATTAAACAGAACAAAGGAGAATATGTGTGTGTTTGTATGTGTGTGTGTATGTGTGTATAAAGCTTGATTTCCCCAACCCATAATCAAGCCTATTTATCCATATACTCCAAGGCCAAAAGAAAAACAGACATAAATACAATGCAACATCGCAGGTAGGTGGTGAAGCCAGGAATAGCAGCAATTCTCAGTCTTCCATTCAATGGCTAGTGCTATACATGACCTCACCACTCCAACTTAGGTTCTACACCTATGAAATATGTCTGAGCACTTTACTAGAAGTTATATTTACAAACAAGATGGAGATCCTAGAAAAAATCTGTTGACAGGGGCTACAAAATGTTATTAATAGACATGTCCCTCACAGAAGTCCATTTCCAAATAGTCAACAATCCCAGGGAAGCATTTCTTCTTTCTCCACAGTATAAGTAAATCAGGAGCTTTGGCAGTTCAGCACACTGGACATAGTTTACTCCCTTAAACTTTATGGTTTATTCTGACTTTTTTTTTTTAAACTTTTATTTAATGCATATAAATTTCCAAAGTACGACTTATGGATTACAATGGCTTCCCCCCCATACCGTCCCTCCCACCCACAACCCTCCCCTTTCCCACTCCCTCTCCCCTTCCATTCACATCAAGATTCATTTTCGATTATCTTAATATACAGAAGATCAGCTTAGTATACATTAAGTATGGATTTCAACAGTTTGCTCCCACACAGAAACATAAAGTGAAAAATAATAGATGATTTTTTAAAATGATGATGAAATCAGAGCAGACCTATTGTCATGTTTAATCCCAGTGAGAGTCAAGTTGGGAATTGATAATTTCTTTTTTTTTTTTTTTTTTACAGAGGATCAGTTTAGTATGCATTAAGTAAGGATTTCAACAGTTTGCACCCCCATAGAAACACAAAGTGAAATATATTGTTTGAGTACTCATTATAGCATTAAATCTCAATGTACAGCACATTAAGGATAGAGATCCTACATGAGGAGTAAGTGCACAGTGACTCCTGTTGTTGACTTTACCAATTGACACTCCTGTCTATGGCATCAGTAATCTCCCTATGCTCCAGTCATGAGTTTCCGAGGCTATGGAAGCCCTCTGAGTTCTCTGATTCTTATCTTGTTTAGACAAGCTCATAGTCAAAGTGGAGGTTCTCTCCTCCCTTCAGAGAAAGGTACCTCCTTCTTTGATGGCCTGTTCTTTCCACTGGGATCTCACTCGCAGAGATCTTTTGCCAGAGTGTCTTGGCTTTCCATGCCTGAAATACTCTCATGAGCTTTTCAGCCAGCTCCGAATGCCTTTAGGGCTGATTCTGAGGCCAGAGTGCTATTTAGGACATCTGCCATTCTATGAGTCTGCTGAGATTCTCACTTCCCATGTTGGATCACTCTCCCCTTTATTTACTCCATCAGTTAGCGTTAGCAGGTACTAGACTTGTCTATGTGCTCCCTTTGACTCCCAGTTCCTTCACCATGACCAACTGTGAACTGAAACTGATCACCTGGAACAGTGAGATGGCATTGGTACATGCCACCTCGATGGGATTGAATTGGAATCCCCTGGTATGCTTCCAACTCCACCACTTGGGGCAAGTCAGCCTGAGCATGTCCCAAATTATACATCTCTTCCCTCTCCCATTCCCACCACCATGTTCAACAGGGATATTCTGACTTTTTTTATTTTATAACCTAGGCTCTACATTCTTTTTCTTGCCTGCAATTTCAAGCAGCTACCTGTGAATCAAGACTAAAACCATTGACTTTTTTGTCAAGGACTATCACATCTCTAAGACGTGTACTGTCTTAGATATCAAGGGATGATTCTTCCCTGATGACTAAAGAAGCTGTAACCTCTGGGGAGCTGAACATCATCACATCCACACACATGCCTACAACAGTCAGGACTGGACTAGACAAAGTTAGTAGGCAGGAACTCAATCTGGGGTTCCAACATTTGTGTAAGGGACCCAAATACCTGATCCATAACCTGCCACCTCTCACAGTGTGCATCAGCAGAAACCTGGAATAGGTAGCAAAGTCCAGTCTTGAATCTACGTGCTCTGATATGACACACAGGCAACCCAAGCAGTGCTCTAACTTCTGCACCAAACTTTCATTCCTTGAATATTTTAGAAAGGACAATTTGGGGCTGGTGCTGTGGCTTAGCAGGTAAAGCCACCACATGCAAAGTAAGCATCCCATGTGGGCACTGGTTTGAGTCCTGTCTGCTCCACTTATCATCCAGCTCCCTGATAATGCACCTGGGAAAGCAGTTGAAGATGGCCCAAGCGCTTGAGTTTCTGCACCCATGTGGGAGACCTGGATGAAGTTCCTGGCTCCTGGCTTCAGACTGACTCAGCATGGTTATCATGGCCATTTGGGGGGTGAACCAGCAAATTTGTAAGAGTACTTCAAAAATTTCATGGGAAATGTGCATTATCTTTTTTTATTTTTCTCCCCAAAGAAATATTTTATTTAAGGAATACAGATTTCATGCACTTCATAAATACAACTTCAGGAATATAGTGATTCTTCCCCCTCTACCCAGCCTCCCCCCAACTCCGCCACCCCTCCTCCACATCCCTCTCCTATTTCTCTTCAACAAATGGTGCTGGCAAATCTGGATGTATGTATATGGAAAAGAATGAAATTAGATCCATATCTCTCACGATATACAAAACAAGATGAATCAAAGACCTAAGTTTAAGACCTGAGACTACGAAGTTCTTGGAAGAAAATGTGAAGGAAACACCCTAAGACATTGGCATAGGGGATGATTTCTTGGACAAGACCCTCCACGCATAGGCATAAAGGCAAAACTAAACAAATGGGATTATATCGAACTCAGAAGCTTCTACACAGGAAAGGAAATGATCAATAGAATGAAGAGACATCCAACAGAATGAGAAAAAATTGTTTGAAATCATCAATCTGACAAAGGATTAATATCTCAAATATACCAGCAACGTTAAAAAAATTCAACAGGGGACAGCACTGTGGCACATCAGGTTAAGGCCCCAGCCTGCAGTGCCAGCTTCCCATATGGTGCCTCTTCAAGTACTGCCTATGCAGACTAATGCTATCAATAGTTGTTAAATGCATAAGTAAATTTCTGATGAGAAAAAGCATTGTGGGGCTGGCACTGTAGCACCAGCATCCTATATTGGTACCAGTTCAAGTCCCCGCTGTTCCACTTCTGATCCAGTTCCCCGCAAATGTACCTCAGAAAGCAACAGACGACGGCCCAGGTCCTTGGAACCCTGCATCCACATGGGAGACCTGGAAGCTCCTTGTTCTTAGCTTTGGATTGGCTCAGCTCCAGTCATTGCAGCCATTTAGGAGTGAACCAACAGGTGGAAGACCTCTCTTTCTCTATGTCTCCACTTCTCTCTGTAACTCTACGTTTTAAATCAATAAAATAAATTTTCAAATGTGCAAAGGACCTCAATAGACAGTTCTCAAAGAAATTGGTCAATAAACATAAGAAAAAAATGATCAATATCACTAGCCATCAGGGAAATTCAAATAAAAACTACAATGAGATATCATGTCACTCCTGTCAGAATGGTTAAAGTCCAAAATACAGAGTGTAACAAATGCTGGGAAGGATGTGGAGAAAGGGGAACACTTATACACTGTTAGTGAGAATGTAAATTAAGGCAGCCACTGTGGAAAACAGTATGGAGATTTCTTTTTAAAAACTAAGAATAGACTTGCCATCATGAAATGTATAAAGTGGCAGAGCCAAGATGGCGGAATAGTGAGGGCATGCACTGATAGTCCAGGAAAAGATAGTTTAATAAAAGTGGAGTTCCTGTAGTCTCAGGAAAAGCCTCAGGAAAAAATTGCAGAGGAAATTCTTCCGGATCTAGTGGATGTGACATGGAGACCTACGAGGACAGCAAGGTCGCCCACCGCGTGAAAGCCCAGCCACAGAGTCTGCACGCCAGAGCTGGAAGGGGAGGTGAGACAAAAACCTCAGTAACCCGAGACATTGGCGGGGAAAGGCAGAAAGAGCCTAGAGGGAACAAGGCTTGAAGTCCCGCAGGGGAAAGTTCACCAGGCTGACTGGAGGAGAGAAAAAAATGAATAAATAAGGGGAACTGGCAGGGATACTAGCCTCTCTCTCCACTCACCTTAAAAGCCGAGCAAGACAAAGAGCAGGAGCCATTTTGGACATAGGTAAAGCAGCACCCGCCATCAACCAAGCAGAAAAACCCAACTCTGGTGGGAAGAAATAACAGGAGGTTAGGACCTAGTGAAAGTGTGGAGCTAACTAACTGAGACTGTGAAAATCTGAGGGGGGGCAAGAGAACTCACTGAGTACACAAACTCAGTAACTTTGGCAACCCAGTGAGAGACTGTGGAGAAATTTGAGACCACACTGGAGAGCTGCATAAACACTTTGTGTGGTCCCAGGGGTAGAGCAGATGAATACCCACAGGGGCCAGATTTCATACATCAGCTACCCTCAGTTCCACTCAGCTGTGTGGAATTACTTCCCAAATGAGTCGAGAGAGAGAGAGAGAGAGATACAGAGAGAGAGAGCAAGAGAACAATCTGGGTGAGTCACATTTGGCACACCCTTAAACCTGAAAAACCAAACAGAGCTCTCTGGCCACACCCATCACAGCCTATAAGGATCCAATAAAGCAGACAGTCCACTTAATCTAGAGTCATAGTATAACGAGAAAAAGCACCACAGTGAAGAAACAAAAGAATATCTCCACAATGCCAAACAAACTCAGAAACCGAGGTAACAAGACAAAGGAAGACACTATAATGCCCCCAAATGAAAAGACACCCCAATTCAAGATTATGAAGATGATGAGATAGAAGAAATGCAAGAAGCAGATCTCAAAAAGTTAATAAGAACATTAAGAAGTTCTCAAAAACAAAGTCTTGAACTACAGAAATCCTTAATGGACTGGATAGAAAATGAAATATTAAGGAGGAATCAAAATGAAACGAAACAACTAGTAGAACAGGAAACTGTGATAGTGAAGAGAAATCAAAATGAAATGAAGAACTCAATAGATCAAGTGACAAACACATTAGAGAGCCTTAAAAACAGAATGGGTGAAGCAGAAGAGAGAATATCGGACTTAAAAGACAGAGAACAGGAAAGGATACAGTCAGACCAAAGAAAAGAAGAGGAAATTAGAAATCTAAAACATATTGTTGGGAATCTACAGGATACTATTAAAAAAGCAACATTTGGATTCTAGGAGTTCCTGAAGGCATGGAGAGAGAGAAAGGATTAGAAGGCCATTTTAGTGAGATATTAGCAGAAAATTTCCCAGGTTTGGAGAAGCACAGAGACATCCTAGTACAGAAAGCTCATAGAACCCCTAATAAACATGACCAAAAGAGATCCTCACCACGACACGTTGTAATTAAACTCACCACAGTGAAACATAAAGAAAAGATCCTAAAATGTGCAAGAGAGAAACGTCAGATTACTCTCAGAGGATCTCCAATCAGATTCACAGCTGACTTCTCATCAGAAACCCTACAAGCTAGGAGGGAATGGCGAGATATAGCCCAGGTACTAAGAGAGAAAAACTGCCAGCCCAGAATATTATATCCTTCAAAGCTCTCAGTTGTGACTGAAGGTGAAATAAAGACCTTTCATAGGAAACAGAAATTGAAAGATTTTGTCACCACTCATCCAGCCCTGCAAAAAATGCTTAAAGAGATGCTACACACAGAAACACAGAAACACAGCCATCAACATGAAAGAAGGTAAAGGAAGAAAACCTACCAGTAAAAGATCGTAGGAAGCTCAAAGCATATACTACAAAATATTTTTGGGAAAATGGCAGGGCAAAGTCACTACTTATCAATAGTCACATTGAATGTTAATGTACTCAATTCTACAGTTAAAAGGCACAGACTGGCTGAATGGATTAAGGAACACAACCCATCTATTTGTTGCCTACAAGAAACTCATCTTTCCAACAAAGATAAATGCAGACTGAAAGTGAAAGATTGGAAAAAGTTATTCCATGCCAACAGAAATAAAAAAAGCAGGTATAACCACATTAATATCAGAAAAAATAAACTTTAACACAAAATATATTTTAATTAAACCGGTGCACTGTAATTAGCTGCATATACATTTATAATAGTTACATCTTCCTGTTGAATTGATCCCTTAATCATTATATAGTACCCCTCTTTGTCTCTCTTAACAGTTATTGTATTAAAGTTTATTTTGTCTGATATTAATATGGCAACACCTGCTTTTTTTGATTTCTGTACTTGGATGTCTCTGTCCTTCTCCAAACCCAGGAAGTTCTCTGCTAATATCTCACTGAAAAGGCCTTCTGATCCCTTCACTCTCTCCATGCCTTCAAGAAATCCTAGAACCCGAATGTTGGGTTTTTTAATAGTATCCTGAAGATTTCCAACAGTATTTTTTAGATTACAAATTTCCTCTTTTCTTTAGTCTGACTGTATCCTTTCCTGTTCTCTGTCTTCTAAGTCCAATATTCTCTCTTCTGCTTCACCCATTCTGTTTTTAAGGCTCTCTAATATGTTTGTCATTTGATTTATTGAGTTCTTCATTTCATTTTGATTTCTCTTCACTATCACAGTTTCCTGTTCTACTAGCTGTTTCATTTCAATTCCTCCCTTTTTTAACTTTTATTTAATGAATATAAATTTCCGAAGTACAGTTTATGGATTACAATGGCTTCCCCCCCATAACATCCCTCCCACCCGCAACCCTCCCATTTCGCACTCCCTTTCCACTTCCATTCACATCAAGATTCATTTTCAATTCTCTTTATATACAGAAGATCAGTTTAGAATACATTAAGTAAAGATTTCAACAGTTTGCTCCCATACAGAAACATAAAGTGAAAAATATTGTTTGAGTACTAGTTATAGCATTAAATCTCAATGCACAGCACACTAAGGCCAAAGATCCTACATGAGGAGTAAGTACACAGTGACTCCTGTTGTTGACTTAACAAATTGACACTCTTGTTTATGGCATCAGTAATCACCCTAGGCTCTTGTCATGAGCTGCCAAGGCTATGGAAGACACCTGAGTTCACGGACTCTGATCATATTTAGACAAGGCCATGGTCAAAGTGGAGGTTCTCTCCTCCCTTCAGAGAAAGGTACCTCCTTCTTTGATGACCCGTTCTTTCCACTGAGATCTCACTCACGCAGTGTCGCTCCCCATCTTCGTGGAGGAACGACACAGGACCCTGCGCTGTTCTTTCGTCTGCTCGGCCCTCCCCGGGTTTGCTGCTGGTTCTTCCCGGGTTGGCTACTATCCCTTCCACCTCCGTGGAAGGGCAGTTCCCCCTGGCCACATTCCCCACTTCCGCAGGGGAGCGGCACACCGCCGGCCGGCTCTCTCGGGGGCTGCACAGGTGTTATTCGGATAGATGTTCCCCTTAGATGTTCCTGGTGCATGCCGTCTCTCTCCTCCTTTATAGTCCTCCTCCGCCAATCCTAACTCGGCTGCCCACACGCCGAGTACGCTGCTCTCCAATCAGGAGCAAGTCCTACAGTTTATTGGTTGAACTGGAGGCAGCTGTGCGGAAGCTGTTTACTTCTCTCCCAACGCCATATTGTGGGAGAGCAGATGCATAGAATAAGTCTTAATTCCAGTAACTCAGTCCAGTCCGGGCTGCTCCCCACACTCAGTCCAGTCCGGGCTGCTCCCCACAACGCAGATCTTTCATTTAGGTTTTTTTTTTTCCCCAGAGTGTCTTGGCTTTACATGCCTAAAATACTCTCATGGGCTTTTAAGCCAGATCCGCATGCCTTAAGGGCTGATTCTGAGGCCAGAGTGCTGTTAAGGACATCTGCCATTCAATGAGTCTGCTGTGTATCTCACTTCCCATGTTGGATCGTTCTCTCCCTTTTTTATTCTATCAGCTAGTATTTGCAGACACTATTCTTGTTTATGTGATCTCTTTGATTCTTAGTCCTATCAGTAAGATCAATTGTGAACAGAAATTGATCACTGGGACTAGTGAGATGGCATTGGTACATGCCACCTTGATGGGATTGAATTGGAATCCCCTGGTATGTTTCTAACTCTACCGTTTGAGGTAAGTCAGCTTGAGCATGTTGTGAATTGCACATCTCTTCCCTCTCTTATTCCCACTCTTATATTTAACAGCAATCACTTTTCAGTTAAATTTCAGAACTTAACAATAATTGTGTATTGATTACAGTATTCAACCAAAAGTATTAAGTAGAACAAACAAAAAAAAATACTAAGAGGGATAACATATTAAGTTGTTCATCAACAGTCAGGGCAAGGGCTGATCAAGTCACCGTTTCTCATAGTGTTCATTTCACTTTAACAGGTTTCCTTTTTCGTGCTCAGATAGTTGTCACCTATCAGGGAGAACATGTGATATTTGTCCCTTTGGGATTGGCTTATTTCACTCAGCATAATGTTTTCCAAATTCCGAACAGGGATCACTTTTCAGTTAAAATTTAAACACCTAAGAATAATTGTGTGTTAATTACAGAGTTCAACCAATGGTACTAGAACGAAAAAAAATACTAAAATAGATAAAGTATTACATTGTACATAAACCGTCAGGACAAGAGCTGATCAAGTCACCATTTCTCATAGTGTTCATTTCACTTTAACAGGTTTCCTTTTTGGTGCTCAGTTAGTTGTCACCTATCAGGGAGAACATATGATATTTGTCCCTTTGGGACAGGCTTAATTCACTCAGCATGATGTTTTCCAAATTCCTCCATCTTGTTGCAAATGACCGGATTTCATTGTTTTTGACTGCTGTATAATATTCAATAGAGTACATGTCCCAAATTTCTTTATCCAGTCTATTGTTGATGGGCATTTGGGTTGGTTCCAGGTCTTAGCTATTGTGAATTGAGCTGCAATAAACATTAGGGTGCAGACCGCTTTTTTGTTTGCCAATTTAAATTCCTTTGGGTAAATTCCAAGGAGTGGGATGGCTGGGTCGAACAGTGGGGTTATCTTCAGGTTTCTGAGGAATCTCCAGACTGACTTCCATAGTGGCTTGACCAGTTTGCATTCCCACCAACAGTGGGTTAGTGTCCCTTTTTCCCCACATCCTCGCCAGCATCTATTGTTGGTAGATTTCTGCATGTGAGCCATTCTAACTGGGGTGAGGTGAAACCTCATTGTGGTTTTGATTTGCATTTCCCTGATTGCTAGTGATCTTGAACATTTTTTCACGTGTCTGTTGGCCATTTGGATTTCCTCTTTTGAAAAATGTCTATTGAGATCCTTGGCCCATCTCTTAAGTGGGTTGTTTGTTTTGATGTTGTGGAGTTTCTTGATCTCTTTGAAGATTCTGGTTATCAACCCTTTATCTGTTGCATAGTTTGCAAATATTTTTTCCCATTCTGTTGGTTGCCTCTTCACTTTCCTGACTGTTTCTTTTGCAGTACAGAAACTTCTCAATTTGATGCAATCCCAGATGTTAATTTTGGCTTTGACTGCCTGTGCTTCTGGGGTCTTTTTCAAGAAGTCATTACCGGTACTTATATCTTCCAGGGTTTTTCCAATGCTCTCTAATAATTTGATGGTGTCAGGTCATAGATTTCAGTCTTTAATCCATGTTGAGTGAATTTTTGTGTAAGGTGAAACGTAGGGGTCTTGCTTCATGATTCTGCATGTGGAAATCCAATTTTCCCAGCACCATTTATTGAATAGACTGCCCTTCCTCCAGGGATTGGTTTTGGATCCATGATCAAATATGAGTTGGCAGTAAATGATTGGGTTGATTTCCGGTGCTTCAATTCTGTTCCATTGGTCTATCCATCTGTTTCTGTACCAGTACCATGCTGTTTTGATTACAACTGCCCTGTAGTATGACCTGAAATCTGGTATTGTGATGCCTCCGGCTTTGTTTTTGTTGTACAAGATTGCTTTAGCTATTTCAGGTCTCCTGTGTCTCCATATGAATTTCAGCATCATTTTTTCGAGATCTGAGAAGAAGGTCTTCGGTATCTTGACTGGTTTTGCATTGAATGTATAAATTGCTTTTGGGAGAATGGACATTTTGATGATATTGATTCCTCCAATCCATAAGCATGGAAGATTTTTCCATTTCTTGGTATCCTCTTCTATTTCTTTCTTTAAGGTTTTGTAATTATCATTGTAGAGATCCTTGAAGTCCTTGGTTAAGTTTATTCCAAGGTATTTGATTGTTTTTGTAGCTATTGTGAATGGGATTGATCTTAGAAGTTCTTTCTCAGCCATGGCACTGCCTGTGTATACAATGTCTGTTGATTTTTGTGCATTGATTTTATACCCTGCTACTTTGACAAATTCTTCTATGAGTTCCAATAGTCTCTTTGTAGAGTTCTTTGGGTCCCCTAAATAAAGAATTATATCATCTGCAAAGAGGGATAGTTTGAGTTCTTCCTTCGCAATTTGTTTCCTTTAATTTCTTTTTTTGCCTAATAGCTCTGGCTAGAACCTCCAGAACTATATTGAATAGCAGTTGTGAGAGTGGGCATCCCTGTCTGGTACCAGATCTCAGTGGAAATGCTTCCAACTTTTCCCCATTCAATAGGATGTTGGCTGTGGGTTTTTCATAGATTGCTTTGATTGTACTGAGGAATGTTCCTTCCAAACCCAGTTTGCTTAGAGTTTTCATCATGAAAGGGTGTTGTATTTTATCAAATGCTTTCTCGGCGTCTATCGAAATAATCATACGGTTTTTCTTTTGCAGTCTGTTAATGTGGTGTATCACATTGATTGTTTTGCGCACATTAAACCATCCCTGCATACCAGGGATAAATCCCACTTGGTCTGGGTGGATGATCTTTCTTATGTGTTGTTGCATTCTATTCGTGAGAATTTTATTGAGGATTTTTGCATCTATGTTCATCAGGGATATTGGTCTGTAATTCTCTTTCAGTGCTGCATCTTCTCTGGCTTAGGGATTAAGGTGATGCTGGCTTCATAGAAAGAATTTGGGAGGACTCCCTCTTCTTCGATGGTTCTGAATAGTTTGAGAAGAATTGGAGTCAGTTCTTCTTTAAATGTCTGGTAGAATTCAGCAGTGAATCCATCTGGTCCTGGGCTTTTCTTTGTTGGGAGGGCCTTTATTACTGTTTCAATTTCTGTCTCAGTTATGGGTCTGTTTAGGTTTTCGATGTCTTCCTGGTTCAATTTAGGCAGGTTGCATGTGTCCAGGAATCTATCCATTTCTGATAGGTTTCCCTGTTTGCTGGCATACAAGTCCTTGTAGTAATTTCTGATGATTCTTTTTATTTCTGTAGTGTCTGTTGTTATGTTTCCTTTTTCATCTCTGATTTTATTGATTTGGGTCTTTTCTTTTTTTAGTTAGTTGGGCCAATGGGCTGTCAATTTTGTTTATTTTTTCAAAAAACCAGCTCCTCGTTCGGCTGATTTTTTGTAATTTTTTTTTTGATTCAATCCTGTTGGTTTCTTCTCTGATTTTAATTATTTCTCTTCTCCTACTAGATTTGGGTCTGGTTTGCTGTAGGTTTTCTAGATCCTTAAGGTGAATTGAAAGCTCATCTATTTTGTGCCTTTCCAATTTCTTGATGTAGGCACCTATTGATATAAACTTTCCTCTTAACACTGCTTTTGCTGCATCCCATAAGTTTTGGTATGTTGTGCTGTTATCCTCATTTACTTCCAGAAAATTTTTGATTTCTCTTTTAATTTCTTCTATGACCCATTGTTCATTCAGGAGCATGTTGTTCAATCTCCATGTGTTTGCATATGCTCTGGGGATTCCTGAGTTGCTAATTTCCAACTTCATTCCTTTATGGTCTGAGAAGCTGCATGGTATGATTCTAATTCTTTTGAATTTGCTGAGACTTGCTTTATGGCCTAGTATGTGGTCAATCCTAGAGAAGGTTCCATGTACTGCTGAGAAGAATGTAAAATCTTTAGCTGTAGGTTTGAAAGTTCTGTATATATCTGTTAGATCCATTTGGGCTATAGTGTCGTTTAAATCTACTGTATCCTTGTTGATCTTCTGTCCTGTTGATCTGTCTATTTCTGAGAGTGGAGTATTGAAGTCCCCCAGTACTATTGTATTGGGGTCTAAGTCTCCCTTTAAGTCCCTTAACAAATCTTTTAGATAAACCAGTGCCCTGTAGTTAGGTGCATATACATTGATAATCGTTATATCTTCCTGTTGAATTGATCCCTTAATCATCATATAGTGTCCCTCTTTGTCTCTCTTAACAGTTTTTGTGGTAAACTTTATGTGGTCCGATATTAAGATGGCTACGCCCGCTCTTTTTTCATTTCTGTTGGCATGGTATATCTTTTTCCAGCCTTTCACTTTCAGTCTGTATGGATCTTTGTTGGAAAGATGTGTTTCTTGTAAGCAGCAAATAGATGGGTTTTGTTCCTTAACCCAATCAGCTAATCGGTGTCTTTTAACTGGACAGTTCAGGCCAATAATGTTCAATGTGACTATTGATAAGTGGAAACTTTGCCCTGCCATTTGCCAAAGATAAGTTCTAATATATGCTTTGAATTCCCTGTGATCTTTTGCTGTGAGGTTTCCTTCCTTTACCTTCTTTCATATTGATGGCTGTGTTTCTGTGTTTCTGTGTGCAACACATCTTTAAGCATCTTTTGCAGGGCTGGACGAGTGGCGACAAATTCTTTCAATTTCTGTTTCCTATGAAAGGTCTTTATTTCACCTTCAGTCACAACTGAGAGCTTTGAAGGATATAATATTCTGGGCTGGCAGTTTTTCTCTCTTAGTACCTGGGCTATATCTCGCCATTCCCTCCTAGCTTGTAGGGTTTCTGATGAGAAGTCAGCTGTGAATCTGATTGGAGATCCTCTGAGAGTAATCTGACGTTTCTCTCTTGCACATTTTAGGATCTTTTCTTTATGTTTCACTGTGGTGAGTTTAATTACAACGTGTCGTGGTGAGGATCTCTTTTGGTCATGTTTATTAGGGGTTCTATGAGCTTTCTGTACTAGGATGTCTCTGTGCTTCTCCAAACCTGGGAAATTTTCTGCTAATATCTCACTAAAATGGCCTTCTAATCCTTTCTCCCTCTCCATGCCTTCAGGAACTCCTAGAATCCAAATGTTGCTTTTTTAATAGTATCCTGTAGATTCCCAACAATATGTTTTAGATTTCTAATTTCCTCTTCTTTTCTTTGGTCTGACTGTATCCTTTCCTGTTCTCTGTCTTCTAAGTCCGATATTCTCTCTTCTGCTTCACCCATTCTGTTTTTAAGGCTCTCTAATGTGTTTGTCACTTGATCTATTGAGTTCTTCATTTCATTTTGATTTCTCTTCACTATCACAGTTTCCTGTTCTACTAGTTGTTTCATTTCATTTTGATTCCTCCTTAATATTTCATTTTCATGAGAAATATTTTCAATCTTGTCCATTAAGGATTTCTGTAGTTCAAGACTTTGTTTTTGAGAACTTCTTAATGTTCTTATCAATTTTTTGAGATCTGCTTCTTGCATTGCTTCTATCTCATCATCTTCATAATCTTGAATTGGGGTGTCTTTTCATTTGGGGGCATCATAGTGACTTCTTTGTTCTTATTACCTTGGTTTTTGCGTTTGTTATTTGGCATATTGGAGATATTTGGTTTCTTCACTGTGGTGCTTTTTCTTGTTATACTATGACTCTAGGTTAAGTGGACTGTCTGTTTTTGATGGAGCCTTAGAGGCTTGAGTTGGGTGTGGCCTGAGAGCTCTGTTTGTGCCAAAGGTGACACTCCCAGGTTAGGCGTGGTAGATCTCTCTCTCTTTCTTTCTTTCTTTTTTTGATTCAAAAGGGAAGTAATTCCGCACAGCTGAACGAAGTTGGAGGTAGTTAGCAGGCAAATGATATACCCACAGGAGCCAGAGATCAGAAGCTCTTTCCCAAGGACCACATAGGGAATCTGTCCTGCCCTCAGTGTGGGCTCAAATTCTCCTTTAGTCTCCCACTGGGTTGCCAAAGTTATGGAATTGTAGCATCTCTGGAGAGTACTCATGTGAATTCCGTGAGTTCTCTCCCCCACTGTCTTTTTTCACAGCCTCAGTTTAGTAGCACCACAAATTTACTACGTCCTAATCTCCTGTTAATTCACCCCGCCCAGAGTCAGGTTTTTCTGCTAGGCTCAGGGCCGGTGCAGACCTGAGGTCTCTCTGCTTATGACATATGTCCACGATGGCACCTGCTCTTTGTCTTGCTCGCCTTTGAGAGGTGAGTGGAGAGAGAGAAACCCGTGTCCATATCGTTCACTTTTCTCTCTCTCTCTCTCTCTCTCTTCTAGTTAGCCTGGTGACTCCTCTAGTCTCCTCTAGTCTCCTCTTTCTGCTTGCCTGCCGGTGTCTCGGGCTATTGAGGTTCAGCTCACCTCGCGTTCCAGTGCTGGTGTGTTGAGTCTGCCGCTGGTGTCCCGAACTGTGGGCTCCCACGCTCTCCACACAGGTCCGCTGTGAATCGTTAGTTCCAGAAGAGTTTCTTCTGCTGTTTCTTCCCCTACTCTTCCTTGAACCTGCAGTATCTCCACTTTTATTAAACTGTCTCTCCCCGGACTATCAGTGTGCTCCCTTCCTATTCCACCATCTTCAGGACAGTAGCTCAGTATTTGTCTTCAATTCCTCCTTAATATTTCATTTTCGCAAGAGAGATTTTCTATCCTGTCCATTAAGGATTTCTGTAGTTCAAGAATTTGTTTTTGAGAACTTCCTAATGTTCTTAAGAGAAATTTTTGAAGATTTATTTATTTATTTGAAATTCAGAGTTACACAGAGAGAGGAGAGGTGGAGAGAGAGAGAGAGAGAGAGCAAGAGAAGTCTTCCATCCGATGGTTCACTCCCCAAATGGCCACAATGGCTGTAGCTGTGCCGATCCAAAGCCAGGAGCCAGGAGCCAGGAGCCTCCTCCAGGTCTCCCACATGGGTGCAGGGGCCCTAGGACCTGGGCCATCCTCCGCTGCTCTCATGGGCCATCACAGAGAGCTGGACAGGAAGTGGAGCAGCTGGGTCTCGAACCAGCGCCCATATGGGCTGCTGGCGCTTCAGGCCAAGGCATTAACCCACTGTGCCACAGCGCCAGCCCCAAATTTTTTGAAATCCATATCTTGCATTTCTTCTATTTCATCATCTTCATAATCTTGAATTGGGGTTCTTGTTCATTTGGTGGCATCATAATGTCTTCCTTGTTCTCATTTCCTCAGTTTCTGTGTTTGCTTCTTGGCATTGTGGAGATATTCTTTTGTTTCTTCTTCTTTTTTTTTTTTCCTTGCTGTGGTGGTTTTTCTCATTATACTATGACTCTAGATTAAGTAGACTGTCTGCTTTTGGTGGATCCTTAGAGGCTTGTGATGGGTGTGGTCAGAGAGCTCTGTTTGGTTCTTCAGGGTTAAGGGTGTGCCAAAGGTGACACACCCAGTTGTTTAGGCATAGTAGATCTTCTCTCTCTCTCTCTCTCCCTCTCTCTCTCTCTCTCTCATTCAGAATGGAAGTAATTCCACACAGCTGAGTGAAATGAAGGCAGTCAGTGTCTGAGCTCTGGCCCCTGTGGGTTTAGTATTCATCTGCTCTGTCCCAAGGACCACACAAAGAATCTGTGCAGTCCTCAGCATAAGCTCAAATTCCCCTGTAATCTCCTATTGGTTGCCCAGGTTGCCGAGTTTGTGGTGTCTCAGGCACTCTGTGAGTTCTCTCCCACACCCTCAGTTTTTTTTTTTTTCAGTCTCAGTTCATTAGCTCCACACATTCACCAGGTCTTAACCTGCTATTATTTCTCCCCACCAGAGTCAGGTTGTTCTGCTTGGCTGAGGGTGGGCACAGCCCAGAGGTGGCACAGCTTTTACATATGTCCAAAATGGCTCCTGCTCTTTGTCTTACTCACCTTTGTAAGGTGAGTGGAGAGGATCGTGTCCATACTGGTTGCTTTTATTTATTTTTTTTTCCTCTAGTTAGCCTGGTGACCTTTCCCCCATGGGGCTTCAAGCCTCGTTCCCTCTAGGCTCTTCCTGCTTTTCTGCTGCTTCCCCACCAGTGTCTCAGGCTACTGAGTTTTTGCCTCACCTCCCTTTCCAGTGCTGGTGTGTAAACTCTACAGCTGGGGTCCCAAGCCGTGGGCACCCATGCCCTCCTCATGGGTCTACCATGTCCCACTAGTTCTGGAAGACTTTCCTCTGCAATTTTTTTCCCTCACTCTTCCCTGAAACTACAGGATCTCTACTTTTATTAAACTATCTTTTCCCAGACTATCAGTGTGCTCCCTCCCTATTCCACCATCTTGGAGAAGCCTCTCCATTCAATTTTTTAATAGCCATTGTCTATATTGCCACTAAAAAAGGGACTTTTTTTCTTTTTTACTTGTTAAATTTCTTATTCAGTGTAGCATTAAGCCTTTTTACTGTAATGTAAATTTGAAATGTTATCTCAAAAACTAAAAAAATAAAGGGAGAGTGTGAGAGAAAAAAGGGAGAGACAGATTGGGAGGGATATAGGAAGGGAATATCATTATATTCTAAAATTTTATCTGTAAACTATATAGAATTTGTTAAAAGCTAACTGAAATTTAGAAAATAAGATTTATAAAGTAAAAGAGAAAAAATAAATGAAAATATAATAGGGGCCAGCATTGTGTTATAGCCCATTAAGCAGCTACTTACTATACTAGCATCCCTTACTGTTGCTGGTTCGAGTCTTGGCTGCTCCACTTCCAATCTAGCTCCCTGCTGCCTGGGAAAAACAGAAGCAGATTACTCAAGTGTTTGGGCACATGCTACCCATGTGGGAAACCCAGAAGGAGTTCCTTGCTTTGGCCTGGCCTAATTCTGGCCATTGCAGTACCTGAGGAGTGAACTAGGGGACAGAAGCTCTCTCTCTCTCTTTCTCTCTATCACTCAGTCAATCTCTCCCTCTCTTTGTGTAACTCTTTTTCAAATCAAAAATAAATCTTTTTAAAAAAAGAAAATATAATAACTACTTATCTTTATATACAATTTGTGACTTTTTCACTAATACTTAGAAAATGTAATTACTGAGTTGAGATTATTGGATAAGTCTGCTTAAATATTAAAATGCTAGATTTCTGTGCTATTTCACTTGACTGAGCCATAGCTATTAACAGTTAGTATTTGGGGTATGCATTTATGGCACCACTATTTGGGGTATGCATTTATGGCACTTATAAAATGCCCACATTTCATAAACAAGTGCCTAGGATTCCCAATCACAGCTTCCTGCTAATGTCCAACTTGGGAGACATCAGGTAATGGCTCAAGAACATGGGTCCCTGCCTCACACATGGGAAACTCAGATTGAGTTCCCAACCCCTGGATATGACCTAGCATAGACACCTTCAGCTACTGTGGGTACTTGGAGAGTAAACTAGCAGGTGGAAGTTCTCTTTTTCTATCTCATTCTATCCCTGTCTCTTTGCCTTTAAAAGAAATAAAAACAAATAAATAGAACAGAATGTTTTATTGCCTAAAAGTTTAGAATTAAATTTATTATAAATTTGAAATGTTTTACAATCGGGAGAATTTCAAAATCTTCAAGGTCAGAAAATTAGAGACTATGCTGTAATATGTTGTAAATTAATCACAAATTTATTATTCTGACAAAAATGCATATTAAAATTTACTTATTCTTTTGAGAGTTTTACTCAGGAAGGCATTGTGGTACAGGAGGTTGTTATTGCTTGGGATTCAACTAATAGAAATCACATACAAACAAGTATAAGTGCAGTGTTGCCTTATCCATATTTTGGCTTTCCATGGTTCCAGTTATCTGCAGTCTAAAAATGTTAAAGATATTTTGAGAAAGAGATATCACATGTTTATTATGATATTTTTATATAACTCTTCTATTTTATTGTTAATTATTATTATTAAATTCTTACTATGTATAACTTTAAATCAAATTTTATCATATGTATGTAGGTACAGGAAAAAATAAAGTGTTTATAGGGTTTATTACTATCCATGGTTTCAGATATCCACTGGGGTTCTTGAAACGTATCTTCCATGGATAAGGGAAACCACTGAAATCATTTGAACCAAAGACAATAAAGGACATTGATTTTTCAAAGATTTATTTATTAATTTGAAAGGCAGAGTTACAGAAAGAGATAGAGGGAAAAACAGAGAGGGAGAGAGATCTTCCATCCTTCCTCTAGTTAACTCTCCAGATGCTCACAATAGCCAGAACTGTGCCAATCCAAAGACAAGAGCCAGGAGCTTCTTGTGGGTATCCCACATGTGTGCAGGGGCCCAAACACTTGGACCATCATCTGATGCATTTCCAACTGCATTAGCAAAGAGCTGGATCAGAAGTGAATCAACTGGAACTCAAACCAGCACCCACATTGGATGCTGGCTTTGCAGGCAGAGGCTTTACTTGCTATGCCACACAGCATTGGCCCCAAGGATATTGATTTTACCAAGCTATATATGACATTCCCAGAGAAGCATGAGCTTCAAAAATTTACAATGCAGATTCTCTAGAACTCATCCTTAGATGCCATGATAAATTTCAAACTGAAGAAAAGACAAAGACAGAGATTCACACAAGAAAGAGAAGCAAGAGAAAGAGGAATCGTACAAGGAAATGTGTTTGCTATTATTTGGATACAGTCTACATACATTCCAAAGGTCCATATAATTGCAGGTTTGCTCTCCAGAGATGGTATTGGGAGGTGCTCTGGAACCTTTAAAAGGTGAGCTTACTGGAATGTCCTTGGGTCATTAGACAACCTTGGGTTCTCACAAGAGGGTTATTACAAAAGCAATAAGCCTGGACCATCTCTCCATCTAGCTTCTGTTTAAGATGTGATCCCTCATCTCTAGCAGCACCCCTGCCATAACATGGCACAATCGTCTGCTACAACCTCATTAGAAGCCAAGACAATGGTGTCACCTGATCTTAGACTTTGAACCTCCAAAACTGTAAGCAAAATAAACTTTTCTTCATAAGTAGCCTGTTTCAGGTATTTCATTATGCTAACAAAAAGCTGACTAATACAGAGCTCAAGAAGAAACTCAGGTAACAATGACCAGGATAATGGATGTTCTTTTCAGTCATCATCTCCTCACTCACTAAGGTCTAGCTCAACTTGTAAGATTCCCAGTCAATAAGATTTGGAATATAAATATAGCTTGTAGGAAAACTTTGTGGCTGGATAATTTGTGCTTATAAATGACTTGTAACATATAATTTGTTCTGATAAATGTTTCCAAGAAGGATGCATTAAGTAACTACATAAATATTGGCCAATATTCAACTGTTGCTATTTCACTTAGATTTCAGATTTTAGATTTTAGATGTCAATGTCAATGTCACAATGTATATTCTAGAGTAGAAGGAATTAAATTAGTAAATTACAGTATGATTTATGTAAAAATATTTACTTTCTTTCAATAAATATCACATTAATATTAGCCCATCATATAAGAAAAGTCCTCTCAAGTCTAATTAAAGCATATTAGACATGCATGATTAACAATGGCATGATAAATGTCAAATAAATTAATAACTATCAACCACTAATTATGTGAAGAGACAGCAGAAAAACTGAAAAAGATTAAAATACAATTTGGTGAGAGATAGTTCCCACCTTGTTTATTCAACCATAGAGAACTAGGCTGTTCTTTTTTTCCATGCTTTTGAGATTCACATAAATTTATGTCACCTAATACTCAACAGCTCACCATCACTTGGTTGCCTTTTTTTCCTTCTCTACTAGATTCTCCTTTCTCTGTTTTGAAATTGAAACTTAAAATGTAACCAAAATCTTAATATAATTTTAACAGTATAAAAATACATAGTGACTTCAAAAAGTTCACGGAAAATAGAATTAAAGGATAAGCTTACTGTGGTGCAAAAAAAAAACTTGAATTACATGAACAGGTTTTTCATAATATAGATTTTTTCCATGAAATCCACACACATTCATTAATTTCAAAACTTTTTTATGCCAAAATATCACAAATTCATTTTTCCATAAGCTTTCTGAAGTATCCTTGTATTTTTCTAAAACTATAAATAACTACTTTAACAATGATTATTTACCGCTATTGTCACAAATGACATTGAAAACAAAAGCAAAAATTATATAGAAAGGCAGTCTTAGGGTAAGTAGAGGATATAAAATAAGTATTTCAAGATCAAATAAATTGGAGTCTGTGCTGTGGCACAGTGGGTTAAAGCCCTGGCCTGAAGTGCCGGCATTCCACATGAGCACAGTTTCTAGTCCCAGCTGCTCCACTTTCAATCCAGCTCTCTGCTATGGCTTGAGATAGCAGTAGAAGATGGCCCGTGGGCCCCTGCACCCACATGGGAGACCCAGAAGAAGCTCCTGGCTCCTGGCTTTGGATAGGCTGGAAGCCGTTGCGGCCATCTGGGGAGTGAACCAGCGGATGGAAGACCTCTCTCTGTGTCTCTACCTCTCTCTGTAACTCTGTCTTTCAAATAAATAAAATAAATCTTAAAAAAAAAGATTGAGTAAATTTGTGTGAAATATTTTATATTTAAATAAAGTTTTATTCTTTGGAAAGAAATAATAATCACATAAGATTCCAAACATGAGACGAAAGGACCATTTTATTTTTGGCTTGCTACCATCTCAATACATAAAAAGTTTGATGAAACATCCAAAAATGTGTTGGTCCAATGTATGGCTTACAGAGGGTTCTTCAAAAAGTTCATGGAAAATGAAATTAAATGATAAATTTATTTTGGTGCAAAAAAATTTTGAAACCTATGAATAGTTGTTTTTTTTTTAAGTTTTTTGTTTTTTGGATTTTTTTTTTTTTTTTGACAGGCAGAGTGGACAGTGAGAGAGAGAGACAAAGAGAAAGGTCTTCCTTTGCCATTGGTTCACCCTCCATTGGAGGCCAGCTCACCACGCTGATCCGATGGCAGGATCCAGGTGCTTCTCCTGGTCTCCCATGGGGTGCAGGGCCCAAGCACTTGGGCCATCCTCCACTGCACTCCCTGGCCACAGCAGAGAGCTGGCCTGGAAGAGGGGCAACTGGGACAGAATCCGGCGCCCCGACAGGGACTAGAACCCAGTGTGCCAGCGCCGCAAGGCGGAGGATTAGCCTAGTGAGCTGCGGCGCCTGCCCTAGTTTTTTATAATACACATTTTTCATGAACTTTTTGAAGATCAATTTTATCCGTGATTTCAAGCTTCTTGCATTATAATAATCTTCTTATCTTTTATTTCCATTTTTCTGTGAAGTTTTTTGAAATATCTTTACATCTTTTTCACACTTACCTAAAAACTACAAATTTTTAAATATACCATTGTACTGGGAAAATTTCACCAAATGCAAAAACATGAACTTAAACACTCACACTGAGTATGCTTTATATGAGAAATTAGCTTAAGTCTCAAAATCCATCAAAAAGATGTTTTTAAGCTCCAATATCCTCAAACCTCTAATTGCATTTCTAATAAAGCTACTACCATCCTTTTTAAATTATGATTATTGTTATAAGGTATGTCATTATTGATTAGTCCCAATAATTAAGAAGTAATTAACCACCTATAGCACACTTTTAGAATTGGCCTGAGTTTTTAAGTTATTTTTGCAGGGTGAGCATTGTGGTGCAGCAGGTTAAGCTGCCACTTCTGATGCCACTATCCCACACCAGAATGTTGTTTCAAGTCCTGGCCACCCTGCTTAGAATCCAGCTTCCTGCTAATGTGCCTGAGAGGGAGACACAAGACGTCCTGATGTGGGAGACCTGGAAGGAGTTTCTGGGTTCTGGCTCCTGGCTCCTGGCTCCTGGCTCCTAGCTCCTGGCTTCAGCCTGGTTCAGACCTAGCTATTTGTGGCCAACGTGGGAGTGAACCAGCAGACAGAAGATCTCTCTCATTTTCTCTCTCTCTCTCTCTCTCTCTCCATCTCCCTTTCCCTCTCCCTCCCCCTCTCCCTCCCCCTCTCCCTCTCCCTCTCCCTCTCCCTCTGCCTCTCCCTCTTTCTCTGTCACTCTGGCTTTCAAATAAATATCATTTTTAAGCAATTGTTTTTGCAATGGGATACTCAAAGGAATATATCAGATGCGCAAATATATGCGATAAAAATAGGACCAGTGTCAGGGCTTTATAAAATTTAGCCCTACACCTAGTAGCACTTGCATTTCTTAGCAGTATTAATGAAACATTAGCTCACTTTTAACACTAAGTGCACATTTCCTTGTACATAAAAACACTCATTATTTTTTCTTTTCAGATATAATACTTATATTTCAAGTGATACACACAACTAAATATAGCTAACTACAAATTTTGGAATATAAAAACATATTCTATCAAGTCTGTTCTTTTGTACAGACTGACTAGGTTGTTCAATTTGTAAATCTTTGCTCAATGTATAAACTATGAGATAGGTAACACACAGTTAATGTTACATGCTGATAGAAATTTTTTTTAATATAAATAGATAATGGTTCAGAATTGTACATAATTCTTATCTTTAAAAAGTCATGACCTCACTACCACTTTTAGTGTTGAATTCATAAACTAACAGACAGCATTTCCTTGTGACCAAAGATGCTTGTGTGTTCATATGCTGGCCCAAACTCATTCCAACCTCAGAGAAACTTGGTAAAATACAGCTTTCCTTTAGAGCATACAGATGCCTGCTGGGGATTGTGAATGATCGGAGCACACTCTGAAGCATGCACACAGACAATACCTACACAAACATACACACCTTTTCCTAATGACAAGGACAGCAGACCATCCCTTTTCTTCCTCAACCAAAAGTCCTACTTGTGGCTGAGAAACTGCAAATTCCCACGGCCCCTTTCCCACAAGGAATTCATGTAGTGGACCACAGTATGAAGCTGTACCACTTTTTGCCAGCTGGAGCATTAGGTCCACACAGCACTGAATTAAAACACATCTCTGTTATTTACTTACTGTGTGACCTTGACTACATCACTTAATATCTCTGAGCTTCAATTTCTTTGTCCCTACAAAATGGATATAATTTTAACTGTTTCATAAATATGCATACAAAATGCTTAGTACAAGAAAATAATAAATAGCAACTACCACTTTTTCTTTCTGTGTGTATACATATACGTATACATACATATAGATATTCATATACACTATTACTAAGCTATGTATATAATGTATACTTACTTAAATGTATCTTTATGCATTTATATATAAATATATATATATCTTTATGCATTTATAAATATAATACATATAAACATGCATATATCCATGTATATGTAGGAAATAAAATTGAAACATAAGTTTATTTTAGTGCAAATATATGCAGCTTTGGATAATATGCATTTTCATGAACTTTTTTTAAGATTCATTCATCTGAAAGGCACAATTATACACCGAGAGAGGGAGAGACAGGGAGAAAGAGGTCTTCCATCTGCTGGTTCACTACCTAAATGACTGCAATGGCCAGAGGTGGGCCTATCCAAAGCCAAGAGCCAGGAGTTTCTCCCAGGTCTCCATGTGGGTTCAGGGGCCAAAGTACTGGGGCTATCTTCCACTGGATTCCCAGACTATAAGCAGAGAGCTGTATCAGAAGAGTAGAAATCAGAACTCGAAATCATGCCCACATGGATGCCAACGCCACAGGTGGAGGATTAACCTACTATGCTACAGTGCCAGCCTCATCCATGAACTTCTTAGGACCCCTCATTATGTATTTGTGTGTGTGTGTGTACACATAATATATGCCAGTGGTCAACAATCTTTGTATAAAATGTTAATAAGTATTAGGATTGGAGGGCCACACAGTATCTAGCACATCTACTGTAATCTTCCATTGTAGCTCAAAAATGACAATAGAAAATATATAAACAAAAAATGCTTCACTGTGTTCCAGACATTAATATCAGTTGACCACTTTTTTAAAAAGTGTATCCAAGAGATACCTGCAGCACTGTTCACAAAAACCAAAATTTAGAACCAACAAAGGTGTCCATCATGAAAAGAATGGAGAAAGAAAATGTGGTATATATACACAATGGCTATTATTCAGCTATAAAAGAGAATACAATTCTATCATTTGCAGCAAAATGGATGCAACTGGAAGACATCATGTTGAGTGAAATAAACTGGATCCCAAGAGACAAATACCACATGTTCTCCCTTTACGTGAGAAATGAAAGTTAAAAAACAGATAGAAATGTGTGTGTTAGTACTGCTGCAAATACAGTGTTTTAAATTTTGTATTAAAATTGTCAAACTAATAGTTAACAATATTATACTACTATCTTTTTAATGATCTGATTATTTTAAAATCTACTATATATGGGTGAGATAGTCATTTGTCCATTCAAATATTATATCCAGCCATTGTCTGTATTTCTACTAAACTAGGGTCTTTTTGTTTTTTAACTTGTAAAATATTGGCTGGTTCAATAGGCTAATCCTCCACCTGCGGCCTCAGAACACCTGGTTCTAGTCCCGGTCAGGGCGCCGGATTCTGTCCCAGTCGCTCCTCTTCCTGTCCAGCTCTCTGCTATGGCCCAGGAGTGCAGTGGAGGATGGCCCAAGTCCTCAGGCCCTGCACCCACATGGGAGACCAGGAAAAGCACTTGGCTCCTGGCTTCGGATCAGCACAGCGCGCCGGCCGCAGCGGCCATTAGGGGGTGAACCAACGGCAAAAAGGAAGACCTTTCTCTCTGTCTCTCTCTCTCACTGTCCACTCTGCCTGTCAAAAATAAAATAAAATAAAATAAAATAAAAATGTCAAATATCTTATTCAGTGAAATATTAAGCCTTTTTATTGTTATACAGTGTTTAAATATATTACTTCAAAAACAAATTAAGAAAATTAATGAAGAAAGATTAAAGGGGGGCCGGCACTGTGGCTCACTTGGTTAATCCTCCACCTGCAGCGCTGGCATCCCATATGGGCACCGGGTTCTAGTCCGGTTGCTTCTCTTCCAGTCCAGCTCTCTGCTGTGGCCCAGGAGTGCAGTGGAGGATGGCCCAAGTGCTTGGGCCCTGCACCCCATGGGAGACCTGGAGGAAGCACCTGGCTCCTGGCTTCAGATCAGCACAGCGCCTGCCATAGCAGCCATTTGGGGAGTGAACCCAATGGAAGGAAGACCTTTCTCTGTCTCTCTGTCTCTCTCACTGTCTATAACTTTACCTGTCAAATAAATTTTTAAAATATAAGAATGTCTTATAAAAGAAAGATTAAAAACAAATTAAGGCTGGCACCACGGCTCACTAGGCTAATCCTCTGCCTTGCAGCGCCAGCACACCGGGTTCTAGTCCTGGTCGGGGCGCCGGATTCTGTCCCGGTTGCCCCTATTCCAGGCCAGCTCTCTGCTGTGGCCCGGGAAGGCAGTGGAGGATGGCCCAAGTGCTTGGGCCCTGCACCCCATGGGAGACCAGGAGAAGCACCTGGCTCCTGCCTTTGGATCAGCACGGTGCGCCAACTGCAGCGGCCATTGGAGGGTGAACCAATGGCAAAAGGAAGACCTTTCTCTCTGTCTCTCTCTCTCTCACTGTCCACTCTGCCTGGCCAAAAAAAAAAAAAAAAAAAAAAAAAAAAAAAAAAAAAAAAAACCTTTATTTAAAAAAACAATGGTTAACCAAGTTTGCCGGCCGGCGCCGGGGCTCACTAGGCTAATCCTCTGCCTTGCGGAGCCGGCACACCGGGTTCTAGTCCAGGTTGGGGCGCCGGATTCTGTCCCAGTTGCCCCTCTACCAGGCCAGCTCTCTGCTGTGGCCAGGGAGTGCAGTGGAGGATGGCCCAAGTGCTTGGGCCCTGCACCCCATGGGAGATCAGGATAAGCACCTGGCTCCTGCCATAGAATCAGCACGATGCGCCATCCGCAGCACGCCGGCCGCGGCGGCCATTGCAGGGTGAACCAACGGCAAAGGAAGACCTTTCTCTCTGTCTCTCTCTCTCACTGTCCACTCTGCCTATCAAAAAAAAAAGTAGTTTGCCACAGTACAGAGTATATATGTAGTATAGATATGATATATATTTTGAGTGTGTAGTAAAAATACTATTTATACAAGGCCCTTTAACACATAAACAGTAGAGAAAAAGATGATAACGACAGGATTTTTTCTAAAGTTCATGTTGCTATATTCTTATAGATTTATTGGCTGTCTCTATGTTTGTATTAAACTGCCTTGTGAGCACTTACCCAGATAATAAACCTTGGAGAAAATTAGAATTTCATATAAAATAGATTTTTTTCACAAAGGAAAAATTCCTTCATTATTGTGACATAATTTGCCAAATGCTACTATTTTTATAACACCCTGAAGATGCAAAAGTGCCCCACATTGGTAATAACAACAAAAAGTGAATAATACTTATAGCCATGATTTTTAAGTTCATGCTGTATGCTAAATTGAGTTTGATGCACATTACATAGAAGCTAACACCTACTACATAAAGGGGCATTGTTCTGATTTTATAAATGGAAATCACTAGTTTGCCTAATAGCTATAAAGATTGAGAAGTGACACACAGATCAATTCTGTATTCTGTTTATATAATCATGGTATTTTACAGCTCTAAAATATTCTTCAGATTCAAATTTGCTATCTCTTCTCTCCTACCCTTAGAAATCATTCTGCATGTGATGTAACTGCAGCTATTGAGAAGTAAAGGGATTTGTCAAAGAATTCTAGGTTAGTGAAAAGATGAGCTGAGACTTCAAGTTCACTGCCAACTTTAAATGTAATGCAACAGATCCAACCTAGTCAATTGGAATTAAGTGAGAATTCTTCATTCTGTATGAATACTACAAGGTTCAGTGCCCACCTTAATATGAATTGTCCGATGTTATAGAAAGGTTAAAATTGTGCAATCATATGGAGAAAAAAGAATATCACATTTTATCAAATTTTAACTGTTCTTTGAAAGTCACAGGACCACTCTGAAAGAATATTCCCCTAAGCCCTCTTTTAAGTTCCTTCTGTATTTATTTTCTCTTCCCCTTCCTAGTAGCTAATCTCTCCTTGACTAGGACCTTGTATAGAATTAATTCAGCTTCTCAGCCTGACCTTAGACACTGGTCCTCTGCCTTGGTCAGAGTATCTCTTTGAAGTCATTTTTGTCCCCTCTAAGCACCTTCCCCCACTGCCAGTGGCAGAGTAATGATCCCAGAACCCAATCAAATTCTGGTCTTTGCTTTTTGTGGCTAAGCAGCCCTCAGCTGAATGGTATTTTCCTAGCAATTAGCATTCTTCCCATTCACATAGCCTTTAGAAAACACAGAGAAAGAGAAAAATCACCATGTTCAAACAATTGGAATATTGAATCTAATGCCACTTTTTCTATCTAGTGATTGTAAGTCATTCATTTACTTGACATTCATTGCACAATTGTAAATTCAAATACATTAAAAAAGAGTTTAACTAAAATGGTGAGAGACCACAAGATACAGTGAATATACTAATGCACTATTAATTAACAGGAAATAACTATTTCCATAACAATTTCAGTACGTTTAGATATTAGTTATACTACCTTAGGGAAAAAAAAACATAAAAATATCATAGTCTTGAACTTTAAAATAACTAACATTTACAATTATATTTAACATTTTATACACTCTATATGTTTCATATATAATAAAGAATAAATTCAGCTTTTTTAATGAGGATCTCACTCCTGAAATAGCTTTTGTCAGAATTTTAATTATTATTGCTCCATAGTCATTATTTTCAGTTTAATAAACTAAATTTTCCAACTGTAATTTCATTTTAAGCTCTACCAAAAGAAAGTTTCCCCCATTAAATTGTTCTGTTTCTATTACATACAGAGGGTGTCAAGGCCTCTAACTGCCTCCTTCAATATTCTACAAATAACACCTATTGAAATAATCAGAATACCAAATAATAATAATAAAAATAAACACATATGCCACTCTTTCTTAATATTATCTAAGCCTTTATGTGGGCCCTGAAAAATAATTACTAACCAAGTTTCCTCACAGAGAGATAATGATTTTCAGAGGAATAGAATCGCACTCCCCATGTTCCACCACCAGACTTGGTTAATAGAGGATATATGGCTTTATACTTTTTCTTTTTGGTTGTTTCTTTATGTTTTTTATTTGCTATGTTTTGTCTGTTGAATATACACAGCATCTCTAAATACTGGCAATGCAGGGGCCAGCCTTGTAGCCAGTGAATGAAGCCACTGCTCTGGATGCCAGCATCCCATACCACAGTGTCAGCCCAAGTCCTGACTGCTCCAAGAATAGGGACAAATATGGGATGCTGAAGTCACAGATGGTAGCTTAACCTAATATACAACAATGCTGGTCCCTGGATTGGTTGTTTTCTATTCTAGAGTTGCTTATATTATCTGGATATTAATCCTTTGTCAGATAAATAGAACACAAATATTTTTCCTATTCCTTTGGGTGTCTCTTCACTCTACAGATTTATTCTTTGCTGCACAAAAACTTCTGAGACTGATACAATACCATTTGTATAGTTTTGCTTTTCTTGACTGGGTTTTGGGATCTTATCTAAGAAGTCACACCAATTCCTTGAAGTGTACCACCTATTTTTTTTAATTAATTAATTTATATAGTTATTTAGTTATACAAGGTGAACACCTTTCGTGTATTTCATATACACAAAATTAGGAACACACGCTACACACCATCCCACCCATGCTCCCACCATCTCACCTTCATGTTTATTCTTTTAATTTTTATAATGACATACTTTCAGTTGATTTTATATTAATAATATTAAGCCTCCAGCAAAAACAGAATTCAAAAAATAATAAAAAGAAAAGTATACTGCTCTTTAAACTAGAGACAAGGGCTGACACCTACATGGGAGACCCAGAAGAAGATCCTGGCTCCTGACGTTGCAGCTATTTGGGGAGTGAACTAGTAGATGGAAAACTTCCCTCTCTGTTTCCCCCTCTCTCTGTAACTCAGCCTCTCAAGTAAACAAATCAATCTTTAAAAAATATGTATATGAATCCAGTCTCATCAGATCTGATTTTAAATGGAACCAATATTGGGGCTGGCACTGTGGTACAGGGTTAAAGCCCTGGAATGAAGCACCGGTATCTCATATGGGCTCTGGTTCTAGTCCCAGCTGCTCCTCTTCCAATCCAGCTCTCTGCTATAGTCTGGGATAGCAGTAGTAGATGGCCCAAGTCCATGGGCTCTTGCACCCATGTAGGGGACCTGGAGACCCAGAAGAAGCTCCTGGCTCCTAGCTTCAGATTGGCGCAGATCCGGCCGTTGCAGCCGTGTAAGGAGTGAACCAGCGGATGGAAGACCTCTTTCTCTTTCTGTACTCTGTCTTTCAAATAAATAAAATAAATAAGTCTTTGAAAAGAAATGGTACCAATATTAATTTTAATTCTATGATTTGTGTATTTGAGCACCACAGAACAAAATCAAAAGCAAAGAAGAAAATTCTCAAAAGGGTATTTCCTAAAAATGTTAACTAGACTAAAAGAATAAAAAAATGTTATAGGGGCTGGCGCCACATGGAAGACCCAATGGAAGCTCCTGGCTCCTGGCTTCAGATCCACGCAGCTCCAGCTGCTGCAGCCAATTGAGGAGTGAACCATTGGAAAGAAGACCTCTCTCTCTGTCTCTCTCTCTCTCTCTCTCTCTGCCTCTCTTCTCTCTGTGTAACACTGACTTTCAAATAAATAAATAAATCTTTTTTAAAAAAGTTATACAAGTATGATGTGAGTAAGAGTGTCATGCACTTTATAACCAATAACATCATTGTGACTTTCGTTTGATTTCATACTGAACATCGTTTCAAAGAAAAATGAACCAAAGTGGTAGAGTAGAAAACAGCTATTGGATTTTGGAAAATAGTCTCAAAAATTAAGAGGCATAGACAAAGAAAAATGTCATCAGTGGATGTATGGCTTCATGGGAAGAGGAAGGAAATTCGAAAGAAAAGAGCTAGAATCATACGTCTCCAAACCTTGACCATGACTCCTCTACATGACCATCTATTCTCATTCTCATTTTCTATCTCAAGTGTAATGGGGAAAAATGATCAATTTCTGTTCACAATTGAACATAATGATAGGACTAAGAGTCCAAGGGGTCACATAAACAAGACTAATGACTGCTAATACTAACTGATAGAATAAAAAAGGGAGAGAACGATCCAACATGGGAAGCAGGACTCATAGAATGGCAGAGGTCCTAAACAGCACTCTGGCCTCAGAATCAGCCCTTAAGGCATTCAGATCTGGCTGAAAAGCCCATGAGAGTATCTCAGGCATGGAAAGCCAAGACACTGTGGCATAAAATGACCTAAATGAAAGATCTCTGTGAGTGAGATCCCAGTGCAAAGAACAGGCCGAAGGAGGTACCTTTCTCTGAAGGGAGGAGAGAACTTCCACTTTGATTATGGCCTTGTCTAAATAAAATCGGAGTTTGTGAACTCAAGAGGCTTCCATAGCCTTGGCAGCTCATGACAAGGGTGATTACTGATGCCATAAGAGTGTCAATTGTTAAATCAATAACAGGAGTCACTGTGCACTTACTCCTCATGTAGGATCTCTGTCCTTAATGTGTTGTACTATGCGAATTAACAGTATAACTAGTACTCAAACAATACTTTATACTTTGTGTTTCTGTGTGGGTGCAAACTGTTGAAATCTTTACTTAATATATAATAGATTGATTTTCTGTATATAAAGATAATTGAAAATGAATTTTGATATGAATGGTATGGGAGAGGGAGTGGGAGATGGGAGGGTTACGGGTGGGAGGGAGGTTATGGGAGGAAAAAGTTGCTATAATCTAAAAGTTGCACTTTGAAAATTTATATTTATTAAATAAAAGTTAAAAATAGATAGATAGATAGATAGATAGATAGATAAAGAAGTTTTTGTATGGCAAGAAAACCCTCAGGAGAGTGAAAAGGCAACCAAGAAAATGGGAGAAATTATTTGCAAACTATGCAACTGATAAGGATTAATAACTAGAATATACAAAGAGATCAAGAAACCCAACAACAACAAAACAAACAACCCACTTAAGAGATGGGACAAGGACTTAAACAGATATTTTTCAAATGAAGAAATCCAAATGGCCAACAGAAATATGAAAAAAAGCTCAGGATGACTAACTGTCAGGGAAATCAAAATCAAAATCACAATGCAGTTTAGCCTCTCCCCAGTTAGAATGGCTTTCATACAGAAATTAACCAAACAACAAATGTTGGTGAGGATGTGAGGAAAAAGGTACCCTAATCCACTAAAATAGGTTACAAGAATGTAACCAGGTAAGCCACTATGGAAGACAGTATGGAGATACCTCAAAAATCTGAATATAGACCTCCCATATGACCTAGCCATCCCACTCCTTTGAATTTATCTAAGGGAAATGAAATCAGTAAACAAGAGTTACCTGCACCTGCACATCGCAGCTGCACATTGCAGCTCAATTCACAATAGCTAAGACACAGAATCAACTTAAATGTCCATCAACCAAAGACTGTATAAAGAAATTATGGGATATGTACACCATGAAATATTACACAGCAGTAAAAAAAATGAAACCTAGTCATTTTCAACAAAATTGATTAATCTGGAAAACATCATACTTAGTGAAATAAGCCAGTCACAAAGGGACAAATACCATATGTTCTCCCTGATATGTGGCAACTAATAGAGCACCTAAAACTAAATCTGTAAAAATGAAATTGACACTTTGAGTAGTGATGACTTGAGCTGCCTTTGTCTTGACCATCAAGGAAGTTTGATTTTTTGGTTGTTTCTTCATTCATAATATTTGTTTTATGTCTTCATAATATTTGTTGAACTCTACTTAACATAGAGTTAATCATATGTGTATGAAGTCAGTTGAAAATGGATCTCAGTAAAAAAATAATTGTGAAAATAAGAGAGGGAGGAGGAAATTTATAACTGTAAAGTCGTATAGTTCTGCATAAATTCCTATGGACTTACTTCTTCTTTTTTTTTTTTTTTTTTTTTTTGACAGGCAGAGTGGACAGTGAGAGAGACAGAGAGAAAGGTCTTCCTTTTGCCATTGGTTCACCCTCCAATGGCCACCACGGCTAGCGCGCTGTGGCCGGCGCATCACACTGATCCGAAGGCAGGAGCCAGGTGCTTTTCCTGGTCTCCCATGGGGTGCAGGGCCCAAGCACTTGGGCCATCCTCCACTGCACTCCCGGGCCATAGCAGAGAGCTGGCCTGGAAGAGGGGCAACCAGGACAGAATCCGGTGCCCCAACCGGGACTAGAACCCGGTGTGCTGGCACCGCAAGGCAGAGGATTAGCCTAGTGAGCCATGGCGCCAGCCTGGACTTACTTCTAAGGGTACAGTTTAAAAACTTGTCATGAGACTCTAAATCCCATCAAGCCTGGTGATAAAAATGCCATCTTAATTGTTAAAGTGATCATATTTAGTGTTAAAGTGGACATATAGATAGGATTAAGTGTTAATGTGATTATATAAATAGGATCAAGTGCCTGGTAATAATAATAGATAGAGTTAAAAATGAAAGAACGTTCCAACATGAGAAGCAGTCCATACAGTAGATCATAGAATGACAATTGCTTTAAGTAATATTTGACCTCAGAATCAGCCTTTAAGCAATTCAGATCTGGCTGAAGATCCCATGAGAGCTGTTCAGGCATGAAAAACCAAGACACTGTGGCACAAAAAAAAATCCTACATGAAGGATCGTTGTGAGTAAGACCCCAGTGAAAAGAAGGAGCTATCAAAGAAGGATGTACTTTTCTCTGAAGGGAAGAGAGAACTTCCACTTTGCTTATGGCCTTGCCTAAATACTAAAGGAGTTTATAGTCACAAAATGCGCCCATACCTTTCGCATCTCATGGCAAGAGCTTTGGGTGATCACTGATGTCATAAATAAGAGTGCTAATTGTTAAATTAACAACAGAAGTCACTGGGCACTTACTCCCCATGTAGGACCTCTGTTCTTAATGAGTTGTACTATGAGAATTAATTGCAAAACTTGTTCTCAAACAGTACTTTATACATTATGTGGGGGGGGTGCAAACTGTTGAAATCCTTATTTAATATAGAGTTGTTCTTCTGTATATAAAATTAATTAAAAATGGCCAGTGCCATGGCTCAATTGGCTAATCCTCCACCTGTGGCACCAGCACCCCGGGTTCTACTCCCAGTTGGGGCACCAGGTACTAGTCCCGGTTGCTCCTCTTCCAGTCCAGCTCTCTGCTGTGGCCCAGGAGGGCAGCAGAGGATGGCCTAAGTGCTTGGGTCCCTGGACTCACATGGTAGACAGGGAGAAACCACCCGGCTTCTGGCTTCAGATTGGCGCGGCACTGGCCGTGGCAGCCATTGGGGGAGTGATCCAGTGGAGGGAAGACATTTTTCTCTGTCTCTCACTTTCTATAACTCTCTCTCTGTCTCTCTCTCACTATCTAACTCTGCCTGTCAAAAAAAAAAAGTTAGTTAAAAATGAATCTTAATGGATGTACAATTTGGGACATGCTCAGGCTGACTTGCCCCAAATGGTAGAGTTAGAAACATACCAGGGGATTCCAATTCAATCCCATCAAGGTGGCATGTACCAATGCCATCTCACTAGTCCAAGTGATCAATTTCAGTTCACAATTGATCATAATGAAAGAACTAAGAGTCAAAGGGAGCACATAAACAAGTCTAGTACCTGCTAATACTAACCGATAGAATAAATAAAGGGGAGAGTGATCCAACATGGGAAGCGAGATACTCAGCAGACTCATAGAATGGCGGATGTCCTAAACAGCACTCTGGCCTCAGAATCAGCCCTAAAGGCATTCGGATCTGGCTGAAAAGCCCATGAGAGTATTTCAAGCATGGAAGCATGGAAAGCCAAGACACTCTGAAAAAAAAAAAAAAAAAAAAAAAAAAAAAAACCACACACCTAAATGAAAGATCTCTGTGAGTGAGATCCCAGTGGAAAGAACAGGTCTTCAAAAAAGGAGGTACCTTTCTCTGAAGGGAGGAGAGAACCTCCACTTTGACTATGACCTTGTCTAAACAAGATAAGAGTCGGAGAACTCAAGGGGCTTCCATAGCCTTGGAAACTCATGACTGGAGCATGGGGAGATTACTTAGGCCATAAACAAGAGTGTCAATTTGTAAAGTCAACAACAGGAGTCACTGTGCACTTACTCCTCATGTAGGATCTCTGTCCTTAGCATGCTGTACATTGAGACTTAATGCTATAACGAGTACTCAGACAGTATATTTCACTTTGTGTTTCTATGGGGGTGCAAACTGTTGAAAGCTTTACTTAATGTATACTAAACTGATCATCTGTTAAAAAAAAAAAAAAAGAAGAAGAAATTATCAATTCCCAACTTGACTCTCACTGGGATTAAACATGACAATAGGTCTGATCTGATTTCATCATCATTTAAAAAATCATCTATTATTTTTCACTTTATGTTTCTGTGTGGGAGCAAACTGTTGAAATCTTTACTTAATGTTTGCTAAACTGATCTTCTGTAGATAAAGAGAATCGAAAATGAATCTTGATGTGAATGGAAGGGGAGAGGGAGTGGGAGAGGGGAGGGTTGCGGGTGGGAGGGACGTTATTGGGGGGGGGGAAGCCATTGTAATCCATAAGCTGTACTTTGGAATTTATATTCATTAAATAAAAGTTAAAAAATATTTTAAAAAAATGAATCTTAATGAAGAATGGGATGGGAGTGGGAGTAGGAGGTGGGACAGGAGTGGAGGTGGGAGGGTGGTTATGGAAAGAAGAACCACTATATTTGTAAAGTTGTACCTATGAAATTTGCATTCATTAAATAAAAGCTTTTAAAAATTATTAAAATGATCATATTAAGTGTTAAAGTGAAAGTACATAAGATTAAATGTTAAAGTGATCATATAAATAGGATCAAGTGCCTGGTAACAATAACAGATAGAATAAAAAAAGGAAAGAAATGAGGCAGTAACAAGAAGGCAGAGTAATGAGGGAGATTACTGCCCTAGTCCAAGATGAAATAGGTTAAAAAGAATGGAGAGAGCGCAGTCTCAGGGAAGAGTTACTGATAAAATGGCAGAGGAAACTCTATTGAAATTAGAAGGACAAAGTGGGCCTACATGGAGGGTGTGGATGCCCACAATTCAGGAATGCAACAGCCAAGAACCTATGCACCAAGATTGGAAAGTGAGGGGAGACCAGACTAGAGCAAGCCAAGCCACTGATGATAAAGTTGTAAGAAGAGCCTAGAAGGAATTCAGCTTGGAGCCCCATGGGGGATAGTGTACCTGCCAAATTAGAGGGGGAAAAAAAAGGATGGACATGTTTCTCTCTCTCAATCACATTACAGTGGCATTCTGTAACAAGCCAATATGCAGGCACCATTTTGGACATATGTAACAGCTGTGCCACCTCATGTCTGTGCCCATCAACCAGCTAGTGGAGACTCCTGACTCTGGTGAGGAGAACTAACAAAAGGCTCAGAGCTTGTGACTGTGTGAGGTTTCTGTATTGGGACTTACAGTCACAGGGTGTGTGGGAAGACTTACGGTGTGGCCAGGACTTTGGGCAGTCACAGCGGGAGGCTCCACATGCTCAGGGCTTCCTAGTTACATGGTGAAAGACATTTCTGAGGAATCTGAACTTACACTAAGGACTGCACAGGTACTTTATATGATCCTTGGAACAGAGCAAATGAATATTATACCCACTAGGGCTAGCACTCAGGCACTGGTCTCCTTTGAGGAGAGGCGCTCAACTGAGCGGAATAAATTTTCCTTCTGATTGAAAAAAAATGAGAGAATATTTACAAAACTAAACCTGGGTGTGTCACTTTAGGCATGCCCTTAAAACTGGAGAGCTGAACAGAGCTCCCTGGCCACACCTCTAGATATTCACTGAAAGTAGACATTCCACTTATCTACAGAGCCACAATACAAATATGAAAGCTGTCACAGCAGCAGAAGGAGGAGAAGGAGGAGGAGGAGGAGTGGGAGGGGGAGGGGGAGGGAAGGGGGAGGGGGAGGAGGAGGAGGAGAAGGAAAAGGAGAAGAAGAAGAAGAAGAAGAAGAAGAATTATTTCTACAAATGATTCTGAATAACAAAAAAAACAATTCAAGAAACAAAAAAAGAAGCAAATGTTTCAACATGGGAAGCAGTCCTCACAGCAGATTCATAGAATGACAACTTCTCTACATAACACTCTGACCTCAGAATCAGCCCTTAAGACTTCCTGGTCTGGCTGAAAAGCCCATGAGAACATTTCAGGAATGGAAAGCCAAGACACCATGACAAAAGATGTTCTACATGAAAGATCTCTGTGAGTGAGACCCCAGAGGAAAGAAGCAGCCATCAAATAAGGATGTACTTTTCTCTAAAAGGAGGAGAGAACTTCCACTTTGTTTATGGCCTTGTCCAAATACTGATAGAGTTTGTGGATTCAAAAGGCTTACGTAGCCTAGAAGCTCATGTCAAGAGCCTCAACTGGTCACTGACATCATACTTAAAAGTGTTAATTGTTGGGCCGGCACCGTGGCTCAATAGGCTAATCCTCCACCTTGCGGCGCCAGCACACCAGGTTCTAGTCCCAGTCGGGGCGCCGGATTCTGTCCCGGTTGCCCCTCTTCCAGGCCAGCTCTCTGCTATGGCCAGGGAGTGCAGTGGAGGATGGCCCAAGTGCTTGGGCCCTGCACCCCATGGGAGACCAGGAAAAGCACCTGGATCCTGGCTCCTGCCATCGGATCAGCGCGGTGCGCCGGCTGCAGCGGCGGCCATTGGAGGGTGAACCAACGGCAAAGGAAGACCTTTCTCTCTCTGTCTCTCTCTCTCACTGTCCACTCTGCCTGTCAAAAAAAAAAGTGTTAATTGTTAAATAACTACAGAAGTCACTGTTCACTAACTTACCATGCAGGACCTTGGTCCTCAATGAGTTGCATTATGAGAGTTAACTCTAAAACTAGTTCTCAGTCATTTTTTGTGTATGTGTGTATGTGCAAATTGTTGAAATCTTTACTTAGTATAGGGTTGGACTTCTGTGTACAAAGTTAAGTGAAAATGAATCTAAATGAAGAATGAGACTGGGAAGGGGAGAGAGGAAGAGGAGGGATGGGAGTGTGGTTGGGAGGGTGGAGATGGTGGGAAAAACAACTATATTCCTAAAGTTGTACTTATAAAATTTGAATTCCTTAAAAATTAATTAATTAAAGAAAATTATCTGCATACTATGTTGCATGACACAAAAGTAGTCAGATTTTTATGAGAAATAATACACAGCTCACACATATATATACATATACATACCCATACACATAGAAGGTAAATAAGATACTCCATATCAATCCAGCATCTAGAGGAACAAAATCAAATTTCTTTCTAATAAATCTTCTTCCTCCAAAATATTTTTATTTATTAAGTTAGAATTAATAAATTTTGTGCAATCAAATGAATATGAGATTAGCAACTGTTGGGAAATTCCAGGACCATTTGATATTATCAAACATTTAGTTTTATTCTTTCCTTCAAAGTCTAATACTATCTCTCCAAATGATAGATGTCAAAACCTGAAGTTTGTGGATGTCCACATTACACTCATGGACAGTGATTGAAAACCTTGCAGCTAGTTTGCAACTTATCTAGCACTACAAGTGATATTTGTTAAGGCTGTGTATGCTGGACTTCAGGAACAAGGCGCAGTGAGCCACCATACATGTATTTCAAAAGGACCTCAAGAGCATTTTTACCCAAACTGGCAGTTGTGGTATAAAATTATTTTCTAGACTTTGTACTTCATGAGGCTATGTGATAAACAAAGATTGATTCACCAATTAGATGCATTATGCATTTTTCCCAAGTGAATAACAAGCTGACTGGGGTTATGTCTCACATTTTATAATTTAACAAGGGAATTATTTAGCTAGAAATCTCTTGTTAAATTATAAAAATGAGACATAAATAGGGCAAACACCATTGCATGATAACTAATTATAAAAAATGAATGATGTTTTGGTCACATTAGAGGTTGATTTAAAAACTCACCACTATGTGGGGATGAAAATCAAAGCTCAAAATAAAAAAAATATATAGGGCCAGTATTCTGGTGCAGCTGGGTAAGCTGCCACCTGCAACACCGGCATACCAGTTCAAATCTTGGCTGCTCCACTTCTGATCCAGTTTCCTGTCAATATGAATGGAAAAACAACCAAAGATGGCACAAATACCTGTGCCCCTTCTACCCAGGTGATAGAGCCATATAGAGTCCGAGGCTCCTGGCTACCGCTTAGGCCAGCCCTGCCCTTTGCAGCCATTTACAGAATGAACCAGAGGGTGGAAGATCCTCTCCCTCTCTCCGTCTCTCCATCTGTCCCTCTCTCCTTCTCTCCCTCTCTTGCTCCCTCCTTCTCTCCTATAACTCTGCCTTTCAAATAAATAAGTAAATCTTAAAAAAACTAAAATAAAAATAATATAATATATCAACTTTTTATATGTCCTCAGTTATACTGTAACATCTGGGACTTCACGGCCATATTTGTTGAATAGAAAAGGCAAAAAAATTGATTAGACTATTTGGAAACACTTGTGTACCTATTTTTCTAAGTTACCTCTACTGAGATTGTATATGCCAGCTTTTCTCACAGTATAACAAAATACCAACGACATGCTACTTATTAAGAAGAAAGTTTATGGCAGCTCACACACAGGGGTGGGGAATGTATGGCTTGAGGGCCAAATAAAGCCCATGAAATTATCTGATCTGGCCCAGCCAAGGCAACCACAGGTGTGACTTGAAATTCAATGTTTATTTTAAATAGCCAGGCACCCTGTCATTGGGTGAATATACATTTACTATAGTCACATCTTCCTATTGAATTAACTTCTTAATAATTACTTAATGCCCTTATTTGTCTCTTTAAACACTTTTGTATTTCAAAGTCCTAAACAACTTCAAGAGCCAATACATGTTCAAACTATAACAGTGTGTATCAGAGATTTCCCTCTTCTAGATAAGCACTAGTGAAAATCAGGAATATAAAGTTGGCAAACAATATTACCTTTGGGGGGTCAGCATTAGCCACCATCTGCAACAAAGGCATCCCAAATGGATGCTAGTTCAAGTACGAGCTGCTCTGCATCCAATCCAGCTCCCTGCTAATGGCATGTGAGATGAGCAGAGGCTGGCCCAAGTGCTTGGGCATCTGTGCCTATGTGGGAGATCTGGAGGAAGCTTCTGACTCCAGTTGAAGATATCTCTCTCTCTCTCTCTCTCTCTCTCTTTCTCTCTCTCTCTCTCTTTTTCTCCTTCTGAAACTCTGCCTTTCAAATAAAGAAATAACTTTTAAAAAAAAGAATATGACCTCTGGTGAAAGTACTACTAAATTATTTACAAACTGCCCAAATTAAAGAGAGTACAAGAGAAATAATTTTAATTATGGAACTGCCCAAATACATGAGGACAGTAGTTCCTTTGGAAACACAATCATGGGTATTAATAAATTTGGTCTGTTTAACATTGTCCTGAAGCAGTAAAGTCCTCACTTTGTTAGAGGAAACATCAAGTAGTAACTCTTAACAAGGGACAAGAGAGCATATTTCCAAAAAGGCAACGTAGTGAATGATTTGATAAAGGTTTTTCACGCTTTGCTAATTTTGATGATAGTAGTCACATTTGATTACCCTGGTTAAATACCCATTGACAAATGCAACTTTGGTAGAGAAAAATGTCCTCTTTTACTGCCAAAATGTCACTTAGAATTATTTGGAATTACATCCTTGTTTAAGGTTTTCTTCTTAAAGTACAAAGAATCTCATCCTTGTTTAAGATTTTCTTCTCAGAATACAAATTAACTATTTACAAAAACTTCACTAAATTATTTAAATACTTGAAGGACCTCCAATATAGTAATTGTTGGTGGAAAAAGCAAACAATACTATTTATTCTCTAAAAATTTAATTTCAATTTCTAGGAAAAGTAAGAAGAAAATTTTTTCCACAGACTAGTTGGTGAAATAAGAAACAATACTTTTTTGACAGTGAACCTACCCAGATAATTGGAAGTGGAGAATGACAAAGAAAGACAATTCTTTCTCTTGTACTCTTTTTACTTCCATCTCATATTTGAGGTGAACTTGAATGAATGACATTGAAATATATTAAACAGTTTAGTATTTTATACTCAACCACTAGTGAAACTCAAAAATAATAACAGTAACCATTCACTGAGCAATTAGCTTCAGGAACTAAATTCAGCCCCTTACAAATATAATTAAGAGCTCTATAGGCCGGCGCCACAGCTCACTTGGCTAATCCTCCGCCTGTAGCACCGGCACCCCGGGTTCTAGTCCCGATCGGGACACCGGATTCTGTCCTGGTTGCCCCTCTTCCAGTCCAGCTCTCTGCTGTGGCCAGGGAGTGCAGTGGAGGATGGCCCAGGTCCTTGGGCCTTGCACCCACATGGAAGCAGGTGGCTCCTGGCTTCAAATTGACACAGCGCGCCGGCCGTGGCAGCCACTTGGGGGGTGAACCAACAGAAAAAGGAAGACCTTTCTTTCTGTCTCTCTCTCTCTCACTAACTCTGCCTGTCAAAAAAAATAATAAAAAATAAAAAAAGAACTCTATCAAGTAGGTATGATTAGTCCAATGTTCAGATAAAAAGACTGGAACTCAGAAACAATTAGAAAGAAGTAACTACTTCCAATATCCCAGAGCAGTGAGGTGACTATACTTCAAGATAATATGAAAAGGGCCCGGCGCTGTGGCACAGCAAGTTAATGCCCTGGACTGAAGCGCTGGCATCTCACATGGGCACCAGTTCTAGTCCCAGCTGCTTCTCTTCCAATCCAACTCTCTGCTATGGCCTGGGAAAGCAATGGAAAGTGGCCCAAGTCCTTGGGTCCCTGCACCCACATGGGAGACCCAGAAGAAGCTCCTGGCTCCTGGCTTCAGATCAGCGCAGCTCCGGCCATTGTGGCCAATTGGGGAGTGAACCATCGGATGGAAAACCTCTGTCTCTCTCTCTGCGTCTCCTCTCTCTGTGTAACTCCGACTTTCAAATAAATAAATATATAAATAAAAAATAAAAACAAAATAATATGAAAATGTTCAGAGTTAAGGGACAAGAAGATAGTTAGAAGGTTTTTGTTTTGTTTTTAGATTTTATTTATTTACTTGAAGGTAGAGCTACAGAGAGGGAGGGAGAGACACAAAGTTATCCACTCCCCAGATGGCTGCAACAGCAGCTGAGCCAATCTGAAGTCAGGAGTCAGGAGCTTCTTCCAGGTCTCCCATGCAGGTGCAGGCACACATACACTTGGGCCAACCTTCACTGTTTTCCCAGGCCATAGCAGAGAGCAGGATTGGAAGAAGAGCAGTGGGGACACGAACCAGCACCACAGAGGGAGGCTTAGCCTACTGTGCCACAGAACCGGCCCCAGTTAGAATTTTTAGCACAGAGTGCATCCAATGAAATCACCACTTGTGACACTGTCATCCCATATCAGAGTGCTAGTTCAGGTCCCAGCTGCTCCTCTTCCCATACAGCTGCCTGTTAGTGTACTTGTGCCCTTCCCACCCATGTGTGAAACCTGAATGGAGCCCCAGACTCCTAGCTTCAGCTCCAGCCCAAGTCACTGTTACCATTTGGGAAGTAAACCATCAGTTGGAAAATATCTCTGTGTCTCTACTCTATGTGTAACTCTACCTTTAAAACAAATCTCTAAATAGATAAATAGAGAGAGAGAGAATTTATAGAGCAGGTTTCCATACAGGAGAGAGGTGATGGAAGGAGAGTTCCAGAGATCTAGGAAGCATTGTCCTTGATTCTTCAATTATTTGTGGATGAACAACTATGTGTAAGGAAACTAACATGGCCAAGGAAAGAACATCAGAAAAAATGAGCCAGAACATGTTAGGCCATAAAGCAAGTGTCAGCAAAATCAAAAATATCGAAATCATACCATGCAACTTCTGGGACTGCAAGGAAATGAAGCTGGAAATCAGCAATTCAGGAATCTCTAGAACATATGCAAACACATGGAGACTGAACAACATACTCCTGAACAAACCTGCTGAAACTCATAAGAAAACACAAGAAACCCCAAATAGCTAAAGCAATCATATATAACAAAAACAAAGCTGGAGACATCACAACACTAGATTTCAAGACATACTATGAGGCAGTTGTAATCAGATCAGCCTGGTACTGGTATAAAAACAGATGGATAAACAAATGGACCAAAATAGAAATGCCAGAAATCAATCCAAGCTTATACTTGACAAAGGAGTTTAAACCAAACCCTGGAGCAAGGACCCAACACCATCAAATTATTAGAGAACATCGGAGAAACTCTGCAAGACATTGGCGCAGGCAAAGAGTTCTTGGAAAAGACCCCAGAGGCACAAGCAATCAAAGCCAACATTAACAAATAGGATTACATCAAATTGAGAAGCTTCTTTACTGCAAAAGAAACACTCAGAAAAGATTACATAAAGAGATCAAGAAACTCAACAACAATAAAACAAACAACCCAGTTAGAAAATGGGCAAAGGACTTAAAACATTTTTCCAAAAGAGAAAATCCAAATGGCCAACTGACACATGAAACAATGTTCAGAATCACTAGCCATCAAGGAAATGCAAATCAAAACCGTAATGAAGTTTCACCTCATCTCAGTTAGAATGGTTTTCATACTGAAACCAACAAACAACAAATGTTGGTGAGGATGTGGGGAAAAAGGTACCCTAATCCACTGTTGGTGAGAATGTAAACTGGTAAAGCCACTGTGAAAGACAGTCTGGAGATACCTCAGAAATCTGAATATAGACCTACCATAAGACCCAGCCATCCCACGCCTGGGAACTTACCCAAAAAGAAATTTAAAAAAAAAAAATGAGATGCAGTCATTTGCAACAAAATGGGTGAATCTGGAAAGCATCATACTTAGTGAAATAAGCCAGTCTAAAATGAACAAATACCATATGTTCTCCCTGATCTGTGAAAACTAATAGAGCATCTCAAAGGCAATCTGTAGAAGTGAAATTGACACTTTAAGAAGCAAAAAAAAAAAAGTCATATGTACCTCCCAAGCTATCTGGAGATAGAGTCTTTAAAGAACTAATTAGGTTGAAATTATGTCATTAAAGTGGATATTAATCCAATATGACTGGTGCTTTTATAAGAAAAGAATATCATTAAACTCACCCTGTTTTCACAGTGCTGGATGTCAGTCTATTTCTTTGTGGTCACTTTTACTCCTTTTTTTCCTTAAAAGATTTATTTTATTTATTTGAAAGGTGGCGTTACAGAGAAAGAGAGAGACAGAGACAGAGAGAGAGAGAGATCTTCTATCCTCTGGTTCACTCTCTAAATGGTCACAACAGCCTGAATGGGGCCAGGACAAAGTCAGGAACCAGAAGCCAGGAGCTTCTTTTGAGTCTCTGCTACAGGTGGCAGGGTCCAGGCACTTGGGCCATCTTCTGCTGCTTTTCCCAGGCCATTAGCAGGGAACTGGATTGGAAATGGAGCAGCCAGGACTTGAATGGTATCCATATGGGATGCCAGTGTCTCAGGCAGCGTCTTTACACAAAATGCTACAGCACCAGTTTCCCCACCCCCTTTTTGTTTTTAATTTGAATGTGAGAGAGCAGAAAGAGATAGAGAGAGAGAGAGAGAGAGAGAGAATAGAAACTGCTGGTTCATTTCCTTAAAGCCTGCATCAGCCATGGCAGAGACAAGCCCAGTTCAGGAACTTGGAATGCCATTTGAGTTTCCCATGTGGGTGGCAGGAACCCATGTACTCAACCAGCCACCTGTTGCCTCCCAAGGTATGCATTAGCCAAATCAGAATCAGAGTAGCTGGCACTTGACCAGGTACTTCAACATGGGATGTGGACAGCTCAAGTGACTACTTAGTGACACTTTTAGGTCAGTTTGGACACTGTCAGAAGTTAGGCGTTTCTGAGATTCAAATAGAATATTTTGGGGTAAGCATGTAATCTAGAGGTTATGATGCTGATTAAGACTCCGTTTAACATGTCAGCATCCCACATTTTAGTATCCACTGCTCAGGCTCCTAATTCTAGTTTCCTGCTAATTCAGTCCCTATGAATCAGTGATGATGGCTCAGGTAAATTGGTTCCTGCAACCTGCGTGGGAGACCTGGATTGAGTGCCCCAATTTTGGTTTTGGCCTAGTCCAGACATGGACATTGTGGGCATTTGGCGAGTAAAGTAGTAACTCTCTATCTTTCAAATTGATAAATCAAATAGATAAATTAAAAAAATGTCTAACTAGATTTTTTTCCTCTTTTGTTAATTCACAGTTTGAATAACAACATGGTCATTGCTACTATTTTTTACATTCTACTAGGTTCTAATTTCTAGGTCCTAAGCAATCCAGAAAATGATCATATTTGGAGCTGATATAATAATCAGCTTTGTGATTACCAGAAGGTAATCAGTCATAGCCTGAGGATATAAGACTGCTATTTTAGTGTCATTTTCTGATTATTTTCATTTCTTTTAATTTAGTTACACTGATGTAAATTTATTTTCTTGATTTAGTATAATAGCCCCACATTGCCATATGCTCATCAAAAACAGACAATAAGTATTTAGAGTTTACTATCTTGTTAATATTCCTACTCAGATTTTTTTGAGGATTTATTTATTTGACAGGAAGAGTTACAAAGAAGGGGAGAGAGAGAGGTCTTCCATTCACTGGTTCACTTTCCAAATGGCCGCAGTGACCAGAGCTGGGCTGATCTGAAGCCAGGAGGGAGGCGCTCCTTCAGAGTCTCCCAAGTGGGTGCAGGGGCCCAAGGACTTTTGCCATCTTCTGCTGCTTTCCCAGGCTATTAGCAGGGAGCTGCAGCTGGGACTTGAATTGGTGCCCATACGGGATGCCTGTACTGCAGGCAGAGGCTTAACCTTCTGCGCTACAGTGCCAGTCCCTACTCAGATTCTTTGATCAGCTTTTACAATCATATATATATATATATATATATATATATATATATATTTCCAGTTTAAAGGAGAGAGGTGAGGGCCAGTGCCGCGGCTCACTGGGCTAATCCTCTGCCTGCGGCTCTGGCACCCCGGGTTCTAGTCCCAGTTGGGGCGCCGGATTCTGTCCTGGTTGCTCCTCTTCCAGTCCAGCTCTCTGCTGTGGCCGGGGAAAGGCAGTGAAGGATGGCCCAAGCACCCGCATGGGAGACCAGAAGGAAGCACCTGGCCCCTGGCTTCGGATTGGCGCAGCGCGCTGGCCGTAATGGCCATTCTGGGGGTGAACCAACGGAAAGGAAGACCTTTCTTTCTGTCTCTCTCTCTCTCTCTCTCTTAGTCTAACTCTGCCTGTCAAAAGAAATTATAAAAAAAAGGAGAGAGGTGAAGAAAACAGTGTTGTGCATCTGTATGTGAAGACAAACCACAAAGAAATAGACTGACATCCAGCACTGTGAAAACAGGGTGAGCTTAATGATATTCTTTTCTTATAAAAGCACCAGTCATATTGGATTAATATCCACTTTAATGACATAATTTCAACCTAATTAGTTCTTTAAAGACTCTATCTCCAGATAGCTTGAGAGGTACATATGATTTTTTTTTTTTTTTCGGAAGGAGGGGGGTTGGGGGAAACAGCTTAGGCCACACCATAGCCCCATGGCTGGAGAAACAAAGAGAAGACTTTGAAAAATTTTAACCACTAAATGCTTAGAGATTGAGGTGGGCATTTGGCACAGCAGTTAAGAAGCTGCTTGGGATACCCACACCCCACATCAGATTGCTTCCAATTCCAACTTCCTGCTAATGTGCACAATGGGAGGAAGCATCTGATTGCTCAAGTACTTGGGTCCCTGACACCCATTTGGGAGACCTGGATTGAGTTCCCGACTCCTGATGACTCCTGATGACTCCTGAGTTTGGTCTGGCATTGTGGGTAGTTGTGGCATGTTACTACCTTGGGTAGTTAGTCTAGCTCTTGCGGGTAGTTGTGGGCATGAACCAGCAGATGGAAGATCTCTTTCTTTCTGTTTCTCTCTCTGTCTTTCTGTTTCTTTGCCTTTCAAATACATAAAAACAAATTAAATTTTAAAAACTTAGAGAAAAGTTCCTACAGAATTAACACTCAGACACTTAAGAAAAGGGTGGAGTTAATCTGGTACTTAAGTCTATGAACTCAAAAACCTAAACTATAGCACAAATTAACACATAAGTATGCACTTCTGCTACTGTCTAGACAGAGTAAGAAGAATCAGATTTACTCTCCTCTTTGAAAAACAAAGCAACAAAAAAACTATAAAGTACACAAAACATATCGAACCACTTTTTAAAAATTTATTTATATGAAAGGCAGAGATACACACACACACAGAGAGAGAGAGAGAGAGAGAGAGAGAGAGAAATATTCCATCTGCTAGTTCACTCCCCAAATGGCTGCAATGGCCAGGGCTGGGCAAGGCTGAAGTTGGGAGCCAGGGGCTTCTTCGGGTCTCCCACATGGACGCAGGGGCCAGGGACTTGGGCCATCTTTTGCTGCTTTTCCAGGTACATTAGCAGGGAGCTGGATTGGAAGTGGAGCAGCCAGGATTTGAACCACATCCATATGGGGTGCTGAAACCTCAGGTGAAGGTTTAGCCCTCTACTCCATAGTGCTGGACCCTTCAAACCAGTTTTTGAGATATCAAGAAATGAAGGATTCTAATCTTGAATAAAATGAGTAGAGTTTTTGACCCAGCGTGCTGACTTGAGAGAGATTTCAGCTTGTGGGTAAGGGAAGGGAACCCAGATAGAGGCTGGCAGAGCCTCCCTGTTGAGGACACAGGCAAGAGTTTGGGGATACTGGGGCAGTTGGAGTTTGCAGACCAGAGTTGGGAATTGCTCAGTGAGAACTATGGAAAGCTGTAGATGGTTTCTCTTGTGTATTCAGGAGAACAAAGGTCAGCACACACATGTGAAGAAATGATTTAAAATTGAAGATAGGACAGCTGAAAGGATCAGAGGGAACATAAAACATTCACACAGGGCCAGAAAAAGTGCCATCCCCAGCAACCAGCCCAGGGAAGTTCACAATTCGTGGAACACTGGCGACAATACAGAGAAGGCTCTTGCCTTGGTGGTGAGGAATAATTAGTCCTGGACTAATCACACTCTGGTTATTCCTAATAAAGATTAAAGGGAAGACCAAAAAGATTCAACCATTTCTAAATTACTTGAGAGCAAAGCTCAATTGCTTCTTGGCCTTTCTGCTAAGATTAAGTGAGAACAAAGCTGAAGTATATTTATAGAAACACAAAACTACCCAAGACTCACCAAGGTGAAATTCACAATTTTAGCAGGCATACAAAATAGTAGGAAAAAAACGGTGAAGAATTAGGAGAACAAAATCAAATGATCTGGATCAAGAACTGATACAGACCACCAGCTGGGTGGGATATCCACGTATACACCAGGCAGCCAAGGCCCCTTGTGCTCTGCTGACTTTTTTTCTAGAGGGAGCAGCATGGAGGGTGTGCAGGGAGGGAGGTGGGTGAGCCTTCTGTGGGCAGGAAGGAGGCAGGTGCTGGCGTGAAGATAGATTCATTGAAATGCTGCCAAACAAAACTTTAGCGAGCTCTCCCAAAGCTGCAGTCCCTCTGCCTGGAGCCTGTGCTGGAGCCTCTGGGGGCTCACATCACCAACTTGGTCTGGTTATTTTCACTTCCTCTTTTTAAAGAAAAAAAAAAAAGGGGGGGAAGGGGCTTTGTAAGCTTTGTGGCTCAGCAGGTTAAGCTGCCACCTGCCATACCAGCATGCCATGCGAGCTCCAGTTGGTTTCCTGGCTGCTCCACGTATGATTGAGGTCCCTGCTAATGGCTTGGGAAAGCAGCAGAAGATGGCTCAAGTGTTTGGGCCCCTGCCACTCATGTGGGAGACCCTGATGAAGCTCCGGGCTCCTGGCTGCAGCCTGGACCAGCCCTGGCCATTATGGCCACTTGGAGAGTGAACCAGTGGATGGCAGACCTCTCTCTCTCATTGTAAGTCTTTCAAAAAATACATAAATCTTTAAAGAAAAGTAGATTAATGGTTTCCTGGAGATGAAAATAGGCAGGATTACATCAGGTTGTGATGAAACGATTCAGGAGGTGATGTGTAAGTTCATTTTCTTGATTTTGGTAATGATTTCATGAGCATATACAGTTACCAAAACTTATAAAATTGAATATTTTAACTATGTGATATGCAGTTTATGATATGTCAATTATATCTTAGTAAAGTTTTTTTTAAAGTTTATTTTATTTATTTGAAAGACAGAAAGTTACAGAGAGTGGTAGAGACACAGAAAGGTCTTTCATCCACTAGTTTACTCCTCAGATGGCCATGATGGCCAGAGCTGGACCAATCTGAAGCCAGGAGTCAGGAGCTTCTTCCGGGTCTCCCAGGTGGCATTACAGGCTGGGACTTTAACCCACTGTGCCACAGAGCCAGCCCCAGTAAAGCTTTTTTTTTTAAGTTATAATTATTGATGGGAATATTCAAGATCATCTCTCAAAACTGGCCTTGTTCTGAAAGCTGTTGTATACTAACTTGCACTTAGTTTGTACTCTGAAACACTAATGTGTAGTTGCTACATCAGTGACTTACTTTTCTGTGTAGTTTTCAACTCACATATCTTTTTTAAAAGGTTTACTTATGTATTAGAAAGTCAGAGTTACAGAGAGACAGAGAGAGATCTTCCATCCATTGGTTCACTCCCTAGATGACTGCCAGGAGCTTCTTCATGGTCTCTGATGTGGATGGCAGAGGCCCAAGCACTTGGGCCATCTTTCGCTGCTTTCCCAGACTATTATCAGGGAGCTGGATTGGAAGTGGAGCAACCACTGGAACACAGATCTGTGCCCATATTGGATGTTGGGATTGCAGGTGGTAGCTTTTACTCACTATGCCAGATGCCAGCCCCATAGATTTTAGATTTTTTTCTTCAAGTTTTAATTATTTATTCATTTTTCTTTTATTTGAAAGGTAGGGAGATGGAGAGAGATACAGTGACAAATAGATTTTTCACTCCCTGGTTTACTCTGCAAATGCCTGCAACATCTGGGGCTTTAGACCAAGCTGAAGACAGGATACTGATGCTCAATCTGAGTCTCCCATGTGGGCGGCTGGGACCCAAGTACTTGAGCCATCACCTGCTGCCTCCAGAAAGCGCTTGTCAGGAAGCTGGAATCAAGCATAGCCAGAATTCTAATCCGGGCACTCCAATATGGGATGCAGGCATTTCAAGCAGCCTCTTAAACCTTGCTCCAAATGCTGGCCCCTCACAGGCTCTATTTTTAAAAAAATATTTATTTATTTACTTGAACATTACAGTTACACACATACAGAGAGAGAGAGAGAGAGAGAGAGAGAGAAGTCGGTTTTCCATCTGCTGGTTCAGTCCCCAATTGGCTGCAACGGCTGGAGTTGCACTGGTCCAAAGCCAGGAGCCAGGAGCTTTTTCTGGGTCTCCCACATGGGAACAGGGGCCCAAGGACTTGGGCCATCTTCTATTGCTTTCCCAGGCCATAGCAGAGAGCTGGATTGGAAGTGGAACAGCCGGGACTCGAACCAGAGCCCATATGGGATGCTGGCACTGCAGTTGGCAGCTTTACCCACTGCACCACAGTGCCTGCCCTCCTCACAGACTCTTTTTTTTTTTTTAAAGATTTATTTATTTATTTGAAATTCAGAGTTACACAGAGAGATGAGTGGGAGAAGAGAGGAGAGGAGAGAAGAGGGGAGGAGAGGCGAGAGAGAGAGAGAAAGAGAGAGAGGTCTTTCATCCGATAGTTCACTCCCCAATTGGTCACAATGGCCGAAGCTGCGCCGTTCCAAAGCCAGGAGCCAGGAGCTTCTTCCAAGTCTCCCACATGGGTGAAGGGGTCCAAGGACTTGAGCCATCTTCTACTGCTTTCCCAGGCCATAGCACAGAACCGGATGGGAAGTGGATGTCTCAAACTGGCGCCCATATGGGATGCTGGCGCTTCATGCCAGAGCATTAACCCGCTACACCACAGGGCCAGCCCCCTCACAGACTTTTTTTTTTAATTTTTTTTTTTGACAGGCAGAGTGGACAGTGAGAGAGAGAGACAGAGAGAAAGGTCTTCCTTTTTCCATTGGTTCACCCTCCAATGGCCGCTGCGGCTGGCATACTGCAGCCGGCGCATAGCTCTGATCTGGAGCCAGAAGCCAGGTGCTTCTTCTGGTCGCCCATGCAGGTGCAGGGCCCAAGCACTTGGGCCATCCTCCACTGCACTCCTGGGCCATAAGAGAGAGTTGGACAGGAAGAGGGGCAACCGGGACAGAATTCCGCGCCCCGACTGGGACTAGAACCCGGTGTGCCGGCACCGCAGGCGGAGGATTAGCCTATTGAGCTACAGTGCCGGCCTCACAGACTCTTAGTAGGAGTTTTAGCCAGTGTTTGCTGTAGACTTTGTTTTCCAGTGGATCTTCTCTTCCTGAAATGATTTTTTAAAAAAAGATTTATTTATTCATTTGAATGTCAGAGTTACACAGGGATAGGAAGAGACAGATGGGAAAGAGAGAGAGAGAGACAGATCTTTCATCCACTGGTTCACTTCCCAAATGACAGCAATGGCTGGGTTGGGCCAAGGCCAAAGCCAGGAGTTGGGAGCTTTTTCTGGATCTCCCAAATGGGGACAGGGGCCCAAGAACTTGCACTATCCTTCTCTGCTTTCTGGGACACCTTAGGAGGGAGCTGGATCAAAAGTGGAACAACTGGTCTCATACCAGCACCCATATGAAATGCCGGCACTGTAAGCGGTGATTATATCCACTACACCACAGTACCAGTCCCATCCTGACAGAATTTTGTAGGTCCAGTAGCTTCATTTAATGTTTAGAAGGTGAGGGATTTAATTAAATCAACACATTCTTTTTTTTTTTTTTTTATTTAATGAGCATAAATTTCCAAAGTACAGCTTATGGACCACAATAGCCTCCTCCCCCCCCCCCCCCGCCGTGTCTTCCCTCCCATCCACAACGCTCCCCTCTCCCACTCCCTCTCCCCTTCCCCTTCACATCACGATTAATTTTCAATTATCTTTATATACAGAAGATCAATTTAGCGTATGTTAAGTAAAGATTTCCACATTTTGCTCCCACACAGAAACACAAAGTGTAAAATACTATTTGAGTACTAGTTATAGCATTGATTAAACACCTAAGAGTAATTGTGTATTAATTACAGAGTTCAACCAATAGTTTTAAGTAGAATATAAAATGCATCTTTTGTATTGTTGTGGCTTCCCCCCGAACTCTCTCCCTCCCGTGGCCCTCCCCTCACCCACTTCCTCTCCCATCCCGCCCTTCATCACGTTTCATTTTCAATTATCTTCATATACCGAAGATCAATTTAGTATATACTAAGCAGGGATTTCAACAGGTTGCACTCACACAACCGAACCAGGTATAGTGTATTGTTCGACTAGTAGTGTTGTTTTTGAGTTTCATAGTTAAACATATTAAGGACAGAGATCCTGCGTGGGGAGCATGAACCCAGTGACTCCCGTTGTTGATTTAACAATTGGCACTCTTATTTATGACGTCAGCAATCACCCGAGACTCTTGCTATGAGCTGTCTAGGCTATGGAAGCCCCTTAAATCAACACATTCTTATCAGCTATGTCAGTGAAAAAAAATATGGAGAAGGAATGGAGTCTTGCTGAAATTATGCCCAACTAAGTAGACAAGGCATTCCCCGTGTGGTGATGGTTGCTCTTGACTTTCTAACATTGTGTTGTCCTCTGTAATAATGAAGCATCTTGTGCAAAACATCTAGCTACCCCATGAATGACTTCAATTTTGCAATCTCCTTGTGAATAAAAAGTATAGTAATTAGGACTTGTTTGTTTTCAATGAGATCAATAACAGAGCTTTTTAATCTTTTTCCTTCTCCCTCTTTATCTCTCCTATTGTTGAACAATTCAAGAAATATCTAGTAAGCACTGAAGTATCAGATACACTTAGCTGTTACATCCTTCTAGAGCCTTGTTATTCTAAGTGTATTCAGTGGAACCAGCCGCAAAATCACCTGGAAGCTCATTAGATATGCAGAATCTTAGTCTTCTTCCAGACATACAGGATCATTATCTGAATTTTAACAAGATCCCTCAGTGACTTTATGTATATTTCAGAAGTTCTCTTCTAGAGATTTCTCCTTAGTTCTGCCACTTAAAGGTTGTTATGACTTTGCAATAGTAAGTTCACTGCTCTAAGTCATTAACAAACTGGGTGACAAAAAATGGTAGTAGAACTTGCTTCATGTATTGTAGGGGGAATTTAATTAGATTGACCATCTAAGCCTTCAATGTACTGGTTGTCACCCCAAAGTTTTTTTTTTTTTTAGATTGTCTATTCCTCTTCCTTCTAACCACTTCCCTGCTAATTACATGTTCATAAGGCTGTCAGAGAGTTAGAGAGAGGCAGAAGGGGGGAGAGAGAGAGAGAAAGAGAGAGAGAGGGAGAGGGAGAGGGAGAGAATATCAGTCTTGCATCTGCTGGTTCACTCCCCAAATGGCCTTAATGGCTAGAGCTGAGCTGATCTGAAGCCAGGATCCAGGAGCATCTTCCCAGTCTCCCACACAAGGTCAGGGGCCCAAGCACTTGGGCAATCTTCTACTGGCTTCCCAAGTCATAAACAGAGAGCTGGATCAGAAGAGGAGCAGCCGGTGCTCATATAGGATGCTGGTGCCACAGGCAGAAGTTTACCCTACTACACCACAATGCCGGCCCCAGAACTGGATATATTTAAGAGCTTCAAATATTAGGAGCATTGTTCAGACATTGAGGTGGGATGACTTCCTAGTCTGCTGATTTTCTCTTCTTTTTGTTTGGTTTCTGCAAGGAACAGTTCTGTGGGTGGTTGACTACCTTTGACCTCCTAAGTTACTAATAAGCTCCAGATCATGCCCATTCCATTCAAGTCTAAATCTCCAGATGTTAAGCTGATGCTTGGCACAGGATAACAATTTGATTTATATGTGCTGTATGTATGGACTTATGGATTAATGGATTGGGTCTTTACAGAGTCCTAGAAATATCCCTTCATAGTCACAGTATTCCCATTATTGTGCTTTTCTTAGGGTGGAGGTAGGGATAGGGAGAATTTTTTTAATTTAAAATTTTAGATTAGTTTTTTCCCCAAAGAAACATTTTATTTAAGGAATACAAATTTCATACATTTCATAAGTACAATTTTAGGAATACGCACCCACCCACCCACACTCCTACCCCTCCTCCTCATCCCTTTCTCATTCCCAGTCGCATTAACTTCATGCATAGAAAGCCAACTCTATACTAAGTAAAGAGTTCAAAAATTTGCACAGAAAAGAGAAAAAGAACTGTTCCTCAACAGTCTAGACAAGGGCTGTTCAAAATCATTGCAACTTGAAAATAATTTCTCTTCTTTTTTTCTTTTAGGACTTAATTAACTTTAAAGAAGCACTCAAGAATGATACATCTTTTGTGATCACTTAGATATAACTTGAACTTATGAAACGTAAGAACATCCTCCACTTAACATATTAAAAGAAAGTAAGTCAGCCGGCGCCGCGGCTCACTAGGCTAATCCTCCGCCTAGCGGCGCCGGCACACCAGGTTCTAGTCCCAGTTGGGGCGCCGGATTCTGTCCCAGTTGCCCCTCTTCCAGGCCAGCTCTCTGCTGTGGCCAGGGAGTGCAGTGGAGGATGGCCCAGGTGCTTGGGCCCTGCACCCGCATGGGAGACCAGGAAAAGCACCTGGCTCCTGGCTCCTGCCATCGGATCAGCGCGGTGCGCCAGCCGCAGCGCACCGGCCGCGGCAGCCATTGGAGGGTGAACCAACGGCAAAGGAAGACCTTTCTCTCTGTCTCTCTCTCTCACTGTCCACTCTGCCTGTCAAAAAAAAAAAAAAAATTAAAAAGAAAGTAAGTCCTTGAGAATGAGTTTTATCATTAAGGAAACACCTAAGAAAACAAGCAATGGAGTTGGACACTTAGGCATAATTAAAACTTATGAGACATAAACATATCATCCAGTAATACATTAAAATGAAATAAATCTTTGAGAAACAAGTTTTACTGTTAATTATCATAATACAACTCTTTGAGGACAGAGGTCCTGCATGGGAGGTTAGTGACTCCTGTTGTTAATTTAACAATTAAACTCTTATGAATGATGTCAGTGATCACCTGAGGCTCTTGATATGAGCTACCTAGGCTATGGAAGCCTTTTGAATCCACAATCTCATTAGACAAGGCCATGAGCAAAGTGGAAGTTCTCTCCTGCCTTCAGAGAAAAGCACATCCTTCTTTGATGTCGACTTCTTTCCACTGGGGTCTCATTCACAGAGATCCTTCATGTAGGACAATTTTTGCCACAATGTCTTGCTTTCCATGCCTGAAATGCTCTCATGGGCTTTTCAGCCAGATCAGAATGCCTTAAGGGCTGATTCTAGGATCATAGTGCTGTTCCACATCTGATCCAGCTCCCTGCTAACAGCCTGGGAAAAGTTGCAGAAGATGGTCCAAGTGTCTCGGTTCCTGCCATCCACCTGCGAGACCCAGGTGAAGCTTCTGGCTCCTGCCTTCATCCTGGCCCAACCCTGGCCATTGCAGACATTTGGGAAGTGAATCAACTGATAGAAGATCTCTCTCTCTCTCTCTCTCTTTCACTTTCTCTCTCTGCCTCTCCTTCTCATTCTATAACTCTGATTTCAAATAAATAAATCTTTTAAATCACTATGTTCCTAAATCTGTACATCAAACTTTTACAACTTAAAGAAAATTGGAGAAAAAAAGAATATAATACTGTATATTTATGAATAGCCATTTCTACAAAAAGAAAATATCTTTCAATTTAAAAAGTTATGTCTGGGTGGCAGGGTGTTCACAGCAGGTTAACCACCACTCAGGGTGCCCACAACCCATGCTGGAGTGCCTAGAGTCAAGTCCAGGCTTTGCTTCCCTATCCAGCTCCTGCTAATACCAACCCTGAAAAGAATTAAGTGATGGTTCAACTACTTGGGTCCCTGCTACCTATGTGCTAGATCCAGATGGAGTTCCTAACTCATGAGTTCAGCCTGGCCCAGCCCAAAACACCCTCTCCCTTTCCCTCTCCCTCTCACTCTCTCCTCCATTTCTGCCTTTCAAATAAATAAATTTTAAATAAATGTTTTAATCTTCAAATTTAGATATGTATGGAATAGAACATTAGATATCAACTGAAAGTTCTTTATAATTTAAAGATACAAGGAAAGCTTTTTGACAAAGGTAACTAAAATCATTTCCTGTGAACATTAAATTCATTGCTGTCAACTTCCCTGAGTCCAGGAGATAGTAACCACATACTACCCAGCCATTATGTAGACTGAATTGTATTCCTCCCAGGTTCATATGTTGAAGCTCTAATCCCCAATTTAATATCATTTGGAAATGGCGATTAGGGGAGGTAATTAGGTTATGAAGGTAGGGTGCCCTTATAAAAGGAAACCAGAGGCCGGCGCCGCGGCTCACTAGGCTAATCCTCCGCCTGTGGTGCTGGCACCCCGGGTTCTAGTCCTGGTCGGGGTGCCAGAGTCTGTCCCAGTTGCTCCTCTTCCAGGCCAGCTCTCTGCTGTGGCCCAGGAGTGCAGTGGAGGATGGCCCAAGTGCTTGGGCCCTGCACCAGCAGGGGAGACCAAGAGAAGCACCTGGCTCCTGGCTTCGGATCAGCGCATTACACCGGCCATAGCAGCCATTGGGGGTGGGGGTGGGGGGGTGAACCAATAGAAAAAGCAAGGAAGACCTTTCTCTCTCTCTCTCTCACTGTCCACTCTGCCTGTCAAAAAAAAAAAAAAAAAAAAAAGGAAACCAGAGAGCTTCTTCTCTTCCTCTCTACCCTATGAGGACACAGAGAGAAGATGGCCATCTGAAGTCAGGCGTACCTTCACCAGGAAGCAATCTGCCTACACTTTTTTCTTGGATGTTTGAACCCCCAGAAACATAAGAAATAAGTGTCTGTTAGGGTCAGCGCTATGGCATAATGGGTAAAGCTGCCGCCTGCAGTGTACGCATCTAATATGGGCACCAGTTCATGTCCTGGCTGCTCCACTTCCCATCCAGCTCTCTGCTATGGCCTGGGAAAGCAGTAGAAGATGTCCCAAGTCTTTGGGCTCCTGCACCCACGTGGGAGACCCGGAAGAAGCTCCTGGCTCCTGGCTTCGGATCCACACAGTTCCAGCTGTTGCGGCTAATTTGGGAGTAAACCAGCAGATAGAAGACCTCTCTCTCTCTCTGCCTCTCCTCTCTCCATGTAACTCTGAATTTCAAATAAATAAATAAATCTTTTTAAAAAGAAAAGAAAAGTAAGAAATGTCTGTTGTTTAAGCCACCCAGGCTACAGTTTTTTGTCATAGCAATCCAAATGGACTAAGGCAAGCTTCTCTCTCTCTCCGTCTCTCTCTTTCCTCTCACTCTGTTTCCTTTTTTTTTTTTTTTTTTTTTTTTTTTTTTTTTGACAGGCAGAGTGGACAGTGAGAGAGAGAGACAGAGAGAAAGGTCTTCCTTTTCCAGGTTCTAGTCCTGATCAGGGCGGCGGATTCTGTCCCAGTTGCTCCTCTTCTGGTCCAGCTCTCTGCTGTGGCCTGGGAAGGCAGTGGAGGATGGCCCAGGTCTTTGCGCCCTGTACCCGCAGGAGGAAGCACCTGACTCCTGGCTACGGATTGGCACAGCACGCTGGCCACAGCGCATTGGCCGTAGTGACCACTTGGAGGGTGAACCAACGGAAAAGGAAGACCCTTCTCTCTGTCTCTCTCTCTCACTGTCTAACTCTGCCTGTCAAAAAAATAAAAAATAAAAAGAAGAAGAAGAAAGAATAGGAGTGGCCTTATTTTCTTTTTATATCATTCTGTGTTGCTGTGGATTTGTTCTGAGAAGAGGAGCGCGGTGGGGACAAGAGGCACGGAGTCACCACACAGACACCGGGAGTTGGGTGAAAGAGGGCCAGAAGCGAGCAGCCCACAGACTCGTTTATTTCCGTTGATACAGCAGCTTATATAGCTGAGGCAGCCAATCAGGTCAAGGATCAGTTTATGCCCTAACCAGTCACAGCCTGTTGCCAAGCAGGCTCCATTGCCAGGTGGGTTCCTAAGCCATTCCTGAGTAAATGACACTGGCTTGCCAGTGGCCATCTTTGCATGGCCTTCTCATTCCACCACAATTCTGCATTTTAAAATTTTATGCAATTAATATATATTAATTTTATAATCAGAAAAGGAAAATCAATATTTTTTAATGCTGAAAACTTGTTGATATTTCTGACATTTCACAAAACATCTTTTGTTGGCATTCTACAAGCAATACCATCTAATAATCTCCCAATATTTCTTCTTGTGAGGACAGTTTATGTATCTTTTTGACTTCTGTAATATTTGTTATTTCAGGGAGATTTTCCAGAGAAACCTGCTGCCCTTCCACTCGAACTATTAGATGTTGATCTGTTTGTTTTTCTCCCTCTTCAACGTAAACAATTAGAATTGAAGTATCATTTCCTGAGACACAAAATTTTTCAAAGCTTCTGAAATATTGTGGTTTGGGGAAAGACTGAAAATAATTTCTGTAAACAGCATTCTTGTCTTCATTTTTCCAAGTCTGTAGAAGTGAATGGCCTTGTTTGCTGCCACAAGTGTCTGAAACAGATCAGCAATCACTGTAGGATTTCTCAGTGAACCATCAGTGGTGCCTTCCACGGTCTTTTTCCTCAGGTCTCCTGCATTTTTTAAGTCTTTAAACAACAAAAGGGTCACCCTGCATTGGGGAAACAAGTCCAGCTGGTGCACTAACTGCATTTCACTGATAAGCAGGATTCCACAGTCCCCTCTGGTCCGTCCCCGAAGAACTCCCACTCGATATGATTTTCATAAAAGGATCTGTACTGGAAAAAAGGGATCCAGTGACTGCTGAAAAGAAACTTGAGGGTTTTTTTTTTAACTTTTATTTAATGAATATGAATTTCCAAAGTACGACTTATGGATTACAATGGCTTCCCCCCAATACCGTCCCTCCCACCCACAACCCTCCCCTTTCCCACTCCCTCTCCCCTTCCATTCACATCAAGATTCATTTTCAATTATCTTTATCTACAGAAGATCAGCTTAGTATACATTAAGTAAGGATTTCAACAGTTTGCTCCCACACAGAAACATAAAGTGAAAGATAATAGATGATTTTTTTAAATGATGATGAAATCAGATCAGACCTATTGTCATGTTTAATCCCAGTGAGAGTCAAGTTGGGAATTGATAATTTCTTTTTTTTTTTTTTTTTACAGAAGATCAGTTTAGTATGCATTAAGTAAAGATTTCAACAGTTTGCACCCCCATAGAAACACAAAGTGAAATATATTGTTTGAGTACTCGTTATAGCATTAAATCTCAATGCACAGCACATTAAGGACAGAGATCCTACATGAGGAGTAAGTGCACAGTGACTCCTGTTGTTGACTTTACCAATTGACACTCCTGTCTATGGCATCAGTAATCTCCCTATGCTCCAGTCATGAGTTTCCAAGGCTATGGAAGCCCTCTGAGTTCTCCGACTCTTATCTTGTTTAGACAAGCTCATAGTCAAAGTGGAGGTTCTCTCCTCCCTTCAGAGAAAGGTACCTCCTTCTTTGAAGACCTGTTCTTTCCACCGGGATCTCACTCACAGAGATCTTTTGCCAGAGTGTCTTGGCTTTCCATGCCTAAAATACTCTCATGGGCTCTTCAGCCAGATCTGAATGCCTTTAGGGCTGATTCTGAGGCCAGAGTGCTATTTAGGACATCTGCCATTCTATGAGTCTGCTGAGTATCTCACTTCCCATGTTGGATCACTCTCCCCTTTATTTATTCTATTGGTTAGTGTTAGCAGGTACTAGACTTGTTTATGTGCTCCCTTTGACTCTTAGTCCTTTCATTATGATCAATTGTGAACTGAAATTAATCACTTGGAATAGTGAGATGGCATTGGTACATGCCACCTCGATGGGATTGAATTGGAATCCCCTGGTATGTTTCTAACTCTACCATTTGGGGCAAGTCAGCTTGAGCATGTCCCAAATTATACATCTCTTCCCTCTCTTATTCCCACTCTTATGTTTAACAGGGATCACATTTCAGTTAATTTTCAACACTTAAGAATAACTGTGTGATAATTACAGAATTAAACCAGTCATATTAAGTAGAACAGACAAAAAAAACTACTAAGAGGGATAATGTGTTAAGTTGTTCATTAACAGTCAGGGCTATGCTGATCAAGTCACCATTTCTCATAGTGTCCATTTCACTTCAGGAGGTTTCCTTTTTGGTGTTCAGTCAGTTGTCACCGATCAGGGAGAACATATGGTATTTGTCCCTTTGGGACTGGCTTACTTCACTCAGCATGATGTGTTCCAGATTCCTCCATTTTGTTGGAAACTTGAGTGTTTTTCACAGTCCTTTGTGCTGCAGTTTGGCCATTGCCTGGAGAGAGTACTACTGAAGTACTGAAGTACAGTGAAGGTTTCTACTGATATCTGCCATGCATTCCACCTTCCAGCATAAATCATGTGGATATAAATGAAGGGATGTCACATCCCCCATCTATTTAGTCCTGGAGAAAAGATCATCAGCATATTTAAGAAAAGAAAATTTATTTCTACTGAAAAATTTAAAAATTCACAAGATTGTGGACCACAAGTTATCATCACAAGTATGGTATAAAAAAATTACATGAATGGGGCCACCATTGTGATGTAGTGGATAAAGCCACTGCTTGTAATGCCAGCATCCCATATAGAGACCAGTTCAAGTCCCAGCTGTTCCACTTCCAATCTCGCTCTGTAGACAGCCTGGGAAAAGCAGCAGAAGATGCCCCAAGTACTAGAACCCCTGCACCCATGTGGGAGAACCAGATGGAACTCCTGGTTCTTGGCTTCAGCCTGGCTCAGCATTGGCCAATGCAGTTATCTGGGGAACACACCAGAAGACACAAGTTTCTCTCTCTCTTTCCCTTCCTCCCTTCCTCCCTCCCTCCTTCCCTCCCTCCCTCCTCTCTCTCTCCCTCTCCTCCTCCTTCCCTCCCTCTAGCTCTGACTTTTAAATAGATTAATAAATTTTTTTAAAGTTATACCAAAAATACCATATTTCATAAATTACAAGGCATATATTTTCTTGTGCTTTTACTTCTTTCCAAACTTCTTCAGATCACTGAAATTCTCTTTTCTAAATGCTTTTCAATCTTCCTGATTTGTTAATAGCTCCTATAACAACATATTTAGCAATCACAACAAAAAATAAATATAATAACTCTGTAAATCCAGTTTCAACTACCTAGTAACCAGAGGATCTGGTAAACTGAGGAGGGAAGAAAAATATTTTTCTAAAAATATTTTATGTATTTATTTGAGAGGTAGAGTTACAGTGAGAGAGAGAGACAGAGAAAGGTCTTACATCCACTGGTTCACTCCCCAAATAGCTGCAACAGCCAGAGCTGGGCCTATCCAATGCCAGGAGCCAGGAGCTTCTTCCAGGTCTCCCAAATGGTTGCAAGGACCCAAGCACATGGGCCATCTTCTACTGCTTTCCCAGGCCATAGCAGAGAGCTGGATCAGAACAGGAACAGCTGGGATTAGAACCAACACCAATATGGGATGCCAGTGCTTCAAGCAGAGGATTAATCCACTGCACCACAGCACTGGCCCCTGAAGAAAAAGATTTAAATCCATTTTAGTATGGCTCAATTGATCCCTTAGTTAATTTGCATTTATAATGGTACCTATATAGTTATCAGTAACTACAGTTTTCCTTTTCATTTCTCAGGAAAGGTCAAATGCAAAATTTACTTCAAAAAATCAACATGAAGGATAAAGTAAAACCATAATTATTCACTATACAGGGTCAAGGTTACACAGGAGCCCTTTGTCTCAAATGTGCAAACCCAGTCCCTATTTTCCAGAAATTAATCACAGCCACTGCCTCACACCTGGCCTTACAACTCTATCCAGGGGAACTTTTTTAGAAATATGAATTTCTTACAAATCAAAACCACAATGAGGTTTAACCTCACCCCAGTTAGAATGGCTCACATACAGAAATCTACCAACAACAGATGCTGGCGAGATTGTGAGACAAAGGGACACTAACACACTGTTGGTGGGAATGCAACCTGGTTAAGCCACTATGGAAGTCAGTCTGGAGATTCCTCAGAAACCTGAATATAACCCTACCATACAACCCAGCATTCCCACTCCTTGGAATTTACCCAAAGGATATTAAATTGGCAAATAAAAGAGCTGTCTGCACCTTAAAGTTTATTGCAGCTCAATTCACAATAGCTAAGACCTGGAATCAACCTAAATGCCCATCAACAGTAGCCTGGATGAAGAAAGTATGGGATATGTACTCTATAGAATACTATACAGCAGTAAAAAAAACAATGAAATCCAGTCATTTGCAACAAAATGGAGGAATCTGGAAAATATTATGCTGAGTGAAATAAACCAGTCCCAAAGGGACAAATATCATATGTTCTCCCTGATCGGTGACAAAAACCGAGCACCAAAAAGGAAACCTGTTGAAGTGAAATGGACACTATGAGAAACGGTGACTTGATCATCCCCTGCCCTGACTGTTGATGAACTTAATACTTTATCCCTTTTAGTATTTTTTTTTTGTTCTACTTAATAATATTGGTTGAACTCTGTAATTAACACACAATTATTCTTAGGTGTTTAAATTTTAACTGAAAAGTGATCCCTATTAAATATAAAAGTGGGAATAAGAGAGGGAGGAGATGTACAGTTCAGCACATGCTCACTCAGACTTACCCCAAACAGTAGAGTTAGAAATGTGCCAGGGGATTCCAATTCAATCCCATCAAGGTGACATGTACCAATGCCATCTCACTAGTCAAAGTGATCAGTTTCAGTTCATAATTGATCATAATGATAGGATTAAGAATCAAAGGGATCACATAAACAAGAATAGTGTCTGCAAATACTAACTGATAGAATTAAAAAGGAGAGAACAATCCAACATGGGAAGTGGGATACACAGCAGACTCATAGAATGGCAGATGTCCTAAACAGCACTCTGGCCTCAGAATCAGCCCTTAAGACATTCAGATCTGGCTGAAGAGCCCATGAGAGTATTTTAGGCATGGAAAGCCAAGACACTCTAGGAAAAAAAAAAAAAAAAAACTCTAAATGAAAGATCTCTGTGAGTGAGATCCCAATAGAAAGAACGGGCCATCAAAGAAGGAGGTACCTTTCTTGAAGGAAGGAGAGAACTTCCACTTTGACTATGACCTTGTCAAAATAAGATCAGTCAGTGAACTCAAAAGGCTTCCATAGCCTTGGCAACTCATGACAAGGGTGATTACTGATGCCATAAACTAGAGTGTCAGCAACAGGAGTCACTGTGCACTGACTCCCCATGTGGGATCTCTGTCCTTAATGTGTTGTACTATATGAATTAACAGTATAACTAGTACTCAAACAGTACTTTATACTTTGTGTTTCCGTGTGGGTGCAAACTGTTGAAATCTTTACTTAGTATATACTAAATTGATCTTCTGTATATAAAGAGAATTGAAAATGAATCTTGATGTGAATGGGATGGGAGAGGCAGCGGGAGATCGGAGGGTTGCGGGTGGGAGGGGGTTATGGGAGGAAAAAGCCACTGTAATCCAAAAGCTGTACTTTGAAAATTTATATTTATTAAATAAAAGTTAAAACAAAGAAATATGTGTATCTACACTTGTGAAAGTTTTTGTTCAGGAATTCTGTCTGTAAGAGACCAGAAATTTAAATTTTGTTGACTGAGTGTGCTATGAAATGATATTCAGGACATGTGGAGAAATTTAAAAAAAAAAAAAAGCAAGTAGCAGGAAAAAATATATATTGTGAATTTTTTTAAACAAAATATATACAAAGGGTACTTCAAAAGTTCATGGGAAGATATAATTAAAAGGTAAATTTAAGGGCCAATATTGTAGCACTGTAGGTTAGGCTGCTAAAGATACCACCATCCCATATGAGTGTTGGTTTGAGTCTAGGCTGCTCCATTTACAATCCGGCTCCCAGCTAACACACCTTAGAAAGCAGTAGAGGATGGCCCAAGTGCCTGGGTCCTTGCCACCTGTGTGAAAGACCCAGGTAGAGTTCCAGGCTTCTTGTTAGCCTGGTCCAGTCTGGCCATTGCAGCCATCTGGGGGAGTGAACCAGTGAATGGATAATCTCTCCCTCCTTCTCTGTCTCTCCCACTCTCTGTGAAACTCTACCTGTTGAGTAAATAAACACATTGTTAAGAAAAGATTAATTTACTTCAATGCAAAAATTTTGATATCCATGTGTGAGTTTTTTTCCTAATGTATGTTTTCCATAAACTTTGTGAAGACCACGCATATAAATGGATTTTTATTCATTTGCATCAAAACAGATTTATCTTTCAATTCTTCTTTCTGTGAACTATTTGAAGCATTCTCATATAAAGATAATATGGCCCAGTACCTAAGTTACACTGTTCCCAGACAATCTAAAACAAGACCTCAACTGTATTTAACCTTGATGATTTCTGGGAAATGAAATGGAAGTAGATTAGGAGTAATTTTTGATTATTACTTTATATATATATAAACTATTTTTTGTTCTTTAATGCATTGATACAGTTCTTTTTGAATTTAAAAAAAAGTAAGAGAATTTGAGAAGGGTTATGGGAGGAATAAGGTGTTAATGACCATGCCATATGCTTTTTTTCAAAAGTAAAGCAGAGTAGTAATGACTAAAGCCAATTTAGAAACATGGTTAAAAAAAAAAAAAAGAAATATGGTTGATATAGAGCTCAAGACTGAAACAAGAAGTAGACTGTCAGGAGAGTGTGTGTAAACATATTTAAAGCAGCTTTATTTACCATCAGTCAACTCAATGTCCAGCTTTATTAAGAAACAAAATGTAAATATCGTTTGCCTTTGGATGAGGTTATTTACTACGAACAGACATCATATTACCTTCTGACTCCTATATTCTATAATTCTATCTGGATTTTGTTTAAATTTATGGAGGACCTAAGGAGACACATTTAATTGTGTATATGATATAATAATAAAAAAGAAAAAAGAAGAATGGTCATGCTTTTTGAACAAAGCATATTTTGTTCCTTAACAAACGCTGGAAGTTTGAACCTGCAGGCTTGTAGCCAAGAGGGAAATAACTAGAGGACTCTCAATGGCCATAACCAGGTCTTACCTCTAGGTGGAGTCAGAGGACCAGCTGCAGACTAAACCCTCCCTGGGCAAGTCTAGAGTCCACATTGACCTTTCCCTCCTGCCTAGCCATCTGTCCTGCTCCCTGGTGAGCAAAAGAAGAGCAGAAAACTGTACTACAAGCATTACCCCGAATACAAATATCTATCTAGGAAACAAAGATTTTGAAGGATTCCATAGAGTTGTTGCTTATGCTGTTGTACATGCCAGGGCCACGTGTTTGTGGCAGTGTTTAGGCTACTGCTTGGGATAGCCTACATCCTAAATGAGAGTTCTGGATTCAAGACCTGACTGCGTTCTCCATTCCTGCTTCCTGTTACTGCATACACTGGGAGACAGCAGGTGATGTCTCAAGTAGTTGGGCCCCTGCCACCCATGTGGGAGACTTGGATTGAATTCCTGCACAAGGGCTTTGGCCTGTCCTAGCCCAGGCTGTTAAAGGTATCTGGGAAGAGAAAACAGTAGATAGGAGCTCGCTCTCTCTCGCTCTCTCTCTCAAATAAAATTAATATTCAGCCACCGCCCAACTTTCTTGACCATAGGCCTGAAAATGCCTTTCTCAGGGAACATTAAACTAAAAGTGGGCAATGAAGACAAGAAGGAAGGTGGATCCCTTTAATGCTTCCACTTCATGGTCCCTATACTCCATTTCCATCTATTGAAGATCACATTCTCCTGAGTGGAACCAGGGAGTCTGTACCTTGTTGCTGTTTTTTCTAAGTGTCTTCTAGTTTTTAAAAGATACACTCTTCTCTGTTCTTTTGGGTTCTTTCTAGAATTCATCCTTCAGGACTATAATGAATGAAGAGAGAGTAACACAGGAATAACCAAGTATTAGAATAGCTCCTGAAGACTATGAAAACATTACCTCAGTGACAGATTTGTTTGTTTGTTAATTATTTTTATGAAACAGGAGCCAGTGCTAAGTATCAAACCTAGGTACTCCATTATGGGATCTGGACTTCTTTATTTTTTTTTCTTCATTTTTCTTTATTGTATTTATTTGAGAAGCAGGGAAAAGTGTTTCCCATTTACCATTTTACTCTCCAAATGCCTGCAACAGCTGAGGTTGGGCCAGGTTTCCCATATGGATGGGAGGGACCAAACCTACTGCCTCCTGTGGTGTACATTAGCAGGAAGCTGGAACTAGGACAGTCCTGGGACTCAAAGGCAAACCCTCCAATATGAGATGTGGGCATCCCAAGTGGCATCTTCACAACTAGGCCAGATGCCAGCCTTAGCAGTAACAACTTTGAAAGTGTAAATTGTTGGCAATGAATTTAGAACTTTATGGCTCTGCCATTCCCAGGTAGTGTAACTAAAAACTTTTGTCATTTGTAAGAGAAGGAGGTAAATCCTCAGAAATCAATGTTGAAAACAAGTCCACCCATCCTGCTTTGTTGCTTCAGGCAACGCTCAAATGAGTCATACCTCCACAAACAGAATTTGGAAACACTGGTGAAATCCTAATCATAAAATGTCTTTTAGACTTTCAAACACAAGGCATCTAAAAACAAACTCAGACACTAGGAGTAGGCAGTACACCAATCATCGGAGCATTCATATATCTTCTTGTCTGTTGCATCTTTAGCTTGGATTTACACTAACCTCCAGACATTCTGATTACTTTTCCATTAACTTCCCCTCTTGTCATATTCACTCCCCATAATCATTTCCTCAACATCACCACCTTACTTCTACAGTCTCTGTGTTCTCAAGCCCCATCCTTGCTTTTCCATGCCAAGCAGAGGTGTCAACAGAGGTAACTTGTTTCTTGTCAGACCTCCCTTACTGCCACAGACTATGTGGCAAAAAAAAAGATGAACTGAGCGCTAGGGTGTGACTAACTGGACAGCAGTGGGGAAGTTATTTAAACTCTCTAAGCCTGAGTTAACTCATCTTTAAAATTTGGAAATAAGATTTAGAAATAGGTTGACTTCAATTTAGATTAATTTTAAGATTATTACAAGATTTATTAAAAATGTATTTATTTATTTAAATAGGTATTATTATGCATCCCATTATACAAATGAGGAAACAGATGAGGGGATAAGTGATCTGCCCAAAGGCACACAACCACCAAGTGGCGAACCTAAGAACTGAACGGGTATATGTGTCCCCAATACACTTTTCATCACTCTGTTCAAGTGCCTCATGTATGTGTTCACTTGATATTATCTATTATTTTGACCCAATGGAAATTTAAGGTAGTGGCAAGATTATAAGTGAAATGAAGAACCTATGTTTATATAGAAGGAAAATTAATAGTCAGCCTCAATGGAAGAAGAAATGACCATTATGGGGATTATTAATTCATTGATTCATTCATTTAACAAATATTTGAGGTCTAGGGAATGAATAGTCAACATGGATGCAATAGAATTTCATGATTTTATCTCTGTACCTTTTTACCTGCCCTTCTGTCTACTTGGGATATGAACACACACACACACACACACACACACACATCCTTCCATGGTCTGGGTAGCACCCATGGTTTCTGCTTACTCTGCAGAAGGCAGCTACTATTCATTCTGTTCCAATGCCCACTTTCTACACACAACTCGGATTCCCCAACTAAGCTCAAAAAGGAATAAAAGAACAAAGAAAGAACAAAAAATAGAAGAAAGAAAAGAAAAAGCCTTAAACACTGAAAAGGCCAAGAAGTAGTTTAATAATATTTTTTAACACATGAAGAATTTTTACATGGAGTGTAAAAATAGGCTCTTCTCCTTAGGGAATTTAAGGAAGGAAATCATTTTCAGTCAAAGTGGCAGAGAGAGTCAGCTGGATTTTATGGAGCACTTACCATAGGCAGGGCATGATCACTGCTATCAAGGGGCCTACATTTAATGGGAAAGACAGCTGTGCATAGAAAGATGACTAATAATCAACTTAATGTAACAGATTACAAGAGCAATGAATTCAGAGGAGAGTGAAATCTCTATGAATTCATGAGCTGGGATACAGTGAGAACACTTTACTGAAGGAACAAAATGTAGGTTTCTGTCAATGAAAGAACAGTCTCAAGCAAAGAGAAGAGCCAGAAAGAAGGACATAAAACATGATTGGGGAATCTGAACAATGCCTTTTTAGTGACTCCTTGTTAAAACCAATTTCTCCACCTGCCCACTACAACCTGTACCAGCTTCAGCAAGTCTCTCCTCTCCAGCATTTTCTCTCCTCTTTTCACTGGACAATTTCATTAACATTCAGTTTGCTTTTCTATCATCTAAAACACTAAAGACTATTTCCAAACCAGCTGGTCAATTTCTCTCCTTTTTTAAATGGAGAATTTTCTGAAAAGAATTTTCTTTGGTTTCTGTTCTCCAGTTCTCTCTAGATTGTACTACAATCAGCCTGGTCCCAACCAAATTGCTCCAGTATGGCCCCAAAGACAACCATGTAGCTAACTTTAGTGGTCAGTTCTCAGTCTTCATTATGCTTGACCTCTTCAAAACATTTAATTCACTTCATGTAATGCTTTCCATTTTGGCTTTCAGGACACTAAACTCTTTTGTTTTATTTCATTGATAATTTCATCCTACCTCATAGTTATAACACCATCTACATGCTAATGACTCCCTCATGAATATCTCCAGACTGATAGCACCTCTTAATTCTAACCTGTGTATCAAACAGCCTACCTAATATGTCTCTGCAAATATCCAAAGGCAACTCATATTTAACATATCCAAAATTCCATTCCTGGGACAGATATTTGGCATAGTGGCTCAGATGCTGCTTATGATACCCAATCCCATTTCAGAGTTCCTGGGTTTGACTTCTGGCTCTGCTTCCCATTCAAGCTTCCTGCAAATGCACACCCAGGGAGGTAGCAAGTAATGACTCAAGTACTTGGGTCCCTGCCACCTATGTATAAAATCTTGTTGCATTTCCTGACTTCTGGCTGTGACTGGTCCCAAGCCTGGTGATTTGTACATTTGGGGAGTGAACCACCAGTTAGATCTCTCCATCTGTTTCTATCTGTCTTTTTCTCTCTGCTGTTCGAATAAGATGAAAATAAATAAAAAGCCAATGAATTTTTTCATCAGAGGATTTCTGGATTTAAAACACAAGAAAAAATATTATTTTAACATATACTTCAACTTGATATAATACATATGCAAATAAAACTAATCACATGTGAAATATGTGAGATTTTTTAATCCCTTCAAATGAAGGGATAATACATAAAAAATAATCCTAGAGTATTTCACATACTCCCAAGAATAGTAATACTGTATTATATTGAATCTAAGATTCCATCTTTTTTTTATAGTTCACTGTTAACATTTTTTACTACTAAGCAAATAGAAAATTGGAAAACACTATCCATTAAACAATGACAAAAGGCTTTCCTAAGAATTTTTATTTTATGAAAATGGGAAGAGTTTTTTTTTATTTAGACAAAAATTCTGACCTGGCTCCCGGCTTCAGATCAGCACGATGCGCCAGCCGCAGCACGCCAGTCGCGGCAGCCATTGGAGGGTGAACCAACGGCAAAAGGAAGATCTTCCTCTCTGTCTCTCTCTCTCTCTCTCACTATCCACTCTGCCTGTAAAGAAAAAAAAATCTGCTATATATCATTCTTGCGCTTTAATAGGAAAATATAAGTGAAATAAATTAGTCATGATATTCCTAATTCACAGACTCTTTTGAATCACTTTTCAACTAGAATCACTGATGCTCATGTTTTTCCACCAATTTTGTCTGCTCTGCCACAGAGCAAAGGAATACTTCACTGTAATCTCTGAGGCTTTTCTGATCTTACCACAAAGCATTAGTGTAAGGTTTCCAATCCACAGCTAGGACTCACAGTGTTTCTCAGTTGTTATTGAATTGTTCTTGTGGGTGACACGTGGAAGAATTACAGTTTCCCACTACCAGGAATAGCAATGCAAGACTCATAGTAATTACAACCAGTCACCTCTAGTCCCTGATTGACAATTCATGTAAGACACCCTAGATTGCAAGACATTTAACATATGATGCCCTAGACACACCTCAGCTTTGTCTTAACGTGAATAACATACAGTAACGATCTCCATATTGCAATTATTAGTTAACAATAAGAAATTATCTTTTTGTTTTTTTTTTTTTTCTGGTATGGGTTATACTGAAACTCTCCCTGATAAGTTCTGTGACACACAGAATCTATCTTTTACTGCTCAATAGCATAAGAAGATTTGATTTTAGGAAACAGATCTTTAAAACATTGTGGAGGATAACAGGGAAAGCCGAGGTCAATGAAAACAAGAGCCCTGTTCAAGCCAGACCATGTGCAGATAAAACGTCATAGGTCGGTCAAAAGGAATGTCATGGGTTAATTTGGTTTTACCTGACTACTTGCAAAAGTATCAGATTTTGTGAATCTTCTAGTTTTATTTTTCTGTTGGACTAAGTTATGAGCGTAGGTGGCTTACATAGAGAAATTTAGAGTATGTCTGTATTTTAAAAACTCACATTAGATATCATTATTTAACATTTAGAGTTCCTTAGGTCTTATAATGGGTTATGAAATATAGTATTAAACTTAATCCTATAATCCTCAGGAAAAAAATGTTGACTTTTTCAGCCCTAGCATGAAAAGAAGGAGCTGTCTGTATTACAAGCCAATTCAGTCTTAGAAGACCTTTTAAAATAGCTGGATATTATGTGCAAATCTCTTGGCCTCCTTTAGTGCAAGATGGGGATTAGAAACCTAGCTACAGAAACTGTTTCAGACCTGTACATCATTAATTTTTTTCAACCAAACAAGTGGATTAGAGTTTATTAAGTAGGGTATGAAAGGCTTGCAGCACAATTAGAAGTATGCAACACCAAAGTTGAACAGAATCTGGTATTTCTGAAAAAAAAATCTGTCTATTACACAATGGGCAGAGGAGACCATCTGTCCTGTAGCAGAGTTGATGGTAGCCTCCGAGTTTTACAACGTTCTCAGCAGAGCTTTCCGGGACAGGCTGAGGGTTCAGGACCCACCGCAGATGCAGCTAGACCCATTAAGATGGCTGTGACCATGAAGCCCTGGGAGTGATCCTGGCATGCCTCAAAAACTGGGAGCACTAGCTGTGGTCCCGGTGGAAGCAGTAGAGGCTGTAGGTGAGGACGGCCGCCACGCCCAGGCTGTACAGGGGGGCCATTCGGTCCTCATGGGTCTTCAGAAGGAACTTATCCTTGATGCCTGCTGGATTCCTGTAGACACTGGGACTGAAACCCTCAATGACAGGGGTCTGCAGTGGTTCAAAGGCTGTCTCCAGAGTCCCAAGGTCAGGAATTGCCATGCCTGGAGTGAGAGGTAGGAGAAAATCAGGACACCGAGTTCTGCTTCCTGATTGCATCATTAGATTTACTCTTCTATTTGAGGTTGCAAGAATTTTCCTCTGAAGAAGAGAACACCATGATTTTGCCCCTTCTAGTATTATAGCAATATTAAAATAATAAGGCAAAAATATAGTTAAATCTATAAATCTGATAAGTTGGCCTTTTAGTTTTCCAGAGGAAGGGAAGAAATTAAAAGATGCATAAGTATGGACCCCACACTAGGCTTTTGGCAGGGATCATCTCATTTAATTCTCACAGTATATTCACCAAGTGGGCATTTTTGGAAGCCAGTGCTCACAAAGCCTGAGTAAATGGCAGAGATCATGAGACTACCGGAAGCAGGGCTGAAGTTGGAACCCAGCCTGCATAGCCTTCTGGGTTTATCAGTTCACACTTTCATACCTGCTAACAGATTATTAGTCTACCAAAAGTGATGGTTTCTGCTTCCCTATAATACAAGACTTCTGAAAGAGATGGAACCGAGGAAAAGGCAAACCACATTAAGACAGAGGAAGATATTCTGTTGCTATCTGCATGAAAAATTAACAGTCTATCTACTAAACAGAAGTTCAGAATTCTCTGACTGCAGATTACTTTTGACCCAACGAACTAGATTCTTTATTAGGATTCAATCAAAATCTATTTTCTGGGCCGGCGCTGCTGCTCAATAGGCTAATCCTCCGCCTAGCGGCGCTGGCACACCGGGTTCTAGTCCCGGTCGGGGCGCCGGATTCTGTCCCGGTTGCCCCTCTTCCAGGTCAGCTCTCTGCTGTAGCCAGGGAGTGCAGTGGAGGATGGCCCAAGTGCTTGGGCCCTGCACCCCATGGGAGACCAGGAAAAGCACCTGGATCCTGGCTCCTGCCATCAGATCAGTGCGGTGCGCCAGCTGCAGCGGCGGCCATTGGAGGGTGAACCAACGGCAAAGGAAGACCTTTCTCTCTGTCTCTCTCTCTCTGTCCACTCTGCCAGTAAAAAAAAAAAAAAAAAAAAAAAAAAAAATCTGTTTTCTGCCAATGCCTGTTTGGATATTTATAACATCATTTGCAGGCCATATAACATTATCAACTTAAAAATTAGCCTGCTATATAGATCTATTGAATTTCAAGTTGCACCTGCCTTGGCAAGCCCAAATCAAATGATTTCATGGGCCTTATTTACCCCATGGGCAGGACGTTCCCCACCCCAGCTCTACTGTTTCTGCCTTCTCTAACATTAGATAATTGGGAATAGAGAAACCTCCTAGAAGATTCTGTGCCCCAGCCCCCAAATTTTATGACCCAAAATCCTGGAGCTTTGCTTCAGATTTTAACCTTGGAAACATCAAACCACTTCCTGCACCTCTACCCCATAATTGTGAGGGGTCTAGCGAATCCAACCAGAATTCAGAGTAACCACAACACACCCACAAGAGCTTGTGGCAGGTCCATCACTTAATAGACAGAATCCCTTATTCTTTTCCAGATGTTACTTTTTCTTTCTCTTTCTTTGGAGACTGTCTCATTCTATGTACTGAAGCAGCAACAAGAAATTTCTGCTTTCTTCCCCACCTCCCTGCTACTCTATTTATAGCTCCAAATGTTGCCAGGTGTCAGCAACAAAATTAAAGAGGGACTATTAGAGTCTCTCCAAGCTGTTGTTGTTACTGAGGGTGCATCTAATATTTCATATTAGCAAGTTGCAGTTCAGTTGCATTGATTCCAATATTCTCAACATTTAAAGATGCCTAAGGATTTACTGTTTTGCAAGCCCCAGACAAAGCCTCTCTGTACTGTGCATATTTAGAATATTAATACCTAAAGAATTGAGCCTGAGGGAATGGTGATTCAAGCTGAAATCCTTCACTAGAAGTGTCAGTGCTAGCTGGAGAGTGCTCAGCTTCATGTTGTGATAGAGCAGATAAGCAGCTATGCTTTAACACCAAAGAATCAGAGCATGTGCTTAAGATAATAATTCCCAAAGCTTTAAATGCAAGCACACATGTTCATCAACAGGTTCAATTCATTCATCTGGAAAATGGGAATGTTTTCATTAAGAGATAATTTTGGGGAGGGGAAAAAAAAAAGACTTGTTTCTCCATTGCTCTCACTGAATTAGCCTTATCACAAAAGAAACCTGGAAAGTCATACCCTACAAAACTAAGCTTCATGACCATAACAGGAGTATGTGGGTGGATAGAGGGCTGGGGGTCATGGAACACAAAGTGATTTGCTGTATTCTCAGCATAATCCATACCTGAACAAGTCCACATTTTGACCAGTGCGTGTGAGGCTTACAACCAGGTATTGCTCTACTCTCCCAACCCTTCTAGTCAATAGAAATGCCCAGAAGACAACAATGAAAACCAAGCCACAAGTGACAATGAGTGTCTCACATAATAAATGGTCTTGAGGACCTAATTATAATGGAGCCAACTGATGTTTGAGACTTGAACTGAGAGAACAGGTTTGAAATCTAGCTAGCCATCTGTGAGACCAAAAGATAAAAACAGAGAGGAAAATGAGGACACAGGATTTCTCTCTTACTGCTTGCTTTGAGCAAATCTAGTGTGCTTAAGAATTCTCGCATAAACTTTTGGGAGATGACTATTTTTACATTAATATGAAAGATGATTGGAGCTGGCATTGTAGCTCAGCAGATAAAGCCACCACCTGCAAGGCCAGCATCCAATATGGGCACCAATTTGAGTACTGGCTGCTCCATTTCCGATCCAGCTCCCTGCTAATGGCCTGGGAAAGCAGTGGAAGATGGTCCAAGTGCTTGGACTCCTGCTACCTATGTGGAAGACCCAGAAGAATCTTCTGGCTCCTGGCCTTCACCTGGCTCTGTCCTGGACATTGCTGCCACTTGTGGAGTGAATCATCGGATGTAAGATCTCTTTCTGTTTCTACCTCTCTCTGTAACTATGACTTTCAAATAAATAAAATAAATTTAAAAAATTAATGATGAAAATGAAGTGTATAGAGGCTGTGAACTTGGTCACATTTTGGCCCCCTAGAAAAATTATCAATTTATCAAATTATCAATTTCAAACAGCACACCCAGTACCACCACTAAAAAGGAATAAAACATAAATGTTTATTGGGGGGCCTCAGAGTCAGGCCTTAAGGCATTCAGATCTGGCTAAAAAGCCCATAAGAGTTTCTCAGGCATGGAAAGCCAAGACACTGTGGCATAAAATGACCTAACTGAAAGATCTCCACGAGTGAGATCCCAGTGGAAAGAACGGGCCATCAAAAAAGGAGGTACCTTTCTCTGAAGGGAGGAGAGAACTTCCACTTTGATTATGGCTTTGTCTAAATAAGGTTGGAGTTTGTGAACTCAAGAGGCTCCATAGCCTTGGCAGCTCATGACTAGAGCCTCGGGTGATTACTGATGTCATAAATAAGAGTGCCAATTATTAAATCAACAACAGGAGTCACTGTGCACTTGCTCCCCATGTAGGACCTCTGTCCTTAATGTGTTGTACTATGAGAATTAACAGTAAAACTAGTCTTCAAACAGTATTTTATTCTTTGTGTATCTATGTGGGTGCAAACTGTTGAAATATTTACTTAGTATATACTAAGTTGATCTTCTGTATATAAAGATAATTGAAAATGAATCTTGATGAAGAATGGGATGGGAGAGGGAGTGGGAGATGGGATGGTTGCGGGTGGGAGGGTGGTTATGGGGGGAAAAACTGCTATAATCCGAAAGTTGTATTTTTGAAATTTATATTTATTAAATAAAAGTTTAAAAATAAATAAATAGATAAATAAATGCTCTGGGCCAGCTAAGACTGGAGCATTCTTGGAGAGATATGTCATCATTTTTTAAAGATTTATTTATTTTATTTGGAAGTCAGAGTGACGAGAGAGAGGAGAGACAGAGACAGACAGAGATCCGTGTTGTGGTTCCCTTCTCAAATGGCCACAAAGGCCAGGGTTGTGCCAGGCCAAAGCCCAGAGCCAAGAACTTCATCTGAGTCTCCCACATAGGTGTCAGAGGCTGCAGCACTTGGGCCATTTTCTGCCTTCCCAGGCACATTAGCAGGGAGCTTGGTCAGAAGCAGAGCAGCTGGGACTCGAAACAGCACTCCAATATAGCATACAGGTGTCTCAGACAGCAGCTTGACCTGCTGAGCCACAGAGCAGGCCCCCATCAGTTGCTCCTAACTTATGCCTGTGTTCTCACCATCAAACTGGGAACTTAATTATATAAAGTAAAACAGATCCTGTATCCCCTCTATGGTCCAAGTCCATTTGCACGCATCCACTTCAGCATATTGAAGCTTGGTTTCCGAATTTCACTGTTTGGCTATCAGTATAAACAATTCTCTCTAGTGTCATAGAATATTTAATTTCTCCAATCTTAGCTAACCTGGGTATTTATTCTCTAATCTTATTTTAGTGCTGTTGATGGTGGTGTTGGTATTGGGGTGTGTGTGGGGAGAGTACTGGGAAAGAACGCTTCTATTTTAAAACTGGAATTTCCAAAGTCCTTTTTCCTTCAGCAAAAAAAAAAAAAAAAAAAAAAGTATTTAAAAAACTCTTGGTTTTCATAGTCCCAGGCTTTTCATACTTGAATTTACTCCTCTCCTTAACAACTAAAATCAGTGTGTAAATACTTTGTTAAAATGCAGAAGATTTGTGCTCTTTGAGGCTTTTCAAGAGCTTAGAAAATACTAGGTTTATTCGCAGCTATCTCATATTGATCTTTCAGTTGTCTTCAAGATTAATTGATTTGCTTCAAATACGATTTTTGTACTACCAGCATCAGAGAGAATTTCAAAACCTCAGCAGAAAACCTGAGGAAACAAAAAATATAGAAAGTATCATAGCAGATCAAATTTATCTTTATTTTACTCTGCAAGTAATTCCAAAAACTTCCAAAGGGGGAGGTAGAAAGTGGAGGAAGAAGGGAGAGAGGGAAATACAATTATACTCTTAGAATTGTATCTATGAACTACGTGGAATCTGTTCTCTTTGTATTAATAGCACATTACCATGAGAATTGATGAGAACTGTGTTGTAATAATCATTATGCATTTTCTGTGACCCTAAGAATCTAATGTATTAATAAATTCCTTAAAAAATAAGTAGTTTCCAAAATTAAAAAGAGAAACTTTTAAAGTGTATGAAATACATAGCGTGTAAATAAATGAAGACCAACCAAATAAAAAATGCAAAATCCTATTTTCAGAGTTTATTAATAATCAAGGGAATCAGTTGTGTTTTGGCACAGATTCAAAGGCAGGCAGAACTTTCAAAGGAATGGGAGAACTTTATAGTGGAAAAAAGGAAAGTCTTCAAGTGTGTCCTGGTTAGAGGCTGTTGGCCTGGGGAAGCTGTAGGTAGGCTTACTAAAAACAGGGGGTCCTATGTGATGGGCTAGGAGATCACATTCGATTGTCTATGGTTGGTCCTAAGTTGGAAGTAAGGACAAAAATTAGGGTAGCTATCAATTGTTAGTCAAGTCGTTGCTTAGCTTTTTGGGTTGTTACTAGAGAGAGCAATCTGGTTTCCAGAATGTCAGACGTTTTCTCTATCTTGTTAAGTTCAACACCCAGGCATACAAATTAAACTGACAAAGCACAGATTAACAGAAGAAAAAAATGATTTTATACAAATAAGTAGGCTTCTCAATAACTGGCTAAACTTAGTAGTTAAAAGGGAGAAAGGAAAGGGGTTCTTAGAGCACAAATAGGTTTCTTTAGGAAAGAGCATTGAGCTGTAGGAGAATACATGTGAGATAAAAAGCTTGTGATGATGACAGTTTATACCAGTGTAAGTGACCTTTCCATCTTTTATTTAGCCATGAAACTCCCCTGCAGGTGGGAGGTGGTTTATTGTAGCTTCACTTCCCAGAAGTTGCTGCTGTTAATCAGCTAAGACAAGCTCCAAGAAGGCTTTTTTCTGCATCTGTTGAATCCCAAATGTCTTCAGTTTAAAATAATCTTCCTATCAACTCTGGGTCCCCATAACTTACAACATACCAGCTTTCGGGGCTGTTTATTATAGATAAAGAAGTTGGTTTCCTATACAGGTTGCTGCAGGTCCTGAATCAGAATTCTATTTTTATGGATGGCCCAACCATTATTCATTTGTAGATTGAGTCCCTCCGCTTTTCAGGGAAGGAAGAACCGACCTTTTTCCTCTTTCTTTTCTTATAAATGTGAAATGAAATAAGCATTTTCTTATAAATGTGAAATGAAATAAGCATATGTGTGTGTATTTGAAGGAATTCAGGATGAATATGGAATACTTTCAGCATAGTCAGCTTCTCCTTTTCATTTCCATTTTAATTGTGCTACAATTAGATTCTTTTTGGGGAAGAACTGCATGCCTTAGCCAATAGACACAAAAAGAATGTAATGGAGAAGGATACAGGGGAAAAAAATCCAGAGACAAATGTAGGTATGTTAAAGTGAAGGATCTCGTCTCACCCAGGAAAAAGGAATCATGAGGGTCTCCAGCAAGACAGTGAAGAGAGACAGAGGAAGAAAATAATAGAACAAACAGAAAAAAAAAAAAAACTGAGGTTTAGTAATTCTAATTATCATTAACATCTTTACTTTCCAAAATGAATAACCAATTCTCTCTATGGATAAAAGCTACAGTGCCCCTCTGCTTTACCAGCTCTTATTTGAATTTTGCTATTATAAGATCTCATCACCGTTGAAAGAGAATACAGAGACTTTTAAGGACAAAATCATTTGACCAAAGCAAATAGCTAGATATAAAAGAAATAAAGTATTATTTGGGCCAGCATTGTGGCACAGTAGTTTAGGCGTGAGATGCCTGATATGCCAGCATCTCATAGCAGAGTACTGGTTCAACTTCTGGCTGCTTAACTTCTGATCCAGCTTCTAGCAAAAGTGCCTGGGGAAGCAACAGAAGATGCCCCAAGTGCTTGGGCCCCTACCACCCATGTGAAAGACTGGATTGAAGTTCCTGGCTCCTGACTTTCGACTGGCTGAGCCCCAGCTGTAGTAGCCATTATAGGAGTAAATCAACAGAGGGAACATAGCTATTTCTCTGTCACTCTGCTTTCCAAATAAATAAATAAATCATTTAAATATATATATATTATTAATGATATCAGAAGAAAGTAGAAGTGCAGTGCAAATGCAGTATTCTTTTTATATGGCATACTCCAAAAGTTTTCAAACTTTTGTCTTAATTTTTCTTAAGTAAATGCAGTTTAATTCATGTAATATGTATCGTCCATACCAAGAGAGTGGCAGAGTCAAGAGTGACTTGTCTTGGGAAAAAGTGTTGAAATGAGCTTTCATTTGGGAAGACTAATTGGCATCCAACTTGAAATTCTCAAGAAATTAGCCTATACATCTAGCCCATTAGCTTGTACTAAGAAACACTGGGCTACAGATCGTACGCGCTATGGTTGAAAAGGAAAACAGTTATGTTGATTTTTTGTTGTTGTTGACAGGCAGAGTTAGACAGTGAGAGAGAGAGACAGAAAGAAAGGTCTTCCTTTTTCCATTGGTTCACCCCCCATGTGGCCGCTACTGCCAGCGAGTTGCGGCCGGCGTGCTGCACCAATCCGAAGCCAGGAGCCAGGTGCTTCTCCTGGTCTCCCATGGGGTGCAGGGCCCAAGCACCTGGGCCATCCTCCACTGCACTCCCTGGCCACAGCAGAGAGCTGGCCTGGAAGAGGAGCAACCGGGACAGAATCCGGAGCCCCGACCGGGACTAGAACCAGGGGTGCCAGTGCCAGAGGTGGAGGATTAGCCTAGTGAGCTGTGGTGCCGGCCAAGTTATGTTGATTTTTAATGAGAAATGTGATGGTCCCATAAATTGTAACTATTCATAATCAATTCAAAAGCATCATCAAGTGCCAAATAAGAAAGAATGTTCAGCATGGACTCTGTAAGAAAAAGCTCATCAAACCCATTTACTGTTTTCCCCACAGCCTGCCAGGCACCATAGACAAGCACAACCAATGGAATGTTGTATATTTTCATACCAGAATATCTGATTTTCTCATCCACTAAAAGGTTTAAACTTATACAATAGCGATCACAAAGTCTGAGCAAAAGTCTGTATCCAACATGCTCAAAAATTTAAAAACTTAGTATTACCAGAAGGACATTTCAAGGTGTACCCGTTTAAAGGCAGATATTTGGTCACCGCCTGCATCCTCTGAAACCCTACCATTAGATAGGAAAAAGCACCTTCTCACCAGAAGATGGCTGGATTTCAGCCCATGCTTATCTCTGCTCAAACATCCTTGTGAAGGTCACAACTATATAAGCAAGTAGTCTGATTGCAACCCCCATCATCTCTCTGACTCCTTTTTCCCTGCTTTATACTTCCCCATAGCATACCACAGTTTAGCAATATACCATCCGATTTAACTTACTTTGCTTATTTTTTAGTGTCCTCACATTGGAATATATGCTCCATGATGACTAGGATTTTTGTGCATTTTGTTCAAGGCTGTGTCACCAGCACCTGGAATGCCTGATTCATCAGGATAGTGCTTACTAAATTTGTTTGTTTGTTGAAAGAAAAAACTATAGATAAAATGAGTCATATCAAAATGAAATAAATGAAGGCCAATAAAACATAGCTTTTGAAAACAAAAAGGAAGAGGATTTTTCTATTATCACCTAGATTGTCAACAATGTCCTAGTATGATAGCCAAGGTCACAAGATGATCAACTGGGACTCATTGACCATTACCTAGCCCTGAGCACCATCGCATGGTATTAAAATCTTTCCTCTTGCTCCTCCTTTTTGTCCTTTGTTTTGCTCTGCTTGAATTTACCAATACCAATACAATTTCTAAGGCAGCATCACATTTGCCCTCTAGTGATTTGCCACTCTTCAAAAGTCTGTGAAACCAGAATGAATTATGCGAATAGTCTCATCATTTTCCATGGTTTAAAATTTACATCTTTTTTGAAAGATTTCCAGGAAATTTCAACATAGTAAAAGTTACAATTAAAGACTACCATTTTATGGGCCAGAATTGTGGCACAGTGGGTTAAGCCACCACCTATGAGCCAGCACCCCATAGGAGTGCCTGTTTGAGTCCAGGCTGCTCTACTTCTGATCCAGGTCCTGCTATTGCGACTGGGAAAGCAACAGAAGATGGTTCAAGTTTTTAGAAACCTACACACATATAGGAGACCTGGAAGAAATTCCTAGCTCCTGGATTCAGCCTGGCCCAGGCCCCGGCTGTTGCAGCCAGTTGGGGAGTGAACCAGCAGATGGAAGATCTCTTTCTATCTCTCCTTCTCTCTCTGTAACTCTACCTTTCAAATAAATATTAAAAAAAAAAAAAAAAAGCCTCTATTTTAAATGGAAGGAGGAAGTGGAGATAGGTGGAGACGTGATTCAAAGATTAGCAAATGATCTATTATTTAACTCTGAGCCAGTCATTTCAGAATCTTAGCATGTGTCTTTTCAGAAAAGTGTGTATTTTTGTTTTCTGTATCAGAATAACCATACTCAATTGTCTTCTGGCTTAACAACAGCTGTAACAAATTTTTAACTTTTTTTTCAAAATCATACCCCTTCCATTTGCCCCAATCCCTTCCATTCCTTCCTTTTTTTAAAAAAAAACATTGATTTATTTGTTTTATTTTTTTTTAATTTTTTTTTTTTTTTTTTGACAGGAAGAGTGGACAGTAACAGAGAGAGACAGAGAGAAAGGTCTTCCTTTGCCATTGGTTCACCCTCCAATGGCCGCCGCAGCCAGCTCACCGCACTGATCCGAAAGCCGGAGCCAGGTGCTTCTCCTGGTCTCTCATGGGGTGCAGGGCCCAAGCACTTGGGCCATCCTCCATTGCACTCCCTGGCCACAGCAGAGAGCTGGCCTGGAAGAGGGGCAACCGGGACAGAATCTGGTGCCCCAACCGGGACTAGAACCCGGTGTGCCGTCGCTGCAAGGCGGAGGATTAGCCTAGTGATCCATGGCGCCAGCCGATTTATTTGTTTTAAAGGTAGAGTTACAAAAAGAAAGAGGGAGAGACAGAGAGAGAGAGAGATCTTCCATCCTCTGGTTCACTCCCTAAATGGCTACAACAGCCAAGACTGGGCTAAGCCAAAGCCAGGAGCCAGGAGTTTCCTCCAGATCTCCCACATGAGTGCAGGGGCCAAGCACTCTGGGTGTAGGGACCCAAGCACTTGGGGCTATCTTCCACTGCCCTCCTAGGCACATCAGCAGAGAGCTAGATTGAAATTGGGGCAGCCGGGACTCGAACCAGTGCCATATGGGATGCCAGCATTACAGGCAGTGGCTTAACCCAGTATGCCATACCACCAGCCCCTTACCTTCCTTTCATAACTGCATTTCAGGATGAAATGGCCTGAGTCATTGATCTCCCCCTTCTTATCCCCAAATACCATTCATTTCAACTGTTTTGGGTTTTTGGGTTTTTCTGTTTGTTGTTTTGTTTTGTTTTGTTTTGTTTTGTTTTGTTTTGTTTTCAGAGTTACAGAGAGAAGAGACAGAGAGTATCTTCCATCCACTGGTTCACTCTCCAAATGGCCACAACAGTCTTGGGTAGGCCAGGCCAGAGCCAAGATACAAGAGACAGGAGCTTCTTCCAAGTCTCCCACATGGGTGCAAGGACCCAATTATTCGGCCATCCTCTGTTGCTTCCTCAGGTGCATTAGCAAAGAGCTGGAACAGAAATGCAGAAATGGAGCAGCTGGGATTTGAACTGGCACCCATGTGGGATACTGGCACTACAGGCTGCAGTTTTATCCTCTACACCACAGGGCTGGCCCCTTAAATCACTTTAGTCAGACTTGCAACCACATATGTTCTCTCTTGATTTGTTTTCCTCCCAGGCTTCTCTGTCTCCATCCATTTGCTGGATCTTTTTCTCAGTTCTTAGATGGTGACTGTGTCTTCTTAGCTCTCTCCTCATACACTATTCTTGGACAATGACATTCTCCTTGTAATTAGCTCATGACTCCAGCCCAAAACTCTCTACAGAACTCCAGATTAATATGCCTCAAGTGGATATCTCTACCTACATGGTCTTTAGTCACATCAAGCATAAATGAACAAAACAGGGGTTGGCATTGTGTCATAGTGGACTAAAACCTCCACTTGTCATGCCAGCACCCCAGTTGGGTGCCAGTTCAAGTTCTGGCTGCTCCTCTTCTGATCAGGCTCTCTGCTATGACCTGGGAAAGCAGTAGAAGATGGCCCAAGTCCTTGGGCCCCTGCACCACATGGGAGACCCAGAGGAGGTTCCTGACTCCTGGCTTCGGATTAGCCCAGCCCCAGCCATTGCAGCCATGTGGGGAGTGAACTAGCAGATGGAAGACCTCTCTGTCTCTCCCTCTCTCTGTCTGTAACTCTACTTTTCAAAAGAAATAAATAAAATATATTTTAAAAATAAATACACAAAACAAATCTTAAATTCTACTACAACAACTTCCATATTTTCCCCCTTTGGGCCCCCACTCTTCTCTGAGTGGCATCATCGTCCATTAAGTCAGGGCAAAAAACCTGGGAGTAGCCCTGACTCCTCTCTCACTTTAGCTTTGACATCTAAAAATGTCATGGTTACATGTTGAATGTCTTGAGACACTAGCTCTGAGATGGTGTTCTGTGCATAGCAAGTTTATTATGGAGTGCCTTTGCAACCAATACCTGTAGAAGAAAGAGGAGGTGAGCAGGCAGAGAAGGAAAGTCGGTCTGGTACTGCAGGTCAATGACCACCTCATCTGACTCCCTGGAGGGCTGTAAACAGAGTGATTCTTCCTGCTTACCCTACGATGGGCAGAGATGGTAAAGCTTTATACTCTCACATCAGTACTGGCTCCCAGTTTTCAAAACCAAGTGCAAAAGGAAGATGTAGGACTGCTTATTTCAAAAGTAAGAAATCTAAGAGACTCCTACACTAATAGGAGAGCATTCAAGCATGAACCAGACCTTCTCTATGCATAATGCACTAGTGATTGCGTAGGTCTCACATACATGAAGTTAACTGTGCCTGTTGTGCACTAGTTACTGGATATGGACAAGATTTCTCTACAATTGTCAATGACACTTCCAGAAAGTGGAGCAACTGAACTTCTTTGCAGAGGTGTCTTGAATTGGGTCACAATATCCACCAGTCACCACACTTGCCAATTTTATCATCCTGAAATCTCTTGTATCAGATCTTTCCTCTCAAATGACTTTGCTCCTCTACTTCAATAGCATCCTCATAATATCTTGCTTTAACTACTGAAACAGTCTCATTGCTGTTATTTCTCTGTTTCTGTGCCAGCCTTCACATCCCTGTCTACTGCCAATGAGATTGTCATTCCAAATCTTTAAATAGTAAATGGTGTGCCAGCACTGTGCATTGTGAGTAAAACCGCCACCTGCAGTGCAGTTCGAATCCCGGCTGTTCCACTTCTGATCCAGCTCTCTGCTATGGCCTGGGAAAAGCAGTGTAAGATGGCCCAGGTTCCTGGGTCCTTGTATGCATCTGAGAGATCCAGAAAAAGCTCCAGGTTCATGGCTTCAGATCAGCCCAGCTCCAATCATTGGGGCCATCTGGGGAGTGAACCAGCAGATAGAAGACCTCTCTCTCTCTCTCTCTCTCTCTCTCTCTCAAGAATTATTGTATTTATTTGAAAGACAGAGTTGCAGAGAGAAGAGAAAGAGAGAGAGGTCTTCCATCCATCCGATGGTTCACTCCCCAGTTGGCCACAACAGCCAGAGCTGCACCTATCCGAAGCCAGGAACCAACAGCTTCGTCCAGGTCTCCCACGTGGGTGTAGGGGCCCAAGGACTAGCCGTCTTCTACTGCTTTCCCAGGCCATAGCAGAGAGCTGGATGGGAAGTGGAGCAGCCAGAACTCAAACCTGTGCCTATATGGGATGCTGGTCCTGCAGGCCAGGGCTTTAACCCACTGTACCACAATGCCAGCCTCAATCAGTCTCTCTCCCTCTCTCTCTCTCTCTGCCTCTCTGTAACTCTGCCTTTCGAATTAAAAAATACAACATTTTAAAAACAAAAATAGTAAATGGCTTTCCTTTGCATGTAGGATTAAAATCAAAACTAACATTTTTATAACTATTTTCCTTTAAATACTAGTCTTCAGAATCAAAAAAGGTGATGCTTTCCAATTTTTTGAGCTTTTTATAATTCATGTAATAAAATCCAAAATTATTTATGGTGTTGTTTTTATTATTTTTGATAACCACTCCTAAATATTAGTGATGTATTCCCCAGAATTCCAGGAGTAGCATGAAAATTTTTCCTATTAAAGAATGTAGTATTCAATCTGCAAATTGACCCATAAATAACACATAGCAGCCAATGCCTAGATGTATTTTATCTTGTTGATGATCATTAGATTCTTGTATTGTACATGTCATTTTAGCATTATCTGTAATATTAGTCAATGTTTTTGATTTTATACGTGGATTTTTATGAAACCTATTTCCCCAGTGGATCTGTGGATTAAAGGGGCATTATTTTAGTTAACTCATAATTGTACAAATTTATGGGGAACAATATGATGTCTCTTTACATGTACACAATATGAAATTACTGAATCAACATCAAGCATTTATCCTTCCATTGTGATGCAATATTTAAAATCCTTCCTTCAAGACAGCCGTTTGACACAGGGATTAAAACATAACTTACGGGGGCCAGCGCTGTGGTGTAACAGGTAAAACCACCGCCTGCAGTGCTGGCATCCCATACGGGCACCAGTTTGAGTCCCGGCTGCTCTACTTCCTATCCAGCTCTCTACTATGGCCTGGGAAAGCAGTGGAAGATGACTCATGTCCTTAGGCCCCTGCACCCACGTGGGAGAAGCTCCTGGCTCCTGGCTGTGGATCAGCACAGCTCTAGCTGTTGCAGCCAACTGGGGAGTGAACCAGGGATGAAAGACCTCTCTCTCTCTCTCTCTCTCTCTCTTCCTCTCCTCTCTCTGTGTAGCTCTGACTTTCAAATAAGTAAATAAATCTTTAAAAAAAAAAAAACATAACTTGGAACTCCTATATCTCACCTCAGAGTGCCTGGCTCTCCTCTTTTTTATTTTAATTGACTTTTTTTTTTTAAGATTTCTTTATTTGTTTAACTGAAAGGCAGAGTTTCAAAGAGAGAGGGAGAGACAGAGAGAGAGAGAGATCTTCCATCCTCTAGTTAACTCCCCAGATGGCCTCACTGCCCAGGGCTGTACCCAAGCGAGGACCTAGGAGCTTCTTTTGGGTGTTCCACATGCATGCAGGGATCCAAGCTCTTGGGCCATTGTCTGCTGCTTTCCTAGACACATTATTACAGAATAGAGCAACTGGGACTTGGACTGGCACCCATATGAGATGCCAGCATCTGCATCTCAGGCAGTTGCTTCAGTGGCTATGCCGCAAGCCAGCCCCCTTGTCTTTCTCAATTCCAGCTTCCTGCCAATGTGGACCTTGGGTTCTTGCCACCCATCTGGAAGACCAGACTGATTACCCAGTTTCTGATTTCAGCCTCTCCAAGCCCTGGCTATTGCAGAATTTTGGGCTTCTGTCTGTCTGAAATAAATATATAAGTAATCTTTTTTACTGGTACATGTACATAGAGCATGTATCATGAATGGAGCTTGCAGGACTGCAAGTTGCTCTGGAAGTAAAGTGAGGTCTGAGTGACTGGGAAGGTGGAGGACATTACACTACTGTGCACTTAATAAATTCTTTACACTTAGGATATGGTAAATTTATTTAAAATTTTGTTTCTTCAAAAATAAATTAACTGGGGCCAATGCTGTGGCTCAGTGGGTTAATGCCCTGGCCTGAAGCGCCGGCATCCTATATGGGCGCCAGTTCGAGACCTGGCTGCTCCACTTCCCATCCAGCTCTCTGCTATGGCCTGGGAAAGCAGTAGAAGATGGCTCAAGTCCTTGGGCCCCTGCACCCATGTGGGAAACCCAGAAGAAGCTCCTGGCTGCTGGCTTCAATTGGTGCAGCTCCGGCCATTGTGGCCATCTGGGGAGTGAACCAGCGGATGGAAGACCTCTCTCTCTCTCTCTCTGCCTCTCCTCTCTCCCTGTGTAACTCTGACATTCAAATAAATAAATAAATCTTTTAAAAAATTAAAAAAATAAATTAACCTTGCCTTACTTTTTACCTCCTAAACCTCTTAATTTTTGTAAATGTTTTGACTCTTTTGTAATAACAACTTAAAATGCAAACATTTTGTAAAACAATAAAAAATATTCTTTCTTTATATCCTTATTCTATGAAGTTTTTCTATTTAAAAAAAGTTTTCATTTAAACACTTTAACTAAGACACAAACACACACATTAGCCTAGGCCTATGCAGTGTAAAGGTTGTTGATAGCACTGTCTTTCACTTCACATCTTGTCCCACTGGAAAGTCCTAAGGGGCAATATAAATGCATGGAGCTTTCATCGCCTATGATGACAATGCCTTCTGGACTTTTCCTGAAGGAACTTCCTTCCTTAGGCTGATGTTATAGTTAATATTTTTATATAAGTGCACTCTAAAATGATGATGAAAAAACAATACAATCAATGTATAAGGGGCCAGCACTGTGGTGCAGTTGCCTGGGCCTCCGCCTGAGGTGCTGGCATCCCACATGGATGCTGGTTCATGTTCTGGCTACTCCTCTTTTGATTCAGCTCTCATTGCTATGGCCTGGGAACACAATGGAAGCTGGCCTAAGTGCTTGGGCCCCTACACCCACATGGGGGACCCAGAGGAATCTCCTGGCTCCTGGCTTTGGATGGACCCAGTTCCTGCCATTGCAGCCCTTCAGGGAGTGAACCAGTGGATAGAGGACCTTTCTCTCTGTCTCTCCCTCTCTCTGTCTGTAATTCTACTTCTCAAATAAATAGTTGCTTACTAAGTATTATGAATGGTACATAGTTGTATGTGCTATTTTGTGTGTGTGTGACTAGCAGTGCAGTAGGTCTGCTTTTACTGGCACCACCACAAACATGTGAGTAATGCATTAAACTGCACCATCTATAATGACTTTGACTTCACTAGGTGATAAGCATTTTTCAGTTCCATTTTAATCTCAGGGGACCACCAAGTATCCACAGTTCTTTGAGGACCAAAATGTTGCTAGGCAGTGTATGATTGCGTTAGCATCTAACTGCCTCCTTTGTTCTCTTCCAGTCCCTACTCCATTCCTACTTCCTAAAGCAAATCAGCTTCCAAGTGTATAATCTACTTGCATTCCAGTTTGATTTATATGAGTCCCTGCTGAAATTTCTTCAGTATGCCAACTAATGGTAGAACTGGGATTCAGATTGCACCAGGTCTGTTTATATAGTTTATGCTTTTCAAATGTTCTTAATGATTGTTTTCATTCCCTACTGACATAGCAGGATTGCTAAGAAAAAGAAAGCGTAATTATTTCTTCAAATCACTGAGTTTCCCACACTGCACCTTGACAGGGAGAAAAATGCCCTTGACAACAAAGCAAAACATCTAAATGAAGACGGACATTATATTTATTTATTTATTGAATAATGAAGCTACCTATTTCAACGTCTTATGGACATAAGAACTACATCTAGGATACAATCACTGAATATAGGTTTAACAGTGATAAATATCTTTGTAAATTTGACAGAAAGTTATTTGACAGCACAACCTGCGCTGGTACTGTACCAGGCTAAATGTGGTGATGTTTTTGCTATGGAAATACGCAGAAACTTCAAAAAGTTAATAGAAAAGTGGAACAAAATGTATGAGTTAATTTGGTGAAACAAACTTGAAATCCATGCTTACTTTTTGCATAATATATATTTTCCACATATTATAAAGTTTGTACCAAAAAACTTTTTGCAACAAAATAAGCTCACACTTAAAATTTCATGTTTCCATAACTTTTTGAGGTACCTTCATGTAACATATCATAGAAATGTAAAAAGTAAATATATTTCACTGGTGAACTATTACGTGTTTAAAAAATTATACCATCCCAGACCTCAGTGAGTGCATCAGTGAATGTGTCGTGTAATGTGGAATATATATCCAAAAAGTATATATTAATTACTACTTCTTGGAAAACAGATCTAGTAGAGTATGCATAAATGTTTTTATATTCAAAAAAATCAAAATGAAGAAAGGGCGGGAATTTGGCACAGTGGTTAAGTCACAGCTTTTGATGCTCCGGGTCAGCGGTGAGTTCAAGTCCTGACAACTCAGGAGTTTTCAGCTGTTACACACCAGGAGACAGCAGAAGACAGCTCAGATGCTTGAGTCCCTGACACCCACAAGGGGCATCTGGATTAAGTTCCTGGCTCCTGGTTTTGGCCTAGCCCAGCCCTAGTTATTGCAGGTGTTTGGAGGGAGAATCAACAGATTAGAAGATGGATAATCTCTCTCCCTCTCCCTCTCCCCCCAACCCCAACTTTAAAATAACATGGAAATAAATTTCTTAAATACTGAAGAAACTGGGCTGTTCAAAGTAAGCAAAAGAAAATAATATTACCAATGCCTTCTTCCACTAAGAGATGAGTGAAAACTAAGAATGAGAAATTAGAAAACAATAGTATTCTAAATGAAAAAGTCCCTGAGTTTTATAGTAGAATAATCACATCATTTTGCAAACTGCTTTTTTCTTTAATTTGGGCATATCATCCAAAGAGTGGTTATTTCACTGACATTTCTCATGCTAATGGGCATTTTGATTGTTTCAATTTCTTTTTTACTATTTTAAATAAATATGCTTCAGAATATCTCTAAAAAGTACACTAAAACTTGGTATATCCTGGTTGCCTCTAGCAAAAATAAATTGCAGAATAGTAACTAGAGTTTGAGAAAACCCTTACTTTTCCCTGAATACCCTTTTGCACTATTTGAAATGTTCCTATCTGAAAATAATGTTTTTTTAAAAAAAATGCTTTGACTGCAATATCAGAATTAGGTAGCCATTAAAATTGAAAAAGAAAAAGCGGGGGGCCGGCGCTGTGGTGGACATCGCCAGTTTGAGTGCTGGCTGTTCCACTTCCCATCCTGCTCTCTGCTATGGCCTGGGAAAGCAATAGAAGGTGGCTTAAGTCCTTGGGCCCCTGCACCTGCATGGGAGACCAGAAGAAGCTCCTGGCTCCTGGCTTCTGGCTTCTGGCTTCAGATCAGTGCAGCTCCTGCCATTGCAGCCATTTGGGTAGTGAACCAGCGAATGGAGGACCTCTTTCTCTTTCTCTCTGCCTCTCCTTCTCTCTCTGTGTAACTCAGACTTTCAAATAAATAAATCTAAGAAAGAAAGAAAGAAAGAAAGAAAGAAAGAAAGAAAGAAAGAAAGAAAGAAGGAAGGAAGGAAGGAAGGAAGGAAGGAAGGAAGGAAGGAAGGAAGGAAGGAAGGAAGGAGAAGAAGAAGAAGAAGAAGAAGGGAAGGAAGGAAGGAAGGAAGGAAGGAAGGAAGGAAGGAAGGAAGGAAGGAAGGAAGGAAGGAAGGAAGGGAGGGAGGGAGGGAAAGAGAGAGAGAGAGAGAAAGCAAAGTTGGAAAACTTGTCTTCTTAGGCATACTTTTTGGTTGAAATCTACCAGGCACTGTGTTCAGAACCACATATTTATTGCCTCATTTTGCCTCCATTTAATCATCATGGTGCTCTTACAATACATGTCTTATTGTTGCCACTTTATAAATTTTATAAATTGAATTCAAGGAAATTGAGTGTAAAAAGTGAATTAATCTTCTCTAGTCCAGAGAGTGCCAGTGACAAAACCAAGATTTCAACCAGATTTATTCTGTTTTAAAAAACAAAAACCTTAGCTCTCAGCTACTGGGCGTAGTGACAACTCCACCTCCAGAGACAACGGACCTCTCCCATCACCAGCTCCAGGAGAGCTTTGAAAAATCCCTAGCAGCACTCCAGTGATCTGGGTTTCCCCTCCCCATGAACTTTTGCACATTAGTCTTTTCTGCTTACAAATCCCCTTTCCATTAATCCCCAGCTAACTTTCAATGATTAACTCAAGTTTTCATCTCCTCTGGTAATCTTTCCCTAAACTCCATACTGAGTTGAACACCTTTTGTCTGCCTTTGACATCATCTGGTGCTACCACTGTACTCAAGAAGGATTTATACTTTTTTTGTTTTCTTTTATTTTTAACTGAATCATTAAATGCACATATTTATGGAGCACTAAGTGGTATCTTGATATATACATAAAGTTATAATGTTTAATTTAGGGTAAATATAAGAATGTCTTCAGGCTGGCGCCGCAGCTCACTAGGCTAATCCTCTACCTAGCGGCGCCGGCACACCGGGTTCTAGTCCCGGTCAGGGCGCCGGATTCTGTCCCGGTTGCCCCTCTTCCAGGCCAGCTCTCTGCTGTGGCCAGGGAGTGCAGTGGAGGATGGCCCAAGTGCTTGGGCCCTGCACCCCATGGGAGACCAGGAAAAACACCTGGCTCCTGCCATCGGATCAGCGCCATGCGTCGGCCGCAGCACGCCGGCTGCAGCGGCCATTGGAGAGTGAACCAACAGCAAAAGGAAGACCTTTCTCTCTGTCTCTCTCTCTCACTATCCACTTTGCCTGTCCAAAAAAAAAAAAAAAAACAACTCTTCAAACACTTGTCATCCTTTTTTTTTTTTTTTTTGGTGAAACATTAAAAAATCTTCTCTTCTACCTTTTTTCCTCCTTGAAAAGAGATAGCAACAAACAGGTAGAGATGTCTTCCAGCTGCTAATTCATTCCCAAAAGGTCCACAACAGGTGAGACTAAGCCAGGCCAGAGGGAAGAAGTAGGAACCAGAAATTGAATCCAGGTCTCCCACATGGGTGGCAGAGGTCTAGCCTCTTGAGCCATCCATCGTCTGCCATCTCCTAATGACCTAAATGAAAGATCTCCGCGAGTGAGATCCCAGTGGAAAGAACAGGTCATCAAAGAAGGAGGTACCTTTCTCTGAAGGGAGGAGAGAACTTCCACTTTGACTATTACCTTGTCTAAATATGATCAGAGTCGGTGAACTCAAAAGGCTTCCATAGCCTTGGCAACTCATGACAAGAGCCTAGGGTGATTACTGATGCCATAAACAAGAGTGTCAATTTGTTAAGTCAACAACAGGAGTCACTGTGCACTTACTCCTCATGTAGGATCTCTGTCCTTAGTGTGCTGTACATTGTGACTTAATGCTATAACTAGTTCTCAAACAGTGTTTTTCACTTTGTGTTTCCATGTGGGCGCAAACTGTTGAAATCTTTACTTAATATATGCTAAACTGATCTTCTGCATATAAAGAGAATTGAAAATGAATCTTGATGTGAATGGAAGGGGAGAGGGAGCGGAAAAGGGGAGGGTTGCAGGTGGAAGGGAAATTATGGGGGGGGAGCCATTGTAATCCATAAGCTGTACTTTGGAAATTTATATTCATTAAATAAAAGTTAAAAAAAAAAAAAAAAAAAGTGGATGGAACTTGAACCCAAGAGCTCCAATTTGGGTTACAGGCATCCCAAGCAGCATCTTAAAAACTGCACTAAAAACTCATCCCTCTGTTAATGTGATATACATTGCACCTTATGTGTAACATTATTGTTATCTATAGTCATCCTACAGCGCAGTAGAATTCCTAAATACTTCTTTTTTTGTTTGTTTTGTTTTGTATAGATAACTTTTATTTAATAAATATAAATTTCAAAAGTACAACTTTTGGATTTTAGCAGTTTTTCCCCCCATAACCACCTTCCCACCCATAAACCATCCCACATCCTAACCCTCTCCCATCCCATCTTCATTAAGATTCATTTTCAATTATCTTTATATACAGAAGATCAACTTAGTATATACTAAGTAGATATTTCAACAGTTTGCACCCACACAGAAACACAAAGTATAAAGTACTGTTGAGTACTAGTTATACCATTAATTCACATAGTACAACACGTTAAGGACAGAGATCCCACATGGGGAGTAAGTGCACAGTGACTCCTCTTGTTGATTTAACAATTGACACTCTTGTTTATGGCATCAGTAATCACCCTAGGCTCTTGTCATGAGTTGCCAAGGCTATGGAGCCTCTTGAGTTCACAAACTCCGACCTTATTTAGACAAAGCCATATTCAAAGTGGAAGTTTTCTCTTCCTTTCAGAGAAAGGTACCTCCTTCTTTGATGCCCCATTCTTTCCACTCCCAAATGCTTCTTTTTGCAATAACTTAGCAATAACTTAGTACCCATAAGTCAATTTTCCCTATCCCTTCATCTCCCATACTCTCCATAGCCTCCAGTAACCTCCATTCTACTATCAAATTCTATGAGATTGGTGCTTTCAGATTCCACACATGAGAATATTCAGTAGGTACCTTTCTTTGTCTGGCTTATTTCTCTGCTGTTGTAAATGACAGAACTTCATCCTATATATGTATCAAATGTTTCCTATCTGTTCCTCAGTTGATGGACACTTAGGTGGTTTCCCTTTCCTGACTATGTGACTACTGCTATAATAACCATGAAGGTGCAGATGTCTCTTTGATAGACTGATTTCATTCCTTTGTGCATATACCTTGTAGTGAGATTGCCGGATCATCTAGCAGTTCTATTTTTAGTTTTTTTAAGAAACCTTCATGATGTCTCTCCATAATGGCTATAGTAACTTACATTCCAACCAAAAATATCCATGTTTCTTTTTCTTTACATCCTCATAACCTTGTATTCTGTTTTATCTTTTTGATAAAAGCCAGTTTAGTTCAAGAAATGTGAATTCTCATTGTGGTTTGATTTACATTTCCCTGATGATTAGTGATGTGATTTTTTTCATGTACTGATTGGTCATTTGTTTGTCCTTTTGAAAAACTGTTTATTCACGGGCCAGCACCGCGGCTCAATAGGCTAATCCTCCACCTAGCGGCGCCCGCACACTGGGTTCTAGTCCCGGTCGGGGCGCCAGATTCTGTCCTGGTTGCCCCTCTTCCAGGCCAGCTCTCTGCCGTGGCCCGGGAGTGCAGTGGAAGATGGCCCAAGTGCTAGGGCCCTGCACCCCATGAGAGACCAGGAGAAGCACCTGGCTCCTGCCATCAGATCAGCGCGGTGCGCCGGCCGCGGCGGCCATTGGAGGGTGAACCAACGGCAAAGGAAGACCTTTCTCTCTGTCTCTCTCTCTCACTGTCCACTCTGCCTGTCAAAAAAAAAAAAAAAAAAAAAAAAAAAAGAAATGAAATGAATAAAAAAATCTCAAGAGATGAGAGATAGATATGGATACCCTTTCAAATAGTTGGTGGGAATGTAAACTGATACAACTGTTAGGGAAAACAGTGTGGTGATTCCTCAAAAAATTAGAACATTCTTATGTGGCCGGCACTGTGGGTAAAGCCACCACCTGCAGTGCTGGCATCCCATATGGGCCCCGAAGTGCTGGCATCCCATATGGGCCCCGAAGTGCTGGCATCCCATATGGGCCCTGATTCAAGTCCCAGCTACTCGGCTTCTGATCCAGCTCTCTGCTATGACCTGGAAAAGTGGAAAATGACCGAAGTGCTTGGGCCTCTGTACCCACATCGGAGACCAGAAGAAGCTCCTGGCTCCTGGCTTTGGATCATTGCAGCTCCAGCCATTGCAGCCATCTGGGGAGTGAACCAGTGGAGGGAAGACCTCTTTCTGCTTCTCTGTAACTCTTTCAAATAAATCAATAAATCTTTTTAAAAAAATTCTCACAATCCAGAAATCCAGCAGATGGATGATCTCTTTCTGCCTTTCTCTCTCTCTCTCCCCCTCTCTCTTTCTCTCTCTCTCTCTGTAACTCTGACTTTCAAATAAATAAATCTTTTTTAAAAGATCTTATTTATTTGAGAGGTAGAGTTATAGACAGTGAGAGGGAAAGATAGAAAGATGTTCTGTCCACTGGTTCACTTTTCAATGGCCACAACGGCCAGAGCTGGGCCGATCTGAAGCCAGGAGCCAGGAGCTTCTTCCAGGTCTACCACACAGGTGCCCAAGCACTTAGGCCATCCTCCACTGCCTTCCTGGGCCACAGCAGAGAGCTGGATGGGAAGAGGAGCAGCTGGGATTAGAACGGGCACCCATATGGGATTCCGGCGCCACAGGCAGAGGATTAACCCACTGCGCCACAGCACCGGCCCCAAATGAATCGTCAAAAGAAGAAAAAGTGCTGTAAGTGTTTAGTTTAAATCAAATTTCTAAAATATAAAGTGCTTCAAAATGTTTGTGGGAAATGAGAATTAATAATGTTTATTTGCCACAAAAAACCTTGAAATCCATTCATTCTTTTTTCATAGTACACATTTCCCATGAATTTTTTGAAGTCCCTTGGTATGTATGAGTCTCAATTTTTTGCACCAAAATAACTTTTATCTTTTAATTCCATTTTTTCAACAATTTTTGAAGTACCCTTGTATCACTACTTATTTAAGAGAAAAAATATGAAATCTATCTTATTCTCTAGATTTTCTAAACTTTGAGACTCAATAACTGTTAGCATTCTAAATCTGCAGCTTGACAACTTGAAAACAAAGCAAAAGCATTGAAACTGCCCATGAAGAATCAGCATAGAATGATAATTTCATGCAAATGCAAATCAAATCTAAATTTCATTCAAAGCTAATATAGAACTAATCAGATTAGGAGGAGATGAAAACTTAAGACTCGTTTTCCTTATTTATAACAAATATTAATACTCATTGACCAATATTTTAAGAGACCTACGAGATATTTTATGAAATCTTTGACAGTGCTTTTTGCAGAGGGAGGTACAAGTGGAGGTGGGGTGGGGACTGGGCTTGTTACAGGTCATTGATTGTGTTTTACAACAGTGTTATAGGCTGACTTCTTCCTAACATTCCAACTATGGAAAAAATGTTCTACTCTCTAAGTCCATTCAGATGATGTTCTCATAACATCTTTGAGTTCAGGCCAAGTGTAACTGGATTCATTCAGGAATCAGCTCGCTCATTGTGTAACATCTGGGCTTTTGTAAATGGGCCTTGCTCATTCCTGAGATCACATTACCATCATGAGCACCATTCTTGGATACTTTGGTTTACAATTTCAGTTGCTTTTCTTTTTTGTGAGGCTCTGTGTCTACATCTGTGTTGGTACTGAAGAGGTCCAGTGGGCTTCGGCTCTTCTGTTCCACAGAAGTGTCTGCCCTTCCCGAGCTCACCTAAGTGTTCTTGGATACTTTCCCTTTAGTTCCCTTCCTGGGAATTACGTGGCTTATCCAGCATTCCTACTGTCATCTCCCACATATTTAATGCAGTCAGTAACTTCAATACATGAGCACTGTTCTTTATATTTATATGCTTCATTCCAAATCTAGTTCCTGCTTTAGGGCCTTAACATTAGTTCTGTCCTCTGTCTAGCATGTTTTTGTCTCAATTCTTAATGCAATTGGCTCCTTGGTACTCAATTCTTCATTTATATGTTCTTTCCTTAGAGAATCTTTACCAAACCACCCAATCTAAAGCAGCCCTTCAGACACTGTATTTCATCAATTGATGTCATATTTCCCCAGCACAGGTTCTTGTCTAAAATGATTTGATCAGGGGCTGGCCTGTGGCATAGTGGATAAAGCCACTGCCTGCAGTGCCAGCATCGCTTATGGCCACCAGTTCAAGTCCCAGCTGCTCCACTTCCGATCAGCTCTCTGCTGTGGCCTGGGAAAGCAGTAGAAGATGGCCCAAGGACTTGGGTCCCTGCACCTGCATGGGAGACCTGGAAGAAGCTCTTTGCTTCTTTCAGGCTATTTTTGGCTTTTTGGGGAGAGAACCAGTGTATGAAAGACCTTTTTCTCTGTCTCTCCCTCTCTCTCTCTATAACTCTACCTCTCAAATAAATAATTAATAAATAAATCTTTAAAGAAAAAAAAAGAAAGTATATTTACAAGTTGATCTCTAAGAAAATTTTGTTGTAGTGCTGGATAATTCATTACCAATATACAATCTACCAAATTTGCACAAAAGGAAAGATAAGTTTATTTTGGTGCAGTTTTTTTAAAATCTATGCATTCTTTTTTCACAATATGTATTTTTCATAAATTTTTGAAGCACCCTCACATTTCTTGATTTCTATCTGGAAAAAAATTATTTGTTTTGCCTTTTAAGCACTGCTGATAATCTGATAAACCATAACAATCTTAAGAGGAAAATAAATTTTTTGTGTTTTACACTATAATCCATTGCAATAGAGCCAGCACACCATTTAGGTTCTATATAAACTGCCTTCTCACATTCCCAATTGCACATTCAATTCCAGCTGTATAGTACACATCTGCTTAAAACAGCCCTTTATTTTTTAAACTGTATCTCTGGTTTCCAGATATAACATGACTCATTTCTGTCTGTTGTGCTCCTTCTCCTTATAGAGAGATGAAGAGATCATCTGCTTCTTGAACTTTTGTTTAGCTTGTTAGGTACTTAGGTTGACTCAAATGTGCCAGATGTTATCCAACTGGCAAAACACTGCTTTCTTACCCATCTGTGTGCTGATCTCTCCATTTAATTCTCCAGCTGTATTGCTCTCTGCCTCCTTGTATAAATAACAATATTGAAATGTTTCCCAAGAAATGTGTCACTTCTTAGCTTTTACTTCCTCATCCACAAGGACCTTGGAGTCATCTGCTCTTGCCTCCCAGGATCCCCTTGTTTATCTCATATGGTATTAAAATCATCACAGTTGCACACTGACATCCCATCTGTACGAGTAAGACAGTTCTGAAGCTAATCAGCTGAGATTATAGCTTACTTCTAAATTCAGCTAGGCACTGTGAAGAGCTTTAGCAAAGATGTTTACCTTCTCTGAAGAATGCTCACAGATGATTTATGCAAACTAAGAGCAAGTCACACTGTATTAGCATCAGTGAATGATGACAGTACAGTTGTCCCTTGGTGTCTGTGGAAGACAGGATATCAAAGTCTGCAGCTGTTCAGGCCCATCATATAAAATGGGGTACTATTTATATGTTACCAATGCAAATACTACTACATACTTTACATCATCTGTAGATAACTTATATAGTCAATATAATTAAATGATATATAAGTAATTATTACACTGTATATTGTAGAGAACAATGACAAGTCTGTATATGTTCAGTACAAATGCAGCTTTTTAAAAGATTTTTTATTTAATCAAAAGTCTGAGTTATGCAGTGAGAGGGAGAGACAGATAAAGAGATCTCCCAGCTGCAGATTCACTCCACAATTGACCTCAATCACCAGGGCTGGCCAGGCTGAAGCCAGGAACCCAAAACTCCATTCAGGCCTTCCATATGGGTGGCAGGGACCCAAGCACTTGGGCCATCTTCAGCTGCTTTCCCAGGAACATTAGCAGGGATCTGGATTGGAAGTGGAGCAGCAGGGGTAGGCAAGATCCATGCTGTTTCCCAGGATCTAAATTAGCAGGAAACTAGACCTAGTGGTACACCTGGGACTTAAATCCAGGAGTGCTAATCGGGGATGCAGTTGTGCTAAGTGGTGCCTTAACCATTGCAACAAAAGCCCACCACTGACTTTGTTTCTGTCACTCCTCCCACATTCACTGCCTATAACCCTTCTTTAGAGAATTTTCCTACACTTATGGGATGATTCTTTATTATGTACTATCAGCCTATATATAGGAAACCCATACAGATTTAAACCAAGCAAGCAATATATTATTTATGCTAATTTGGAAAGTACTATGTCTTTGAAACATTCACAGAACTGAAAACTTGGGAAATAATGGGTAATCTGGACACACTCTACAAGGAAATTTTAATTCTTTCCATTTAATTGTAAAATTTAGAATAGGGACTGGGGGGTAGGGGGAGAACAGTTCTGTGGTGTAGCAGGTTAATTCATGGACTGCAGTGCTGGATTACCATTTCCAATCCAGCTCCCTGCCAATGCACCTGAGAAAGCAACAAAGAATGGTCCAATCCTTGAGCCCCTGCACCCCCTTGGGAGATCTGAAATAATCTCCTGACTTCGGTGTGACACAGCCCCAGTGAATGAAAGATCTCTGTAACTCCTTTTCTCTCTGAAGCTCTGCCTTTGCAGCCTCAAACCGGCACCCATACAGATGCCAGAAGTAGCAGTGGCAGCTGGAAGGAAGGAAGGAAGGAAGGAAGGAAGGAAGGAAGGAAGGAAAGAAGGAAGGAAGAAGGAAGGAAGGAAGAAGGAAGAAGGAAGAAGGAAGGAAGGAAGGAAGGAAGGAAGGAAGGAAGGAAGGAAGGAAGGAAGGAAGGAAGGAAGAAGGAAGGAAGGAAGAAGGAAGGAAGGAAGAAGGAAGGAAGAAGGAAGGAAGGAAGGAGGAAGGAAGGAGGAAGGAAGGAAGAAGGAAGGAAGGAAGGAAGGAAGGAAGGAAGGAAGGAAGGAAGGAAGGAAGGAAGGAAGAAGGAAGGAAGGAAGGAAGGAAGGAAGGAAGGAAGGAAGGAGAGAAGGAGGGAAGGGAGGGAGAGAGGGAGGGAAAGAAAGAAAGAGGGAAAGAAAGATGGACGGCGCCGCGGCTCAATAGGCTAATCCTCCGCCTGTGGCGCCGGCACACCGGGTTCTAGTCCCGGTTGGGATGCCGGATTCTGTCCTGGTTGCCCCTCTTCCAGTCCAGCTCTCTGCTGTGGCCCGGGAGTGCAGTGGAGGATGGCCCAAGTGCTTGGGCCCTGCACCCACATGTGAGACCAGGAGAAGCACCTGGCTCCTGGCTTCGGATCAGCGTGTGAGAGGGCAGAGCCACGCCATGACAGGCTTCTCACAAGACAAAAAAACTGACTAGGCCCAGGATGCGCCTGGTGTGAGAAGATAAAACCTGACAGCGCACAGTCCTTGGTCTGCTCCACAGGAGCAGGTAGAGGCAGCCAATAAGGTGGGCCGTCCTTGGTCCTGCAGGGCCAGGGGAAGGAAGGAATGCGGACGTAATACTTGTTTGCCTGGGAACTATAAAAACCCCCGAGAACAAAGAGAAGGGGGTCTTGGTCTCCCAGCACTACACCGAACGGGAGGTCAGGCCCCAGCATGCTGGACCTACAAATAAAGTCCCTTTGTTCTTTGTATTACAGTGAGTCTCGCTGGTTCTATCTGGGCAATCTGGAAAGCAACAAGCGCTGCCACAACAAGCGCCGCCGCAACGCGCTACCGCAATGCGCTGCCGCAACACGCTGCCGCAACGCACTGCCGCAACGCGCAACTGCAATGGCCGCGGCGGCCATTGGAGGGTGAACCAACGGCAAAAGGAAGACCTTTCTCTCTGTCTCTCTCTCCCACTGTCCACTCTGCCTGTCAAAAAAAAAAGGAAGGAAGAAAAAGAATGAAAGAAGTAGAGATGAAATTTGTGGCACAGTGGGTTTAGTCACTTCTTTGAAAGCCTGCATCCCATATCAGAGTGTGAGTTAGAGTCCTAGCCACTCCACTACCAATCCAGTTTCCTGATGATATGCCTGGGAAATAGCTGATGATGATCCAACAATTTGAGTCCCTGCAACCCACATGAAAAACTTGAATGGAATTCTTGGCTTGTTGTTTCACTTTGTCCTTTGCTTCAGTTTGGCCCAGCCATGGCTGTGGCAAGCATTTGGAAAGTGAACCAGTAGGTGGTGCAACTCTCTCCCCCTCTTGTTCTCATTCTGTCTTTATATATATATATAATAAAATATATATTTATATATTAAATATTATATTAATGTTATTAAATAAAATATTAAATATTATATTTAATATATTAATATATTTAATATTATGTGTTGTAGAATATATAATAAAATATGTATAATAAAATATGGGGCCGGCGCTGTGGTATAGTGGGTAAAGCCACCGTCTACAGTTCCCTCATCCCAAATGGGCGCTGGTTTGAACCCCGGCTGCTCCACTTCCAACCTAGATTTCTGTTATGGCCTGGGAAAGCAGTAGAAGATGGCCCAAGTCCTTGGGCCCCTGCACCTGCATGGGAGACCCGGAAGAAGCTCCTGGTTCCTGTGGCTTCGGATCGGCCCAGCTCGGCCATTTCAGACAACTGAGGAGTGAATCAATGGATGGAAGACTTCTCTCTCTCTCTCTGTGTCTCCTCTCTGTGTAACTCTGACTTTCAAATAAATAAATAAATATTTAAAAATATATATAATGCCGGCGCCGCAGCTCACTAGGCTAATCCTCCGCCTTGCGGCGCCAGCACACCAGGTTCTAGTCCAGGTCAGGGCGCCGGATTCTGTCCCGGTTGCCCCTCTTCCAGGCCAGCTCTCTGCTGTGGCCAGGGAGTACAGTGGAGGATGGCCCAAGTGCTTGGGCCCTGCACCCCATGGAAGACCAGGAGAATTACCTGGCTCCTGCCTTCGGATCAGCGTGGTGCGCCAGTGCGCCGGCCACAGCGCGCCAGCCGCGGCAGCCATTGGAAGGTGAACCAACGGCAAAGGAAGACCTTTCTCTCTGTCTCTCTCTCTCACTGTCCACTCTGCCTGTCAATAAATAAATAAATAAATAGTACATTTCAATTAATTTAAAAATATATATATAATAAAATAAATTGTTTAATAAAAAGCTGATGGGTTAGCAGCTAGCAATACTGGTCAATGAATTGGTGGGCATGAAGTTGAGCAGGATAGGCAAGGGGTTCTTTCTCATTCACTAGCTGTTATGAATTCATCATTCTATATTAACAAATACACACCTACATCATCCATCACAATGAAGTCCAGTAGCCCATTGATTGGCTACATTAATGTTTCTCAAAACAGGGTCCCTAGACCAGCAGAATCAGCATGACCTGGAACTATCAGGAATGTAAATACCCCTACTCCACTCCACGTTGACTGAAACAGAAACTGTGGGTGAAACTGATATGGGAAATGAATATAGCAATTTTTCATCCAGGTTCTTGCCTCCCACAGAAACAGAAATACTAACCGAGTGCTAGTACTGTGTACAAATTGGAACCAAGTTCATTTGGCAACGATGGAATCGATGTACATTCACCCACGGGTGTGAGTTTCCCCACAGAGAGAGATACCCAAAATGAGTGGGTCAAAGAATTGTCCATAAATGACAGAAAGGGAAAAACTGAGAACGGTACCTGTAACCGGGTACAGATCCCTCCGCAGCGGAAAAGAGCGCAGACGAGAGCCATCCGTCAGAGGGTAGTCCTCAGTGGAAGCACAGCAGCTCCTCTGAGCAAGGTCCGTGGTGGAAAGAGTGCTCTCTCCGGGGCCAGCGTTGGTGTGTAGTAGGTTAGGCCCCTGCTTGCAGCGCCAGCATCCCATGTGGGTGCCAGTTTGAGTCCCGGCAGCTCCTCCTCCAGTCCAGCTCCCTGCTCATTGTCTGGGAGGGCAGTGAAGAATGGCGCAAGCGCATGGGCCCCAGCACCCAGAAGAGACTCCTCACTCCTGGCACTCAGGGAAGGATCCTGGCTCCTGGCACCCGGAAGAGGCTTCTGGCTCCTGGAACCCAGAAGAGGCTCCTAGCTCCCGGCTTCAGATTAGCCCAGCTCTAGCCATTGCGGCCATTTGGGGAGCGGGCCAGTGAATGGAAGACCTCTCTCTCTGTATCTCCCTCTCTCTGTCTGTAACTCTGCCTTTCAAATCAAGAAATAAATCTTTTAATTAGAGAGGGTGCTGACACCGCAGGCAAAGGCTTAGCCTGCTACACCACAGCACGGTTCCCTTTCCACCTCTTTTTATAAGGAAGTGGGTGGTACCCCAATCACATATGCAAATAGGATGAGGTCTTAGAAGGTGCGCTCTGGTCCCAGCTGTGTCAGGTGCATCCTGGGAAAGTAGGTGTATCAAAATGACAGTTAAAGAGATATGGACTGGTTCTGTGGCGACGTGGGTAAAGCCGCCACCTGCAATGCCGGCATCCCATGTGAACACCAGTGCAAGACTCAGCTGCTCCACTTCTGATCCAGCTCTCTGCTGTGGCCTGGGAAAGCAGTGGAAGATGGTCCAAGTTCTTGGGCCCCTTCACCTACGTGGGAGACCCGGAAGAAGCTCCTGGCTTCAGATCAGCGCAGCCCCAGCCGTTGCAGCCATGTGGGGAATGAACAGGTAGATGGAAGATCTTTCTCTCTCTGCTCTGCCTCTCTGTAACTCTACCTTTCAAATAAATAAATAAATCTTAGAAGGAAAAAAAAGAGAGAGAGGGAAAGATAATCATTCCAGTTTGGGGACCAGCAGTGAGGCATAGCAAGTAAAGCAGCCAGACGCTGGCATTTCATATAGGCGCCTATTGGAGTACTGACTGCTCCACTTCTTTTATTTATTTATTTATTGATTGATTGATTGATTGGCAGGCAGAATTAGACAGTGAGAGAGAGAGAGAGAGAGATAGAGACAGAGAAAGGTCTTCCTTTTCCGTTGGTTCACCACCCAAGTGGCCACCGCCACAGCTGGCGCGTTGCGGCCAGCGCGCTGCACCGATCTGAAGCCAGGAGCCAGTTGCTTCCTCCTGGTCTCCCATGCAGGTGCAGGACCCAAGGACTTGGACTATCCTCTACTGCACTCCTGGGCCACAGCAGAGAGCTGGACTGGAAGAGGAGCAACAGGGACAGAATCTGGCACCCCAACCGGGACTAGAACCCAGGGTGCCGGCGCCGCAGGCGGAGGATTAACCTAGCGAGCCGCGACACCAGCCATACTGCTCTACTTCTGATCCAACTCTCTGCTATGGTCTGGGAAAGCAGTGGAAGATGGCCAAGACCTTGGGTCCCTACACCCACGTGGGAGACCCGGGAAGAAGCTCCTGGCTCCTAGTTCGGATCGGCGCAGTTCCGGCTGTTGCGGCCATCTGAGGGGTGAACCAGCAGATGGATGACCTCTCTCTATTTATCTCTGCCTCTGCCTCTGCTTCTCTGTAATTCTGCCTTTCAAATAAATAAATAAACCTTTAAAATAAAATGTGCTGGCACCACGGCTCATTAAGCTAATCCTCTACCTGCTATGCCGGCACCCTGGGTTCTAGTCCCAGTTGGGGCACCAGATTCTGTCCCAGTTGCTCCTCTTCCAGTCCAGCTCTCTGCTGTGGCCCAGGAAAGCAGTGGAGGATGGCCCAGGTGCTTGGGCCCTGCACCCGCACGGGAGACCAGGAGGAAGCACCTGGCTCCTGGCTTCGGATCGGCACAGCACGCCGGCCATAGCAGCCATTTGGGGGGTGAACCAATGGAAAAGGAAGACCTTTCTCTCTGTCTCTCCCTCTCACTGTCTAACTCTGTCAAATAAAAAAAAAAAATTTAAGGGCCGGCGCCGCGGCTCAATAGGCTAATCCTCCGCCTTGTGGCGCCAGCACACCGGGTTCTAGTCCCGGTCGGGGCGCCGGATTCTGTCCCGGTTGCCCCTCTTCCAGGCCAGCTCTCTGCTGTGGCCAGGGAGTACAGTGGAGGATGGCCCAAGTGCTTGGGCCCTGCACCCCATGGGAGACCAGGAGAAGCACCTGGCTCCTGCCATCGGATCAGTGCAGTGCGCTGGTCGCGGCGGCCACTGGAGGGTGAACCAACGGCAAAGGAAGACCTTTCTCTCTGTCTCTCTCTCTCTCTCACTATCCACTCTGCCTGTCAAAAAATAAAAATAACAAAAGAAAAGAAAATTTTAAAAAATATGAGATAGGCTGGTGCTGTGGCTCACTAGGCTAATCCTCCACCTGTGGCGCCGGCACACCGGGTTCTAGTCCCAGTCGGGGCGCCGGATTCTGTCCTGGTTGCCCCTCTTCCAGGCCAGTTCTCTGCTGTGGCCAGGGAGTGCAGTGGAGGATGGCCCAAGTGCTTGGGCCCTGCACCCCACGGGAGACCAGGATAAGTACCTGGCTCCTGCCATCGGATCAGCGCGGTGCGCCAGCCGCAGTGGCCATTGGAGGGTGAACCAATGGCAAAGGAAGACCTTTCTCTCTGTCTCTCTCTCTCTCACTGTCCACTCTGCCTGTCAAAAAAAAAAAAAATGAGATAAGTTTTGGTGAACTCTTGTCACATTGTTTGCAGCGGGATACTAGAACATATTCCTTCAATTCAACTCTGTTTCAAGTCCTTATATTTATTCATTTTAAAAATCAAAGAGACTGAGTAAGAGAGAGATAGATCTCCCATCTTCTGGTTCACTCCCCAAATGTGTAGTCAGGGTTGGACCAGGCCAAAGCCATGAGTCCAGAATTCAATCTTGGTCTCCCATGTTGGCTGGTAGAAACCCAGATTCTTGAACCAACATTTGCTCTCTCCCAGGGTGCACATTAGCAGGGAACTGAAATCAAGAACAGAGCCTGGCCTCAAACTTCAGTATGGAGTATGGACATACCAAGCAGAGTCTTAGATGCTGCATCAACCACTCACAACAATACTTATTTTAAAATGTTAAACACCAGTGTTGGTGTTGTGGAAGCTTTTCCCAAGACAAAATAAGACTTAGAGGACTCTGACCCTTCTCAATTGTTCCTTGTTTATGCTTACCTCTTTCTGGAGGCCAGATCACACTAGGGTTAGAATTTCACAATCTGTAGCTTCTGTGAGTGACCTGATGGAGTGTTGGGTGTATCATATGCAATCCAAATCTCTCTCCTATGAGATAGTCCATGCAGTGGGTAACTTTAGCAATATCTCTGACAAAATTGTTTGCTCAAAATGGTCCTAGTTGTACTACTTACAGATTTAGTACTCTCTGATTTAACCCATTCTTGGGATGCTAAATGATAGAATTCCTACCTACTAACTATATGGGGAGGAACCTGTGTTTCTGACATTTCCCATTGCACATAATTGTCAGCTATTGTAGAGATTCAGTTGAAAAACAAAATGAAACAACAGACTATTTGCTTAAGTGAATGGGCTCCTCCTCAGGCCCTTTGAGATATTAGATTCTAGTAGATTTGGTTCATGGGAACCTTGGCTAAGGTGCATAACCCAAGCTTTTGGTATTATTCTCCTGATAGTTGTAGCCATCTCCTTGGTATGGCGATTCTCACAAAAAAAATTTAATTGTCTGCATAAAACCATCTGTTGAATGCCAAATGGTCTGTCTTTGGCTGAAATGACAAAACACAAAGAAATGCATGATTATGAAAACATTGTAACCCATGAATAATGGCAGTAACTAAGAATAACCCTAATGCCCTAAATTCTAATGACACACTCATCTAGGTGAGAATTAAATTCAATTAAACAGTGTGAAAGACCATTGGTTTTGTTTGTTTGTTTGCTTTTTAAAGATTTAATTTTTTTAAAGTCAGAGTTATATAGACAGAGGGAGAGACAGAAAGAAGGAAATATCTTCTATCTGCTGGTTCACTCTCTAAGTGGCCACAACAGTCAGGAATAAACAAGAATGAAGCAAGGAGACAGGTGCTTCATCTGTGTCTCCCACATAGGTGGGAGGGCCTCAAGCACTTAGGCCAACTTCCACTGCTTTTCTCAGGCATATTAGCAGCTTGCTGAATTAAAAGTGGAACAACCAGGACAAGAACAGGTGCCCATTTGGGATGGCAGCATGGTAGGCAGTGGCTTTACCAGCTACCCCACAATGCTGGCCCCAAGGCCATTGCTTTAGACTAAGTTCTTGCACACACCAGAATAAAATTCCAAATGAGGTCATTCACATAAGTCACCAGGCTATTGCTAAGCTGTTTACCTGATGTGACATCCTGAATAGTCAGGATTAGAGACAGACAGCCAAATTTTCCAAACAAGCCAGTTTCAAGAGGCATGACAATGAAGTTGCCTCTGCCTTTATGCTTACATGAGAAGGTTACCTAAAGTAACTTGGTGTTAACAATAGTCATATTTCTATTGTTCTGTCTCCCCATCCTCACCTTACAGGAAAAGTTTATCTTTAAGATCTATTTACTTGTTTGAAAGGCAGAATGACAGAAAAGGAGAGACCAGGACAGAACTTTCATCCACTGCTTCACTTCCCATATGTTGCAATAGCCAGGGCTAGGCCAGGCAGAAGCTAGGAGCCAAGATCTTCACCCATATCTCCAACATGGGTGGCAGGAATCCAAGAACTTTGGCCATCAATCAGTAACTCCAAGGCACATTTGCAGGAAGCTGGATTGGAAGCTTAGAGTAGCATGGAATGGAATCAGGCACTCTGCTATGAGACATGAATGTCCTAAGCTATCACTTAACCCTCTGTGCTATAATACCCACTCCAAGGAAAGAATTGTGAAATGATCAAGCCATTTTTTTGTTCTTTTGTCTCAGCATCTCTCTGACTGTAAAACCAAACTTTTCTGCTCAGTCCTTTGGAAAATTTATTCTATTTTATGGAATGAAGTGTTGCCTGATTCAGCAATGAAAAACAAAGCAAATAAAACTCTTTAAAAATAAGTTGGAATTTTGCTGAATTTCATAGACAATTATTGAGAGACCTTTAATTTTTAAAAAATAAATGTGCAAAAAAGAAGTAAATATGTATATATGTTACAAACAAAGCCTCAATGTTAATACTTTTTGCAGTCCAAACTTTGTCCCCCAAATCAAAAGATTTTTAAGAAGAAAAAAACACATGGGTGGGTACTGTGGCACAGTGTGTGAAGTCCCTACTTGGGATGCCTGTATCCCATGTTAGAGACTCCCAGGTACACTGCTTCTGATCCAGCTTCCTATTAATGTATCTGGAGAGCATCAGATGATGGGTCAAGTACTGTGTCCCTATCATCCACACAGAAGACCCAGAACAAGTTCCTGGCTCCTGTTCCTGACTTTGGCTTGGCCCAACCCCAGATTTTGTAGGCATTTGGAGAGACCAGCAGATGGAAGATATCTCTCTCTCTTTCTCTCTCTCTCTCTCTCTCTCTCTGTTGCTCTGCTTTTCAAATAAATAAACATGAATAAATGAACATTTATAAAAATAGGCTTTTTCAAGTAATAAAGATTGTGTTATACATTTCTTTGAAGGGGAAATATCTCAAGGGGAAATGTCGGAACATAAAATTAGCACAGATGATCCTATTGCACTGAAAATCAAGAAGGCTCACAAGGATTAATTGGGCATGCCAACAAGAACTATAAGAGAATAGCACCAGCCCTCTGGATGGGATAACCTGCACTCTAAAACTCACTCTTTGAATTTCATATCCCCACACTTAGCACAACGCCTGGTATACAGTAAGTGAAAATGTGTACCAGTTGAGTAAATAATGAATAGTCTCTGAGAATTAGTAACAGGGAAGAAGAAGGGCATTAAAAATAAATGTACTTGGGGCTGGTGCTGTTGCTTAGCAGGTGAAGCCAGTGCCTGCAGTGCCAGTATCCCAAATGGGTATTGATTCAAGTCCTAGCTGCTCCACTTCCAACCCAGCTCTCTGCTATGGCCTGAGAAAGCAGTAGAAGATGGCCCAAATCCTTAGGCCCCTGCACCTGCTTGGGAGACCTGGAAGAAGCTCCTGGCTCCTGGCTCTGGATTGGCGCAGCTCTAGCCATTGTGGCCAATTGGGGAGTGAACCAGCAGATGGAAGACCTCTCTTTCTGCCTCTCATTCTCTCTCTGTGTAACTCTGACTTTCAAGTAGATAAATAAATCTTTTTTAAAAAGTGCTTATTTGATATATTATCATCTATTGTTACTATACCTGTCATCACAATACCCTCCACCCACCTCACATTACATACTATCACAACAATCTATCACTATTTGCTAAACAGAGTCCTGACTTGTAACACATACTCAATATCAAAATACCCTATCTGAGCAAGATTCTGGTGGCCAGACACCCAAATGTAGCCTCAGCAACAATGAGGAAGATTATAGAGTTCCTTGACCATTTTCTTTGTTCATTTATTCAGTTGTTTACTTAGTACTTAACCTATATTTATGTGCTACACCCTTAGTCTAGAATTGTCAATATAAAGTTGAAATAGATATAGGCCTGGTAAGTCTAGGAACTACCTATAAAGAAAGTCATTATTCCATGAAGCAAGAACTGTGCAAACTGTATGCAGTGCTCTGTGAAAACCAAGGATAGAAGACTAAACAGCAGTGAAGTAAATTGTCAGAACAAAGAAAAATATATTATGGATTTTTTCTCTAAGCTGTTTCCAGAATCTTGGCCAAACCCCAATAAATAATTGACTATAGACCTTTTGGATTCATTTTCTTCCAGGTTGACTCATGGCCAGAAACATCTGTCAACAGTTGCTGAGTGCTGTGATTACCTAAGCTCAGGGCACACACTCCTCCCTTCCAGATCTCTTTGTTTCAGATGTGATGTTAATTCCACTATCTTCCTGGTACTCAAATTGAAACCTCATCCTTGTAACCAAGTTTAGTCCCTATAGATAACAATTTCCTCTGGGATTATACTTCTACAATATTTCATATAACCTTCCTTGCTTTCCAAGTGCCACCAAAACCACCTCATTCTGGTCTTCGGGTCCCTAGCAGTGAGTCCCACAATAACTCCTTGCAGTGATTTTGCTAAAGACAATCGCATCATGCACCTCTCAGGAGCACAGCTGTGCTCATCATTAAATTCTCATCAGTGCTAGCCCTTAGGGGTAAATATGTTTGTTGGAATTGACCCCTGACTCCTGTTAATGAACTCCCTGATGTGAGCAAAGGGGATTTAACATTCTTAGCATCTGCTTCACTGAAGTGTCAAGAAGGTTTCTGTCCACCAGCAGGAGTTTTTTTCTCCTTTGGACTGTCAAGTGTTGACATATTCTTTTTCCACCCTACCATTTAGTTTATAACAGAGTATGACCCCATTCCTCCTCATTTCCTTTTTTTTTTTTTTAAGATTTCGTTTTAATGAAAGGCAGCTACAGAGATGGAGGGAGAGATCTTCCATGTACTGGTTCAGGACCAGTAGAGCTCCATCCTGGTCTCCACTTGGTTGGTAGGGACGCAAGTTCTCTTGCCATCTTCTGCTACTTTTCTAGCTGGGAGCTAGATGGGAAGTGCAGTATCTGGGATTCAAACCAGTGCCAGCCCAAACTGCTTGACCATAAACACCAGCCTCTCTCTGTTTTTTCTTTCTTTCTCACTCTCTTTCTTTTTTTCTCTCTTTCTTCCTTTCTTTCTTTCCTTCTTTTGTTTTGGTCATAAGGATTCTATCCTCATCAATAGATTAATGCCATTATAAAAGAGTTTGATCAGAGCGTTTGGCCCATTTGCACTTCTTCTGAGCCTTTGGCAATATGAGGACACCATGGTCTATTCCTCCACAAGATGCAGCAACAAGGTGCCATCTTGGAAGCAGACAGACTTATCCTTTCCACCCATTGGCACCTTGACCTTGGATGTCCCAGACTTCAGAACTATGAGAAATGAATTTCTACTGCTTATACATTATCCAGTCTCTAGTCTGTTTTAGCAGTACAAACTCGACTAGAACAACTGGTTTGATCTGTTCTTTTAAAAACTAAATCCTCATAGTTAGAACCTTCTTGGACAACGTATGCTACATAGACTGCATCTACGGTCATGTTTTTCTGATACCATCCTACTGTAATCACTACCAACTGACTACATTAGTAGTGATCCATAGCGTTATGGGATAAGAGGAGACAATAGCTGCATACCCAGGGTAGGTGCTGTGGCACAGTGGGTTAAGCTGCCTGTTGGGAAGCCCACATTCCATATAAGAAGGCTGGTTCAAGTCCTGGATCCTTGATTTCTGATCCAGCATGCCTGATAATGTGCCTGAGAAGGCAGCAGATGATGACCCAAGCACTTGTGCTCCTGTCACTCATGTGTGAAACTAGTATGGAGCTCCTGGCTCCTGGTTTGGCCTGGCCTGGCCCTTGCTATAATGAGTATTTGGGGAATGAATTAGCAGATTAAAGATCTCCATCTCTCCCTCTATTTCTGTCATTCTGCCTTTCAAATAAATCAAGAAATCTTGGGGCTAGCACTGTGGCATAGCAGGTAAAGCCGCTGCCTACAGTGCTGGCATCCATAGGGGTGCCAATTCGAGTCCTGGCTGCTCCACATCCTATCCAGCTCTCTGCTATGGCCTGGGAAAGCAGTGGAGGATGGCCTAAATCCTTGGGCCCCTGAACCCTAGTAGGAGACATGGAGGAGGCTCCTGGTTCCTGGCTTCAGCTTGGCATGGCTCCAGTCATTGTGGCCATCTTGGGAGTGAACCAACAGATGAAAGATATCTCTCTCTCTCTCTCTCTCTCTCCCTCTGCCTCTTTGTAGCTCTGCCTTTCAAATAAATAAAGTCTTAAAAAAATAAAAAGACAGTAGCTGTACCATTTCATGTGGAAGCTACGTATCCATCTGTAACTATTTAGGCTTTAAATAAATTTAAAATTTAGTTTAGCAGTCATACAAACTGTGTTTCAAATGTTCAGTAGCCACATGTGGCTAGTGGCCATAGTATTGGACAGCAGAGAGTATAAACATATTTCCAGGGGCGAATGTTGTGATATAATGGGTTAAATCATTGCTTAGGATGTTCACATCCCATATTAAAATGCTGATTTCAGTTCTGACATTTTTTTTTCTGGTCTTGCTGAAGCATCTGGGAAGGAAGCAGATGATGTCTTAAGTGCTTAGGTTCTGCAATTCATGTGGGAGACCTAGATGGAGTTCTTGGCTCCTGGCTTGGACATGGCCCAGCTCTGACAGTTACAGGCATTTGAGTAGTAAAATAGGGGATGGAAGATCTTTGCCTATCTGTCTTTCTATCACTCACTCTGTCTCTCTCTCTTTGTCAGGCTGCCTTTCAAATAAAAGTCAATAATAAATGTTTAAAATATAAACATGAACACATTTCCTTCATACCAGAAGTTCTACTAGACAACTCAGCTCTAGAATTTAGGGCATCGGTATGTGTCAAAATTCCCCAAAGGAATTGCTTAAAAACAGTCCCTTAGACCTGTTTAGGGATTCAGCCTGACATCTTGGCAGTAACCTCTGTCTTGCCCTTTAAGTAACCCTGATAGTCATCCCAAACTTTACAAGGCAGAGCAAGTCATTAAGATAACCTACAGTCTTGTCTTGCTGGGCTGGATCCTGGAATGTCCTTTATCTAATGCTTGGAATGTTACGATTTCTTTAAACAGTACAAGTAAACTTAGATTTGCCAAGGGCCAAACCTTTCCCCATAAAATCCTTTTGGGTCTGCTTCAAGGTATGGAGATCTATGTGTCTCACAGTTACCCTAGACCACACTCCTTTCCCGAAGTTCCACCAATAAATCAGACTTTATGTAATCTTGAATTTGCCTTCTCCCTTGTAGCATATTCTGCTGTTGGTGACTGGTCCTTCTATACTGGGGTTTCCAAAATAGCTCCAAAAATTTTTATCTGATAGATCAGAGATACAGCCAAGGAATGTGTATTTCTAGTAAGTTACCAGGTGACATTGTTTCTCCTGGTCAGAGTCCATTTGTTCATGGGTTCACATCTCAGGTTCTTACTATACAGCAGTAAAAAACAATGAAATCCGGGCATTTACAACAAAATGGAGGAAGCTGGAAAATATCATGCTGAGTGCAATAAGCCAGTTCAAAAGGGACAAATATCATATGTTCTCCCTGATCAATGGCAACTAAATGAGCATCTAAAATGATACCCACTGAAGTGAAATGGACACTATCAGAGACAATGACATGATCAGCCCTTGTCTAGACTGTTGAGGAGCAACTTACCATTTTATTCCTTTTTAGTATTTTGTTGTTGTTGTTGTTGCTTGGTTTGTTCTACTTAATACCACTGGTTGAACTCTGTAATCAATACACAATCATTCTTAGGCATTTAAAATTAACAGAAAAGTGATCTCTGTTAAACATAGGAGTAGGAATAAGGGAGGGAGGAGATATATAGCTCAGCACAGGCTCACTCGGACTTACCTCCAATGGTGGAACCAGAAACGTGCCAGGGGATTTCAACTCAATCTTATCAAGGAGACATGTACCAATGTCAGCACACTTGGTAAAGTGATAAGTATAAGTACACAACCGATCAAAAAAGATAGGGTAAGTGTCGAAGAGATTTTACAAACAAGACTAATGTAAGTAAATAATGAAGGATAGAATTAAAAGGGAGAGAATGATCCTGTGGGGGTGGCAGGACGTACAGGAGACTCATAGAATGGCAAACGCCCAAAACAGCACTCCTGCCTCAGAATCAACCCTTGGGGCATTCGGATCTGGCTAAAAGGCCCATGAGAGTCTCACAGGCATGGAAAGCCACGACATGGTGGCAAAAACAATCTACATGAAAGATCCTGGTGAACAAGACCCCAGTGGAAGGAACAGGCCATCAAGGAGGGAGGCGCCTTTCTCCAAAGGGAGGAAGGAACCTCCACTGTGATACGGCCTTGACTAAACGAGTTCAGAGTTGGTGAACTCAAGGGGTTTCCATAGCCTAGACAGCTCATGGCAAGAGCCTCGGGTGATTGCTGACACCATAAATAAGAGTGCCAATTTTTAAATCTACAACGGGAGTCACTGGGTACAGGCTCCCCACGTAGGATCTCTGTCCTTAATGTGGTTTACTATGAAGTTTAAAGACAACACTACTAGTCAAATAATACCCCATACCTTGTGCAGTTGTGTGAGGGCAGCCTGTTGAAATCCTTGCTTAGTGTATACTAAGTTGATCTTCTGTATATGAAAGTAATTGAAAATGAAACTCGATGAAGGGCAGGATGGGAGAGGAAGTGGGAGAGGGGAGGGCCACGGGAGGGAGGGAGGTGGGGGGGGAAGCCACAACAATACAAAAGTTGCACTTTATAAATTCACATTTATTAAATAATAAAAAGAAAAAAAAGAGTGAAAAAAAACTCAGGTTCTTAACCGAGGCAGCTGGATTTGAATAGTTTTTTTTAAGATTTATTTTATTTATATTAAAAGGTCAAGTGACAAGGAGAGACAGAGAGGGAAAGATCTTCCATCCCTGGTTCACTCCCCAAATGGCCATGATGGCCAAGTCTACCAGTAAGAAGCTAGGAGCCTGGAACTCCAACAGGGTATCCTACATAGGTGGCATGGTTCCAAACACTTCCGCCATCTTCCATGTTTTCTCAGACATATTAGCAGGGAGCTGAATCAGAAGCAGAGCAGCTGGGACTGGAACAAGTGCTCATATAGGATGCAATTGTCGCAGATGGCAGCTTAACTCGATGCACCACAATGCTGACTCCTGTGTTTGAACCCTAATCCACCTTTCATTACCTGTATGATACTGAAAATCCTGATCATCAGTCTCCTCAATTATAAATTAGGAATAGTAACAAGCACATTTAAGTAAATATAAGCCCTGGCACATATGTGCTCAATAAATGTTAACTGGTGTAGTTTTCAGTATCTGCCTAGAGATGTGTGTTATCTAGCCTGTTTCTACATAAAGAGTGCAACTAGAGAACATCAATTGAAAAAGAGGTAGACTTTGATGGTTCAGTGGGAGTAGGAAGCAAGTACAAGTGATCAGTTTCAGGGTCTTCAGAATGGAGTCTAATGATAGTGCCCTGGTGGAAGAGCCTAGCTGTCTGAGTCACTGGGTTAAGAAGGTCAGAGGATCCCAAGAACACCAAGGGAGTATAGCAACACCAAGCACAAGTTTAACCACATTTATCACACTGTAAGAATACTTTGATTGTCTCATCTTTAAAAAAAAAAAATCTTTACCCACTATGCCACAATGCCAGCCCCTCATTATTTTTAGTGACCGGAATATATAATATTGTATGAAGACACTACAAATTCACCTATCCAGTTATATAAAGCAGGGTATTTTGACTATTTTAAGTTTTTCACTGTTTCAGATAGCAACTATTACACATTCTCTGAAGATAATTCACATTCATTTTTAAATACTGTAACATATTTTCCTCCATTAATGCACTTTGTTTCACCTTTCAATTTTATTATATTTTGTCTTTGTGATGTATTACATTTAAAAACTAATTTTCTTTGAAATAGTCTGTGCCTAAGACTCTTCATTTAACTAAACCTGGGTTGCAGGGGCAGGCGTCTAGCTTGGCAGTTAAGCTGCTAGTTGGGAAGTCCCACACCATATCGGATAGCTTGATTTTGAATCCTAACTCTGGCTCTGCTCTCAATTTCGACTCCCTGCTAAAGCATACCTTGGGAGGTGACAGTGACAGCACAAGAAGCTGGGTTATGGTCACCTACCTGGGATCTCTGGATTGGGTTCCTGGCTCCCCCAGCTTCAATCTGGACCAAACACAACACTTGTAAGCATCCGGAGAGTAAACCAGCAAACAGAAATTCTGTCTGTTTCTCTCTCCATCCCTATCCCCCAACTAGATTGATTAAATAAATAAAATAATTTTAAAACAAGGAACAAACCTATGTTGCTCAATAATTCTGAATGAATATTTGTGAAGTGTAAAGAACAGAGACAAGAACTTAGGGCCTTATACTCCAGTTAACAAGCCTAGAAGTTCTAAGTTCTTGGCTATGGATGAACAATTAGTGCTAACAGGAAACTGAGGCTTAATTGAAAATGAAGGCAATTTGGAAAGACAAAATATAATTCTCAGGAGAACTAGGTAGATTCTTTGAGGTTGTCATTCTTTCTTTCCAGTGGAATAAATACTCATGGGTAGCACATTCGTAGCTAGAAGTTTGTTTGATGAATAAGGAAACAGCCTGAAGATTTGGAGGTTCTCCAGGGTCCCTGTCAACAGCCCCTAATTGTTGACAGCATATGTCCCTTACTGGCTGCATAGTGTTGGAAAATTAGACACCAAAACAATTAGGAATAATGAAGCTACACAGTTGTAATATTCAACTGTATTTTTCATTGTGTGTTCATTAAAAGGCAAATACAGAAAAATATACAAGTTAATTTTGGTCTCTTGTGTTCCTGCCTTTCTTTCTCTTGTGTGCATTTATCTGTTCTTTGCTCTATTTGTATTTATAATCCTTGAAATTCATTCCCTTTTTGCTTCTTTTCCAATCTTGTCTTTCCATTTTTCTTTCTCACCCCTTTCCCTATTTTTCCCATCTCCTCCCTTTGATTAATCACAACATACTAATGAAGTATATTTTGTAAAAACAGTCACATCTGAGAGTCTTCAGAAATTGAGAAAAACACCAGACACATTTTCCATTTTTTGGAATTCAATGCACTTTAAAAAACGAGGGCTGTGGACATTTGGTTGGACACCTGCATCCCTTATCAGAGTGCTGGAATTTGAATCACAGGTCTGCTCTCCATTCCCGCTAATGCACACCCTGGGAGACAGCCAGTGATGGCTCAAATACCTGGGTCCCTGCTACCCATTTGCAAAACCCAGGAGTTCCTAGCTCCTGGTTTCAGCCTGACCCAGCCCCAGCAGTTGCAGGCATTTGGGGGCGACACAGCTGATAGATGATTCTCTCTCTCTTTATTCTCTGCTCTACAAATAAATAAAAATAATTTTAAATGTTTTTTTCCTCATACTATTTGTCTATTTGTTGAACTCTTCACTTAGTGTAGGGTTGATCTTCTGAGTATATAGTTAACTGAAAATAGATTCGTGTAAAAATTGAGAATGGGGATAGGAGAGAGGGGAGAAAGAAGGGTAGGAGAGAAGTATCACTATGTTCCTGAATCTGTATATGATTGCATATATATATATATATATATACACATATATAATGAAATGTGTATATCTTAAATAAAATTTTAAGAATAAAAATAAAATAGTTAATGATGAAAATGACATCATTCATGTAGAGAAAATTTTTTATAATTGTAGAAAATGTTTACTTCCAACAATTAATTACACAGTGCACATATTTCTCCTTTTAATTCTGAAAGTGTGTTCTGCTATATGGATAGTTTCATTTGAAGATTATTTTATTTTTTAAAGATTTATTTATTTATTGAAAGGGGACACAGAAAGGGAGGGGGTATCTTGGACATCCTCCACTGCTTTCCCAGTCATATTAGCAGTGAGCTGGAAAAGAAGCAGAACATATAGAATTCTAACCTGCACTGTAATATCGGATGCCAGCATCACAGGGAGCAGCTTAACCTGCTGCGCTACAATGCCAGCCCCTGAAGATCATTTTAATGAAAAAAGGTGAGATGATTTGAGAAGGTGAAGCCTGGACCTCTTGATTCTCTTCATGAAAATCCTGCTATTACTTTTAAAGTATATTTTAGGGGCCGGTGTGTGGTGCAGCAGGTTAAAGCCCTGGCCTGAAGCACCACCATCCCAAATGAGCACCAGTTCTTGTCCCAGCTGCTCCTCTTCCGATCCAGCTTTCTGCTGTGGCTTGGAAAAGCAGTAGAAGATGGCCCAAGTCCCTGGGCCCCTGCACCTGCGTGGGAGACCCAGAAGAAGCTCCTGGCTCCTGGCTTTGAATCTGCTCAGCTCCAGCCGTTACGGCCAAGTGGGGAGTGAACCACTGGATGGAAGACTTCTCCTCTGGAGTTCTCTCTGTAACTCTGTCTTTCAAATAAATAAAATAAATATTAAAAAAATATATATTCACTTTGGGGTGAAAAAAAAGCAGATTGTTTACCTTCTGCTTAGATATGCAAATTTTCTGTACATGATTAACTGTCAAAGATTTTTTTCTTGTCTGTTTAACACCCCATGTGTCAAGTATCAAAAATGTATGTGCCTAGCCTAAAGACAGGTATTGTTTGATCATTGTAAAGTTACAAAAAATACAAGGGCCGGCGCTGTGGCTCACTAGGCTAATCCTCCACCTTGTGGCGCCAGCACACCGGGTTCTAGTCCCGGTCAGGGTGCCGGATTCTGTCCCGGTTGCCCCTCTTCCAGGCCAGCTCTCTGCTGTGGCCAGGGAGTGCAGTGGAGGATGGCCCAAGTGCTTGGGCCCTGCACCCCATGGGAGACCAGGAGAAACACCTGGCTCCTGCCATAGGATCAGCGCGGTGCGCCGGCCGCAGCGCGCCAGCCGTGGTGGCCATTGGAGGGTGAACCAACGGCAAAGAAAGACCTTTCTCTCTGTCTCTCTCTCTCACTGTCCACTCTGCCTGTCCAAAAAAAAAAAAATACAAGGACACATCTCTCACAAGAGAAGGGAGTTGGTGCCAATGTACCTCTGGAGAGTTCCAACCTACTCTCTCTATATGCAAAAACCACAGCATGGTAATTCAGGCTCTGATGGAATTAATTCCCATTGATACTGTTGAGCATTGGCAAACTTTGTGCTGCACTATAGTGGACAGGCCCATTCTCCGGTGCCTTCTTGAAGAGTTTGTTAACACTAGTGATTGAACTGATTCTGAGGGTGCACAGAATCTTCCATCTCCGCTGTCATCTCTGTATGCTTCCACCACAAATTTGGAGCAGTTGAGAAAGATGTCTTTCCATCCCTTACCATTATGTTTTTCTTCAATGCCAGAAAATTCTTCAAAAGACGCAAAGGCAGGTGGCCCTTCAATGCCTTTGCAACTCAGGGTTGATGTTAGAGGGATGGAAAATCAAAGGAAAAGCCTGTGCTCGAAATCAATACCATTGAATTCTAGAGTTGCTTTCACTCTGCATCATATTCAAGAGGAAAACACTCAGGAATAAGGAAATTGCAGTTGTAATTTTCAACCATAACACAACATCAGCTACATTTTGCTTTACTTTAAGATACTCAGATGAAAGGCAGGCTTGTTTGAATGCATAAGGTTATTACCTATCTTCTCTTTGAAGCTGCAGTTGTTTAGTAATCATTCTCAATTAAGTCGGTCTTACTGTTCTATGCATGGTTATGCTTCAAGCTCAGCAGGAAGGCAATTCTTATCAGAAAAGCCACCTTACTACAGAGCTGGGTAAAATTTAAAGTCACAAGAAAGTGAATATTTAACAAGAGTTAAGGCTTTTGAGGAAGCATGCAAACATGTTACAGAATTAAATTAGTCTGCATTTATACTTTCACTGCTACGTTCCTTGGGATGGTTATCTATGTATAATGGCCTCAGATAATCATGTTTTCTATTTCCTAAATCATTGGAATGCTAGAACTGAAAGGGCTCCGGGGTGTGCCATTCACAATTGGGCCTGTTCCCTGGGATATGGACCCCACAAGTCATATTAAGTGGACCTCAACTTGAGGCTTAAGACATCGTATCTGGCTGAGTTCTTAGGAGCACAAAGACTGAAATAAAAACCAGCCTGATTTCAGTTGAATTTGGGTGATTAGGGCCTTGCAATCCCAATGCTGTCTCCCTTCCCAGCAATGTACCAGCAAATGAATTGATAAATGTTATAGCCAACACTAACCTATATATAGGCACCCTTATTGACTTAAAAAACAACACACTTTGAGGAACTCAACAATATGCTCTACAGTAAGATGAATCTCCTAGAGTGTTGATAGATATAATTTATATTGGCTTCAGAAAATACTTGAATCTATCCTAAGTAATGTATTTGAAATAAACTAGGGGGGCCAGCACTGTGTGTAAAGGCTCCGCCCACAGAGCCAGCAGTAGAGAATGTCTAAGTGCTTGGGCCCGTGTGGGAAACCCAAAAGAAACTCCTGACTTCTGGTTTCAGATCAGCCCAGCTCTGTTTAATATGAGGGAAATACTAACTTGATCTGATCATACATCATGTACATGAACAAATCATCACACTGTACCTCGTAAATATGTAGAATTAAAATAATATTTTTCTAGAAAAGAATTGGGAATGTGCTCATGGTTGTATCAACTTAGGGAGACTGGTAATGGCTTTCTAACTTGTCTATTTATTTAAAGGAGCAGGTTTTGTGGTACAGTGGGTTAAGCCTCCATTTGGGACACCCACAGCACATCTCATATCAGAAATCCCAGTTGGAATTCTAATGAAAGGCAACAGGGTTAGTCTTAGCTGTTGTAGGAATTAGGGGAGTGAATTAGTGAATGGAGATTCTCTCTTTCAAGCAGATGAAAATAAATATCAATAAATATTTCATTAGTTCACTGAAGTCTTTTTGGCAACTTGTTGGTACCAAATAGTTCTCTTTTTCAAATATATACAAAATTTCGGGGCCGGCGCTGTGGAATAGCAGGTAAAGCCACCATCTGCAGTGCCAGCATCCCAAATGGACTCTGGTTTGAGTCCTGGCTGCTCCACTTCCAATCCAGCTCTCTGCTATGGCCTGGGAAAGCAGTGGAAAATGGCTCAAGTCCTTGGGTCCCTGCACCACATGGGAGACCCAGAAGAGGCTCCTGGCTCCTCACTCCAAATCATTGCAACTATGGAGGTTGCTGCTATCTGGGGAGTGAACCAGCAGATGGAAGACCTCTCTCTCTCTCTCTCTGCCTCTGCCTCTGCCTCTCTGTAACTCCGCCTTTTAAATAAATAAATAAATCTTTAAAAATAAAAATAAAAAATAAAGACCAATGTATACAAAATTTCATATGCTCTAATGACAGACCCAGGACACACAATTACTCTGGCAGTTAGCACATACAGATGGTCAGGCAGTGAAAACCTGATTAGCAAGAAATGCCTCTTCTGGACCACAATTAACTGAGCGCTTGAGGGTGCTAACAGGAAAAAAGCAGAAAGGAAAGCATATTAGGTGAGAGTTTTAGGATTTACTGTTTTAAACTAATGTATAAGTAAGTATATGTGTATAGTATACCTAAGACAGATCTGTGCCCCCTGAGGTCTCACAGGTCCCTCTGGGAGAAAAAAAAATAGAGCTGGCAGCATAATAGTGCGGTCATGGGCTTGCAGAAGTTCTGAGTTGGTGATGGCACCTGTGACGACGACTAGAGCAGGCCCTGGGCTTGTCGCTCACCATGCAGATGGTAGAGGAGCTTTACTGCAACTATGATATCCTAGCTGATGTCACGGGGTAAGTGGGCCAGCATAAAGATGCCTATCAAGTGATACTGGATGGCGTGAAAGCTGGTACTAAGGGAAAACGATTAGCAGCTCAGTTTATCCCAAAGTTCTTTAAGCATTTTCCAGAATCGGCTCATTCTGCTATCAATGCGGTTAGACCTCTGTGAAGCTGAAGATGTATCTATTCGACAACAAGCAATTGAAGAGCTGCCTCAGTTTGGCACTGGAGAAAATCTTCCCCAAGATGGCAGACATATGGACCCAACTTTTGCAGACAGATGACTTTGTGGAATTTAACTTAGTGAATAATACCCTGTTAAGTATATTTAAGATGGATGCAAAGCTCCTGGCCCAGCCCTGACAGTGGTAACTATTTGCAGAGTGAACCAGTAGATGTTAGATCTCCCTGTGTGTCTCTCCTCTATGCAATTCTGCCTTTCAAATAAATAAATAACTTTTAAAAAAAATCTTATAGATACTAAGATTTTTATTTATTTATTTGACAGGTAGAGTTACAGACAGAGAGAGAGACAGAGAGAAAGGTCTTCCTTCCATTGGTTCACCCCCCACCCCCAAATGGCTGCTATGGCCAGCATGCCGCGCTGATCCATAGCCAGGTGCTTCTCCTGGTCTCCCATGCGGGTGCAGGGCCCAAGCACCTGGGCCATCCTCCACTGCCTTCCCGGGCCACAGCACAGAGCTGGACTGGAAGAGGAGCAACTGGGACAGAATCCAGCGCCCATATGGGATGCCTGCACCACAGGCGGAGGATTAACCAAGTGAGCCACAACACCAGGCCCGATACTATTTTCAATTAAGCACATTTTAAATTTAAATTGTATTGACCTGTTTCATACATAGCACGTCAGCTAATCCATTTTTTTAATAATGAGTGCAATTCTTTAACAATTGTGCTCTTCATAATGGCAGTGGTGCTAAGAATTCATAAAAATCACAATCTCAATATACAATACATATCTTGATATTCGAGTTGCAGTTTGTACTTTGCCCAGGAATAGATACCTCAGTGTCTCAGTTTCTACTTAGTTCAGAACTCAGCAATACAACCTCCAAGTACACTGAGAAATGAAAGACGTTCCCATCTTGCTTTTTACGCATGATCGTTGACAAGTAAGTCTTCAATGGTTGCTATCTAAGGGTGGGAGTAAAGGACTGATAAACCAAATCCCTGCCTTGATTCCCCAGGATGATCGCAACTCTAAACACAGTCTGTGCTTTCCTCCTGGGTGTCAGGGGTCTCACTCACCTAGTCCACAGCCTGCGCTTCCTTCTCGACTCTTGGGTTCCCTTTCCTTCCTCTGTCTGTGTATTTCCAACTTGCGAGCAGAGTATCACCATCTTTATTCAGGAATCCTCTCTTTTTAAAATTAATTAAATCATTTGTAGTTATTCAAAAGGCACAGAAGCAGAGAGACAGAGGTATTCCATCCACTAATTCACTCCCCAAATGCCCACAATGGCCAGGCTGAGCCAAGCAGAAGCTCAAAACTCAATCTAGGTGCCCCTTGTGGCTGTCGGGGACCTAGACACTGGAGCCGTCACCCATGGCCTCCATGCTACTCATCACCACAGGGCAGGAATAGACAGTGGAACCAGGACTTGAATTTTGGTTCTCTGATATTGGATATCAGCTTTTCAAATGGTGTCTTAATCACTGAGCCAAACACCCTCCCAGGATCATCTCATTTCATCATTTTAGGAGAACAGTGAAATGTAGAGAAAGCAGCAGCAGCAACAACATAAAGACAAAATAGAATTTGCAAACTGGCAAAAAATGTCTGAATCCCACAAGCAATCTTGTTTCTTTTTTTTTTTTTAATTTATTTATTTGTTTGTTTATTTTTGAAAGAAAAAGTTACAGAGAGGCAGAGGCATAGAGAAAGAGAGGTCTTCCATCCGCTGGTTCACTCCCCACCTGATGCCAGAGCTGTACCGTTCCGAAGGCAGGAACAGGAACCTCTTACAGTTCTCCCACGCAGGTGCAGGGACCCAAGGACTTGGGCCATATTTACTGCTTTCCCAGGCCATAGCATAGAGCTGGATCATAAGTGGAACAGCCGGGACTTGAACCGGCACCCATATGGGATGCTGGCATTGCAGACAGTGGCTTTACCTACTACACCACAATGCTGGCCCTGCACTGTTTCTAAACATAAGAAATCCTTCTCTTCACATCTCTGATCCCTGATAAACTGACATGGATTTTCAAACTTTTTTACTTAAAAATTTTTTTCTTTTTTTAAAAAATTTAAATATTTTATTTATTTATTTGAGAGGTAGAGTTACAATAGAGAGAGGGAGACAGAGAGAAAGGTTTTCCATCTGCTCTTTTGCTCCCTAAATGGCCATAATGTCTGGAGCTGGGCTGATCCAAAGCCAGGAGCTTCCTCCAGGTCTCTCATGTGGGTGCAGGGGCCTAAGCACTTGGGCCATCTTCCATTGGTTTCCCAGTCCATAGCAGAGAGCTGCATTGGAAGCGGAGCAGCCAGGACTCTAATTGGTGCCCATATAGGATGCTGGTGCCACAGGTGGAATCTTAGCTTACTATGCCACAATGCCGGCCTCTGTTTTCCATTTATTTGAAAAATAGACACAGAGGAGCCAGTGCTGTGGCGTAGTAGATTAAGATGCCATCTGCAGTGCCAGCATCCCTTATGGACACTGCTCTGAGTCCCGGCTATTCCACTTCTGATCCTGCTCCCTGCTAATGCTCCTGGAAAAGCAGTGGAAAATGGCCCAAATAGGCTGCCTCCCAAAGTGAGCATTAGTAGGAAGCTGGAATCAGAAGCACAGCGAGGATTCAAACCTGTGTGTATTAATGTGGATACAGACATCCCACACTGTGTCTAAACTGCTGCACCCAATGCGTACCCTATGTTTAAAGAGAGAATTTTGAACTGATTTGGGGGAATCAGTAGGCTAAGGGCTCACTGTGATATCAAACAAGTCAACAATAAGGTTTGATCCAACTTTTGTCATCTATAAAATGGGGAACAATAATGGTTGAGAATTTTATTGTGTTTTATTTCCATTTATTTAAGGGACCAAGAGACAAGGAGAGAGAAATGCAGAAAAGACAGTGCTCCTACTTTCTGGTTCACTCTCCTAAGGCCCACAACAACTGGGGCCCTGAAGCCCAGAGCCAGGATTTCAATGCTGGTCTCACATGTGAATGGGAGGAATGCAATCACTTGGGCCACCCTGTGATGATGCCTCCAGAGGTCTGCACTAACTTTAATCAGGAGTTGAACCAGGTACTGAACTCAGAGGTTCCCAATATGAGACATAGGAATCCTAACCAACATCTTTTAAACCTGGAATTTGATACACAAAAAACACTGGATAGACTTTTAAAAAAAGCAAAACCGGGGCTTGTGCTGTGGCAGAGCAGGTAAAGCCCCTGCCTGCAGTCCCGGCTGCTCCACTTCTGATCCAGCTCTCTGCTGTGGCCTGGGAAAGCAGTGGAGGGGGGCCACTGCACCTGTGTGGAGACCCGGAAAAGCTCCTGGCTCCTGGCTCCTGGCTCCTGGCTCCTGGCTCCTGGCTCCTGGCTCCTGGCTTCGAATCAGTGCAGCTCCGGTCCTTGCAGCCACCTGGGGAGTGAAGCATTGGATGGAAGACCTCTCTCTCTCTCTCTCTCTCTCTCTGTGCCTCTCCTCTCTATGTGTAACTGTGACTTTTGAGTAAAATAAATAAATCTTTAGAAACAAGGTCACTTGGGAAACCCATATCCCATTACCTGCTTGAGTTCCTGATTTTTTTTTCCTCATCCGAAGCCAGGAGTCAGGAGCTTCTTCCAGGTCACCCACATGGGTGCAGAGGCCCAAAGACTTGGGCCATCTTCCACTGCTTTCTCTGGCCATAGCAGAAAGCTGGATGGGAAGTGGAGCAGCTGAGTCTCAAACCAACACTCATATGGGATGCCAGTGCTTCAGGCCAGGGCATTAACCCACTACGCCACAGTGCTGGCCCCAGTTCCTGATGTTCTATTTCCCAGTCAGCTTCCTGTCAATACATTCTGGGAGCAGCAGATGGCTCAAGTCCTGGGGTTCCGGTACCCGTGTGGAAGACCTGGACGGAGTTCCTGGCTCCTGGCTGTTGCCGGCATTTGGGATGTGAACCAGCTTACAGAAGATGTCTCTCTCTGCCTATCTGCATTTCTTTTTAAAATATATTTATTTATTTATTTATTTATTTATTTATTTGAAAGGCAGAATTACAGAGAGAGGGGATCAGATTGGGGAAAGAGAGAGGGAGCGGAAGAGAGCTCTTCCATCCACTGGTTCACTCCTTAAATGGCTGGTCCAGGCTGAAGTCAGAAGTCCAGGGCTCCATCTGAGTCTACCAAGTGGGTGTCAGAGGCCTGGGCAATCTCCCACAGCTTTCCAAGAAGCATTAGCAGGGAACTGGACAGGAAGCAGCTGGGACACAAACCAGCACTCATTTGGATGTCAGCCTTTCAGACAACAGCCTAGCTTACTGCACAACCCCAGCCCCAACTCTGCCTTTCTTGCAGACGAATATAGATAAACTTTAAAAAAAAAAAAAAAAAAAAAAAAAGGAAAAGAAAATGTAAGTGGTACAAGAAGTTTAGCTTGCTTCAGGCAGCTGGTCTGGCCCCTGCACTCTATTTTTTCCACAATTCCCTTGTCAAATCCCTGGTCACCTTCTCTTCAGGAGTCTCTAGCAGGTTTTTTTTTTTTTTCCCCCTTAGAGTTACCTTGAAGAATTTTTCAGCTTCCCAATGTCTTGTTAAGCACACCTTGTATTAAAGTTAAATGTTGACCGAAAAGGGTCCGGAATGGCATTTGTAATTCAACTATGCGCTAATCACCTCATGAATAAGCAAATACACGATTTAACATTCACAAATGGTGAGGGAGGAGGGGACAGAGGGGAAGGGAGAAAGAAGAGCACCTTTGGTAACAGGAAGTGGGCGGAGACTCTCTGAAGAGCACTCTTAGGCTAGGGACCATCGTGGAAGTGAAAAGACCTTTCTTTTTATCAACTTCATTTGTCTTCCAAGTATGGAGAATTCTAGAGGCAAGGAGGTAAGTTGAGTTTTGGTGGGTTTGTATCGCTTCTCGGCTTTTTGACTAAGATCAAGTGTAGTGTTGTTAATGGGTTTGTTTCTTGTGCTTGTGGGTCTCCTCCCGTTTCTCTCCCCTTTTGAGCTCTCATGATCTCTTGACAAGAAAACAATGAAACAATGTGCCTTAGAATTTTCTCCTCATACCTAAGAAAGAAAAATGTAAATCCTTGGATATATTTACACCCTACAATACTGGAGCAAGGAGACAAATAAGAAATGAGGATTCCTCTTTGATTTTTGAAGAGATACCTTATCTTGTCAGAGAAGAATCTGTGGCTGGAAGGAGATGGCAATTGGAGGAAAGGGGCGGTGAAGGGAAAAATTTCAGAGTCTGGGAAGGGACAAACCGCCTTCATTTTCTTTGGGTAAACACAGATCTGAACGCAAAGGCGCTGGGTCTGAATTCCTCTCCTGTTCCCGGAGTCCTTAGACCTGCGGAACGCTCCGCCGTGAGACCTGCTCTCGGGCCGTGAGGCAATGAAGGAGGAGAGGCCTAGAGACCTGTTCCGGAGGCGCTGAGCCGCGGTGACCCAAACAGCTGAGCATGCTCAAAGCCCCTTTCCGGAACCAGGTCATTTTTAGCCTTCTCAATTTAAGACTTTTGTGTGCCCTAAAGAGAGTGCTCGGAGTAAAGGTAATGCAAATATGCAACTAGAATACAGATGTAAAACTGCTATAGAGATGTAAAAGTGCCATGCAAATGTAAATTTGTCCTGTACTCCTACTTTGAGGGTGATAGAAAAGGATTCAGGTTTAGGAACAAATTTACCTAGGCGTTAAATTATCTCTAACGTGCTTTTCTTTTAAAAAATTAATTAACCAGATGCAATACAGTTCATAGATACAATTCTAAGAATATAATGCTCCCTTCCACCCCCTACCCCCAAATGTGCCCTTAACTTTTGTGTCCTTAATTGTGTAACCTCTGGGTCTCAGCTGCTGGCAACTGAAAGATAAAGTGGTTGCAAGATTGTTAGGAGGATTAAACAAATGACTCTGAGGAGTCTGTGCAGCCAAATGCCCGGGGCATGTATCTTTGTATGGAACAGCTTTATTCCCACTGCTTGTTTGTTATTTTTAATTCGGTTAACCAATATTTATTGAATGCCTATGATGAAAGGGGAAGCCTACCTTTGTGCCTACAATCAAATGGAATCACAGGCATTGATCAAATTATACAAGCAAATATAAAATGTTTTTTTGACAAGTGGAGGGAATGAGGTGACCTGTAGGTGATTTAGTCTGGAAGGACTAGAAAGGGTTCTTAATGAAATGATACTAAAAGTGAGACTCTGAAAGAGGAGTAAGATTTAAGAATGTAAATAGAAGTGGGAGCAGGAGCTGAGGGATGTAACTTCAGGTTACAGTGATAACTCAAGAATTCTATAATGAGAGCTTGGGAAACAGCAGCTTCAGATGGGGGTAGGATAAGAGGCCGGCCGATAGATTATGTTCAAGACATTTATTTATCTTCACTAAGATTAATCCTAAGAGCAATCAGCTGGTGAAGTTTTCCATAGCATAACTCTGGTTTCCATATGAGAAAATAATTTATTAGAAAATAGTCAAGAATGAAGGAATGGGGGCGCAATTCCACGTGAGGGGTGATGGATGTAGACAGTGATGATGTAAGGGCTTCTTCCCCCAGGACTGAGCCTGTTTTCTTCTGCTTCTTTCGTTTTTATCTGAATGTTCTCCTGTACTTTCAAACTGGCTTCCTTCTATTTCCCCATCATTGTTTCCATCTTATGAATGGAGCTGTTATTAAGATGATCCCTAGAGGGGAATCCATCCCAGCAGCCCAGTGCAGTGACTGTCTTGGTGCCTCAGCAGCGAGTTGTATTAGGGCAGGTATGCTATCTTCAGTTTGAACTCAAAGAAATTGCTGACTAGCTTCTTTATCCCCAGAGAACCGCCACAGGATGGTCGAGGGAAGAAGAACAGTGGGCCTTAACTCAACCAAGCACATCTTTACCAAGAACATCAGAAAAGGAGGGGAACAAACGAAAAAGATCTATGAAAGATGATAAAGGTAAGAGGTTTACAAATCTCAGGTCTCATTTCCTCAGAAACCTGAGGATTTTTTCTGAATGTATGGAAGAGGCAGGAAAGAAATTTGCCCCCTGAATCCTGCAAATCTGAGATTTCCTTTGAAGCCTATGTAAAATTGCACTTCACTGAAGCCTTGTGGCCGCCTTTAACTGATCTGTTTCTACATTCAGATTCCCACATCACATTTGGTTCTGATAATCATTTGCCTTAACTTGCTGCTTGGAGTTAAGACTCTCAGGTGTGGGGGACAGTTTGAAATCCATTCTTTTTTTTTTTTTTTCCTTTAATTTGCTTAATCATTGTTTTTTCTTCCTTTTTCTTTTCTTTTTTTAAGATTTATTTTATTTATTTGAAAGGTATAGTTACAGCGAGAGGGAGGGAAGAGAGATCTTCCGTTTAGTGATTTACTCCCCAAATGGTCACAATGGCAGGGCTAGAGCAGACTGAAACAAGGAGCTTGGAACTCTACCCATGATTCCCACAAGGGTGCCAGGGGCCCAGCTACTTGGGCCATGATCCGCTGTTTTCCCACATTTGCAGGAAGCTGCGTAAGTCTAAGAACAGCTGGGACTCTAACCAGCACTCCCATATGCGGGCATCACAGGCAGTGGCTTAACCTGCTGTGCCACCACACAGTTCCCTTATTCTGATTTTCAGTGAACTTCTTGAAGTCCCCTCATAAAATTTAACACCAAATAAAATCTTAAAAAAAAAAATTTCAGAACCACCTGGGTGCTGCCGTGACTGAGGCAGCTGGCAGATTTACGAGTGTTTGTGGTTGTATGTGTAACTACTGAGTTTATGCACTCAAAGTCTTAAGACTTAAGTCATTCTCCTGGAATGGAAGTGCAATGTATAGTGCGGCCACCTGAATTCTCTCGACTAGGCAGTCCACAGAGGAGCAAATGGGAGCAGTGGGAAGCTTTTGAAGTAAAGCTGGCATCTGGAGGTGCCAGGTCCTAGGTTTGAAGTTCTATTCCATGGAAGCTATCTGGTCTTTGGCAAGTAATTTAACTGTACATTAGGGGATTGGACCATGAGAACTAAAAGTGATTGTAACTACAGAAAATCTGTTAATTTTATACCATTTTCCCTCAGTTGCCTGTCCTAAGGAAAGGGGACAGTGTGATGGCAACCCAAAACCTCGGAAGAAGGTACCAATTCCTCCGTTACCTGTAGATCTGCCACCCATCGACCTGGTTCACAGAGACATTTTGCGGGCCTGGGGTCAAAAGCTGAGGTTAAGCACTAAAGGCCCGGTGAGTTTCCAGCATGTGAGACCATGGCACTGGGAAAAGGAGTAGGAACACTGCTTTCAGTACTAACTCATTATTCTCTTTTAGAAAATAGATCTGTATAAGCGACTATGTGAATATGCTTACCCACACCAGAAGGTAAGTGCCTTTTCTCTCTCTCTCTCTCTTTTTTTTTTTTTTTTTTTTGGAGCATTGACAAAGTAAAAGGTTCAGTTCTCTTGATTGCTAATTTTAGCACCAAAGAGTGAGAAAAACTGTCTTAGTCCTTTCCTCCCTCTCCACTCCTAGTTTTCATTGCTACAAATAGTAATAAAAAGGCTTTTTAAATTGATAATAAAAATTGTGTATATTTATTGCACTCAACTTATGTGTACACTGTAGAATGACTAAATCAAGCTAATTAATATGCATTGCCTGACATTCTTTATTTCTGTCGAGAACATGTAAATCTAATATTAACAATTTTCAAAAATTCAGTGCCTTATTATTAGCTATAGTCGCCATGTTGTAATAGATCTCTTTAACTTAACTTCTCCTATCTAACCTATTTTACCTTTGACCAGCTTCTTCCCACCTAAGAGGCCACGCTTCTAATAGCACTTTATTCTTTAGCCTTGTTTACAGGCTATTCCCAGCACAGCAAAGGAGGTCAAGATCAAAACATCCTTACAAATAAAATCAAAGGTGGGCAAAGAGGAAACATCCCAGGAAAGTGCTAAGAAAACAGTGTGTTCCGCGGGGACCGACCCCCCTGAAGTGGCTCCTCCACTCCAGGAGGGCGTACCTGTGCTCCTGGAGGACGTGAATACAGTTGAGGTGACAACTTCTGCCCCAGAGGCTGTGCTGGCCTCTTGGGCCAGAATTGTCGCTGGTGCTGGGAAGAGGAAGGCAGTGGAAACACCCCCAGAGGCCTCCGGTAAGCCCGAGACCTGACAACTTCCCGGGCAATACTGAGGATGCTGGTTGGGGGACCACACTGAAAACTATGCTCTAAGTTATCGGTGGCACAAAAAGAGGATAGTAGCTGTTTGGCTTCATTTCTTTCCCCTCCTTTAGTGAATTTAAAAGCGAGTCTAGAATGTCTGAAATCCTCTGAATCTTCTGGTGTCTGTTACATGAGTAACATTAACAAACTTTTGAAACAGTCCTCAGTTTGCTCACTATAAACTGAATTAATATAAACTTTTTATTTGTAAAGATTTATTAATTTTATTTCTTTGAAAGGCAGAGTGACAGAGAGAATCTGCCATGGCTGGTCCAAGCAGAAGCCAGGAACTCCATCCAGGTCTCCCATGTGGGTGGCAGGGGCCAAAATATTTGGGCCATCCTCAGCTGCTTACCCAAGCATTAGCAGGGAGCTTGATCAGAAGCAGAGCAACTGGGACTGAAACTGGCACTCTGATACAGGATGCTGGCATTGCAAGCTGCAGCTTAACCACCGTGCTGGCCCCATAAACTTCCTATTGTTAAGACCTAGAGGAAGTACAATGAAAGATGTCTATAAACTGCTTGACCTATTTCACGCAGTCCTTCCCAGATCGCTCTAAGTTAGTCTATCATTTGCCCACCAGCACTAAACCTCTTCCAATTAGATTTTTTTGTTCTTGTTAAGGTTTCGGGAGGAACTGTTTTGCATAAAGGTACAGGAGAAGGTGGGGAGGGGTTCATAGGTTCATGTCTTGCAGCTGGCATTTAAGAAATCCAGTAGAATACAGAGTGATAGGCCATAATGCAGTCTTGAGCGTGAATAGGTGGTCCTGATGTGTTCATACTAAATATCTTCCTTTCCCCAGGTGACAGATGGTGTGTGGTCCATGGGAAAAGTCTCCCTGCAAACACACATGGTTGGGTTCAGCTGCAGTTTCATGCAGGACAAGCCTGGGTTCCTGAGAAGAAAAAAGGAAGAGTGAGTGCACTCTTCTTGCTTCCTGCAAGTAATTTCCCACCCCCATACCTGGAGGACAATATGCTGTGCCCCGAGTGTGTCCACAGGTAATTACTTGTTGCTTTTCTTAATTAATATTACTTAGCTGTGTATTTCAAGCCTAAGTTGTCTAGAAAGAGTTGGAAGATAAAGATATGTTATCTCAAAACTGAAACAGAAGGGGGAATGGGAGAAGATGAGAGAGAGAGAAGGGCAGGGAAAGAAGGAGAAAAGGAACATTATATTCTTAGATTTGTTTCTATGAACTGTATTGAATCTTAAAAACTAAAAAAAAAATTTTTTTAATTTCTCAAGAAAAAAATTTGAAGAAAATTATTTTTCAAGTAAGCTTATCATCTATAAAAAGAGCATTTATGTGTGAAAGCTAAGGCGTTTAGATTCCTGGAAAATGATTCTAGAGGAGCAGACATTGTATTGTATTTGATATAAGCATTACATAGTACTGTGTACACTACTTTGTCTGTTATCACATTTTTTATATGCCTGTAAAGGAGGTATCTGTCTTTTTCCAGAAGGCCCTTATATTTAGTTTTACAAAGAACTAATTAAAGAAATCTGTACAGGGTTTTAATAAAAAATGTGTAAGTAAATTTTTTTATTTTTTTATATGAAAATTTTGAAGCATTTTTCCAGGAGTAGAGAAAGGGATAAGGAATTTGAAGTCAGGCAGCTCTTTATCCCTGGGTAATAGATCATTGAAAGATTTTTTTCTTTTTTAAGTTTTATTATTTGTAAGGCAGTTACAGAAAGAGAAGGAGAGCCAGGAGGTTCCTCCCCAAGGACTTAACCATCTTCTGCTGCTTTCCCAGGCCGTTAGTAGGGAACTTGATTGGAAATGTAACACCCAGGACACAAACCAGTGTCCACCTGGGATACCAGCATCACAGGCAGTGGCTTAGCCCGCTGTGCCTCAATGCCCATGCCCCACTCCACATGCTCAAAAGGATTCCTAAAGGGGATTTTGTATTCATTTGTGGTACAGAAGGTAAGAAACTAACTATGCCCTTGGGCGTGACTTGGATGAGAGACCTATGGAGAAACGACAGAAAACAGACTCCCTCTGAAGAGGGCTTGTCTCCCCACCTTGCTTTACTTGTCCAGGAACCATCCTGGGCTTCATGCCAACCTGTTGGCTCAACTTTAGTTTCCAGATTACTGAACACTAGAGGTTCAGGGCAGCTGACAGAGAAGAGAAACCAGAAGTAAATGTGCCCTCTTAGTCTAGACTTCTCCATCAGTCCCTGGAGAAAGAGAGGCAGCATCTGACAGTTACCTTCTCCCACAGAGGCAACTGTGTGAATGTGTGCTTGTCTTTCCTCCAGTTTGGCTGCCCTGCCCTGCTGCAGTTCTCTTGAGAGTCTGCATACCAAGCAAGTTCAATAGAACTGAGGTCACTTTGAATAATAACCTCCATGGGCCACTAGGCAAATAACAAAAATCGTCTTTGGGCCCTTGCCTATACAGTTCAAAGGCTTGATTTGCCTGGCCAGTCTTCATATGAATACTGCTATGAACGACAGTCACCCAGTGTGCTATGGAACACATGAACTTGCTTCTATCTAAACCATGGGTTTCTTCCAAGAATACAACTTGATCATTCTTCTTGGTCCCCATTTTTTTAAAAACAGACATTTTGTTTGCTTTCTAGGAATAAAATCTTATCAAAAAGCCTTCAATGGGACTAGAATATCAGGATTTAAAGGACATTTACAGCTTCTGCTTCCTTCTTTGACATCATCTAAGTTCTTGAGGAGTAGGGAGCCTGCGGAACCATAGCCATGACTGATGATGTAAATTCAAGGCCCATCCCCTCACAGACCTACCTCTTCAAGAACTACTGGTCACGTCACTACAAGCAACTTTGCAAAGGTACCTCTTGGGCCACCAACACCCTCAACAAGGGCATCTCTGAGTCCATTGTGATGGTTGTGAGCATCAAGCACCCGGAGATCATCCTGCACTTCCTATCATGGGAAGACAAGACTGTGTCCGTTTGTGTTTGTGTACTCCAAACAGGCCTGTGGGGTCTCCCATCTTGTGGTTCTTTTCTCTGTCACCAGCAAAGGAAGTTCATAGCTGAAGCAGTGGTTTCCTGTCCATTCAGCAAATAGTCCACGAGAGCATATAGGCTCTTGAGCTCAACCTGTTGCCTCTTCGTAATTCTGCCTACTGAGATCATGCGTCATATTGTCTGGGTTAGCATGCAGCGTTACTCAACTGCTTTCCATTAGAAAACTAAATCCAGCTTGTAGATTCTGTTTTGTTTCACAGGATTGTTTATCCCCTTCAGCCCTTTCACCCTCTCTTTGTGTGAGCAATAGTGCCTAGAACAGACAGGGGCCAAGTGGTGACAGAAGAGCCAAAAGAACTGAGTCAGGATCAGGACAGAGATCTCTTTCTAGCTTTCACCTGCCAACTTCCTACTATGTGTCAGGTATGATGACAGTAAACAATGGCCACTGTGCATCCTGGCATTCAGAATTATTTCATACATGTTAACATGACTAACGAGTTTCTTTGCTCTCTGAGGGATTATGCATCATTTGGGGAGAAAGCTCGTGTTCTGCTATGTTGTCTGGTTATACCCAAGGTCATTTACTAATGTTCCCTGCTGCTTGATTCTGCTAATGTGATGTGTTCTTTCTCCAGACCCCACTCCTCCTCTCCCTCCTGTGCTCCCAGAATACTTTCAGAAGGAAGAGAGACAAATAATTAAATCTATTTTTTAAAAAGGATTTATTTATTATTTGGGGCCAGCACTGTGGCATAGCTGGTAAAGCTACTACTTAACAGCACCAGTGTCGCATATGGGCATTGGTTCAAGTCCTGGCTGCTCCACTTCTGATCCAGCTCCCTGACAATGAACCTGGGAAAACAGTGGATGATGGCTCAAGTACTTGGGCTCCTGCACCCATGTAGGAGACCCAGAAGAAACTCCTGGTTCCTGGCTTCAGGACGCCCCAGCTCTGGCTGTTTTAGCCATCTGGAAAGTGAACCAGAGGATGGAAGGTCTCTCTCCGCAGCCCCCCTCTCCCCGTAACTCTGTCTTCAAATAAATAAATAAAACCAGAAGTTAGGAGCCTCTGTGGGTCTCGTGGTTGCAGCAGCTCAAGCACTTGTGCTACCTTCTGCTGCTTTTCCAGGCCATTAGCAGGGAGGTGGGACAGGAGTGAAGCATCCGAGACTTTAGCCAGTGCCCATGTGGGATGCTGGCGTCACATGCAGCAGCTTCACCTGCTATGCTACAATGCCCACCCCCAAATAATTGGATTCGATTACTTTTGCCCCAGATGAGTTCCATGGCAGAGGGAGGATAGGGTATGATGATTGAGCTGCTGTGGGGGAGCCCAGAGAAGATCTGCATTCATTCCCCATCTGAATGCTAAAGTCACAACCATGCAGATAGGTCTGGGCCCACAGCTATGTGTGGTGTGAACAACATGTGAAATATAATAGGAACAATAGAAATCTGGAGCCAGAACTTCAAATTTTCCTTGGTTCCAGAAAGGAATGGAAGACTCCATGAGCAGATTCTAAAGTAACTGAGCTGAAGACAGGTTTAGCAAGATATCATTGGTAGAGGCAAAAGGGTCTGTAAAAAAGAAAAACAGTGAACTCCTTGACAGGAATCAAAGGTGGATGTGACACATCTCCTGAGGAGGGATAAAGGGACATTTTTAAATTCCAATTTATTACAGTGGCGTTAATTTACCAAAAAATGTTCCATATAAATTTCTGTATGTTAACAAGTTAGAGCTTACAGATAAAAGTTGAAATTTGGCATCTTAATTATGTATACCTAGTACCAGAAGGAACGGTAAACATTGAAATGTGTTTGGCATGATGCAACGGGAAGTCAAACATCACTGGTCATGTGAGTCTAATCACAGGGAAGCAATAGGTCCTGATGACACTAACTATCTCTCTACAGTCATTAAGTAACCTTAATACTCAGATGTACTCTTTTCCCCATTTCTAATAAGCATATCTTTACAAAATAAATTATGCTTCACCATTAAGACAATTTGTCTACTCCTAATATACTCCCATTATGAAGTGAGCCTTGTTTGGGTAGTAGTTTCTTGAGCATATCTATATGTAAAAATCACAGAGCTATGCACTTAAGATGTGTGTATCTTTTAAAGAAGTGGAGCAAGCCAGATCTCGAACTAGAGCCCATTTGGGATGCCAGTACTGCAGGTGGCAGGTTTACCCACTATGCCACAGCACTGGCCCCTTAGAATATTCAAACCTAAATGTTGTTACACATGTGTTTATTCTGTATCTAATTAGCTAGTTGGGTGTTTTTTTTTTTTTTTTGTAATATTTGTAATATATACATAGTTCTATATAACCCCAATAATTATCATAATCAAGAACTTTGTAAAACATTAATTTGAGGGAAGCCAGTGCTGTGGCACAGCAGGTTAAAGCCCTGGCCTGAAGCACCGCATCCCATATGAGCACCAGTTCTAGTCCCAGCTGCTCCTCTTCGGATTGAGCTCTCTGCTGTGGCCTGGGAATGCACTAGAAGATGACCCAAGTCCTTGGGCCCCTGCACCTGTGTGAGAGACCTGGAAGAAGCTCCTGGCTCCTGGCTTTGGATCGTCGCAGCTCCGGCTGTTGCGACCATCTGGGGAATGAACCAGCAGATGAAAGACCTCTCTCTCTGTCTCTACCTCTTTCTGTATCTCTGTCTTTCAAATAAATAAAATAAATCTTAATAAAAAAAATTTGAGGTGTCGGTGTTGTAGTGCAGCAAGTTAAGCCTCTGCCTGCCTGCGACTCCAGCATCCCATATGGGTGCTGGTTCAAGTGCCAGCAGTTCCACTTCTGATCCAACTCCCTGCTAATGTACCTGAGAAAGCAGTAGAAAATGTCCCAAGTGTTTGGGCCCCTGCACCAAGTGGGAGTCCTGGCAGAAACTTCTGGCTGTTAGCATTCAATGGGCCCAGTCTTGTTGCGGACATTTAGGGAGTGAACCAGCGAATGAAAGACCTATCTCTCTCTCTCTCTGCGCCTCACCTCTATAGTAAATATTAAAAAAAAAAAAAAGATTATAAGTAAAAACTTGCAAAGATATTTTCATATGTGAAAAGATCATTTTTGGAAAAAAAAAAGGATCATTTTTGAAACAGATCATGATATTTTATCCCTCTTGGACACTCTGGTTTCCAATATATCTTTAAAAAACCCCATGTTTGGCATGGTTAAGCATAGCTGGTACATAATGAATACTTATACAACGAATGAATGAAAGGTTTAGAATGAAAAAAACAATTCATGTTTCTAAACAGATTTGTGTGTTTATTTGTAGGACAGACTGACGACACAAAGAGAAAGATTTTCTATCCTCTAGTTCATGCCCCAGATGGCCTGAACAGCTGGGGCTACGTCTAGGTCAGGCAGAAGTCAGGAGCCCCAACTGGCTCCAACTGGTGGATCAGAGGCCTAAACACCTGGGGCAGCTTCTGAAGCTTTTCCAGACACATTAGCAGGGAGCTGGATTGGAAGTGGAGCGCAGTGCCATGTGGGATGCCAGCGCTGCAGGCAGTTGGTTAAACACTGCACCACAGAACTGGCCTCAACAAATTTTACTTCTGGGCAGCAATGTTTGTCTCTCCTCACTATTTTATATGAAGCCCAAAGATGGTAGTACAATCACTATTTCAACTGCCATTTCTTATCTGTAGGATAGATAACATTGAAGGATAGAACTACCTATAGTGAGGGAAAACAAGAAGCTAGGGGAGACACAAAAATGAAGGAACTGGGATGGGAAGACTTAATGAGGACTAACTTGGTCATTATCTTTCATTTGACCAGAATGGCATGGGGAGGCAAATAGTTCTTGAAGGTGTTATTTCTCTCAAGTGAGTCCATCACCTAATAGAAAATTTCCCTGAGAGAAACTTGGACTAACATTAGACTGAAGAATACGAATTGAACTTAAAACAATGAGGAAAAGGGACATCACAGCCTGTAGGAAGGGCCTGTGGAGATCTGAGCTGAATAGCAAACTGGAAGGCCAATATGTTCAGAGCCAGGGAACATAGATTATCAAACAAGAGTGGAAAGCAATGGAGTCCCAGACAATGCAAGGTTTTTGTTTTGTCTTTATCTTAAAAAGCATTGGGAAGCCATTAGGAGTTAAGGGACTGGGCTTAAATGTCAAATTTGTATTTTGAAAAGATTCCTTGCCTCAAATGCAGAGAAACAGCCAGAGGACAGATGTTGTGTATTCTGAGACCAGTTAGGAAACATTCGTTTTTGGCGAAAGATGCTCGTTTGGGCTCTGGTGAGTGGTGGGAATGGGGGTGAGATTGGCAGGCATCAGTAATGGCCTAGGTATTGAAGGTGAGATAACTCAAAAAGTAAAGAAAAGGGTGAGCCTCAAGTGGATACTTATCAATAAATTATCATTTCCCCTTGTTCATTTTCTAAATTTTTTTTTTTCAAGATTTATTTCTCTATTTGAAAGTCAGAGTTACACAGAGAGGAGAGGCAGAGAGAGAGAGGTCTTCCATCCTATGGTTCACTCCCCAATTGACCGCAACGGCTAGAGCTATGCCAATCTGAAGTCAGGAGCCAGGAGCTTCTTCCGGGTCTCCCACATGGGTGCAGGGGCCCAAGGACTTAGGCCATCTCCTATTTCTATCCCAGGCCATAGCAGAGAGCTGGATTGGGATTGGAGCAGCCAGGACTCAAACCAGCACCCATATGGGATGTCGGTGCTTCAGGTCAGAGTGTTAACCCACTGAGCCACAACACCACACCGGCCCCTACTTTGTTTTTTCTTATTTCATTTATTTGAAAGGCAGAGAACCAGAGATCTCTCATGTGCTAGTTTATTCCCCAAATGCCCACAAAGCCAGAGATGGATGAGAGTGAAGTCAGGAGCCAGGAACTCAAGAGTAAATCTCCCCAGTGGTGGCAGTGATCCTATGTACTGTCTCAGGGTGTTCATTAACAGGAAGCTGGAAATTAGGGTGGATCCGGGGCTTGGACCCAGGCCCTCCCATATGAGATGCAGGTGTCCCAAGCGCTACTTTAACTGCTGTGCCACAAGTCTGCATTTCTTGTTCACTTTTATATTCTCTATCATCTCTTATCAAAACCTTCTGAGAAGCATACAAGAGGACAATCCATGTCTCTACAGTAAATAAGATGACATTTCTGATAACCATTTTGCTTGTTTCCTATTCATTATAATGTAAGAATAGGTGGTTTATAAACTGTGGCAATGGTTTTCATGTAGTCATCGAATCAGCAGGATCCACATTAACCTGAAACTTTCTAGAAATGCAAAATTGTGGGCTCTGCCTCAAACCTTCTGAATCTGAAGCAATGGTGATGGGAGCCAGCAATGTAAGGTTATTAAGCCCTGCATGTGAGCCTGATACATAACAGACTATGAGAACTGTCGACCTATTTTTTTAGAAAATGTTTTTTAATATTTTATCATCTCTTTGCATTTATAACAATTCACTTCAACAATCACAGAATTCTTCCAGTGACACAAACCGTGTTGCAAATGAAAGCTGGTAGTGATGCTTATCAAAGTACACAAGAAAATTGATGTTAAATATAAAAACACTTTATATGTTAACTTGTTACCAAAACCTTTCTTTTTTTGCAGCCTGGCAACCATCGACCTTTTTTTTTTTAAGATTTATTTATTTATATAAAAGTCAGAGTTGGGGCCAGCACCGGGGCCCAGTATGTTAATCCTCCGCCTGCGGCATCAACATCCCATATGAGCGCCGGTTCTAGTCCTGGCTGTTCCTCTTCCAATCCAGCTCTGCTGTGGCCTGGGAAAGCAGTAGAAGATGGCCCAAGGACTTTGGCCCCTGCACTCACATGGGAGAGTGGGAAGAAGCACCTGGCTCCTGGATTAGGATCGGCACAGCTCCAGCCATTGCAGCCATTTGGGGAGTGAATCAGCAGAAGGAAGACATTTCTCTCTCACTGTCAGTAACTCTACCTCTCAAATAAATTAAAAAAAAATCAGAGTTACACACAGAGAGAAGGAGGGGCAGAGAGAGAGGTCCTCCATCCTCTGGTTTATTCCCCAGATGGCCGCAATGGCTGGAGCTGCTTATTTATTTATTTGAAAGGCAGAGTGACAGAGAAATCATCTGTCTGCTAATTAACCCCAAATGCCAACGATAGGGTGGGTTAGGCCAGAACCAACAACCCAGAACTCCACATGAGTGGCAGGGATCCAAGTTCTTGGGCCCCCACTCACCTTTCCAGGGTGCTTAGCAGGCAGCTGGATTGTAAGTGAAGGCAGGACTCCACCTGACTCAGCTTGTGGGCCTAGCAAGAGGTGGCCTGACCACTGAACCACAACGCATGCCCCTTATTTGATTTTTTTTTTAACTACAGAATTCTTCACAAATTTGCATATCATCCTTGGCAGGGGCCATGCTAATCTTCTCTATATCATTCCAATTTTAGTATATGTGCTGCCGAAGCAAGCACCCCTTATTTGATTTTTAAGATGAAGACAACAACTCGCCCTCACAAAGCTGCTGGATTTTAAAAAGTAACAAAAACAAAATAATTATTATAGCACTAGAAAAGTACTAGGTACTCGACCAAGAGTAATTGAGTAATTGCTCTAGCTCCTATTATGTATTGTCTCTGACTTTCCTGCACAAAGGTGATCCATAATTACCTACCGTGTATTAGTCATTTCAATGGCTGCTGTGTGGCTTTTGGGATTTATTTAATCTCTCTAACATTAGATTTATTGAAGTATAATTTACATACTGTACAAGTTACCCCTTTTAATATATAATCCTATTAGTTTTGAAAAATGCATGTGGTTATGTTAGTGCCATCACAAGGTGTAGACCATTTCCTTCCTATAGGAAATTCTTTCTTCTTCCTTGTTGGTAGTAAATTATTCTCCAGCTGTCAACAATCAAGGTTCTATTTTCTTGGCCAATGTGGTTCAGCAAATGAAGCCACCAGTTAGGACACCAGCATTGCATATCAGTGTGCTTGTTCAAGTCCTGGCTGCTCCACTTTTAAGAGCAGTACATGATGGCCTGAGTGCTTGGGTTCCTGCCACCCACACGGAAGACGCAGATGGAGTTCCTTGCTCCTGACTTTGGCCTAAGGCAGTATAAGCTGTCAGGTTTTTGGGGAGTCAATCATTAGATGGAAGATCTCTTTCTCTGCCTTTCCCTATCTCCCTGTCACTCTGCCTTTAGTATATATAAATAGGGGCCTACACTGTGGCATGGCTGGTAAAGCTACCACTTGCAGTGTCCACATCTCATATGGGCACTGGTTCAAGTCCCAGCTGCTCCACTTCTGACCCAGCTCTCTGCTATAGCCTGGGAAAACAGTGGGAAATGGCCCAAGTGCTTGGGCCCCTACACCCACATGGGAGACCTGGAAGTTCCTGGCTCCTGGCTTGGATGGCCCAGCTCTGGCCATTGAAGCCATTTGAGGAGTAAATCAGCTGAAGGAAGACTTCTCTCTCTCTCTGCCTCTGTGCTTCTGTAATCCTGCCTTTCAAATAAATAATTAAATCTTAAAAAAAAAGAAGCCAATTATTATTTTTAAATAATCAAATATTTGTAATTTTTTTCTTTGACTGAAGAAACTTTTCCAAACCAACTATGCTATTTGGTATTTTCATCAAAAGTGTGAGATTCAGTTGCTTTACATAATTGCCAGCACTTTGTGTGATCAGTCTTCAATTTTACCTGTTCTAACAGATGCATAGTTGTGTCTTATTGTGATGTGAATTTGTCCTCCTATTTTCTTTGTAGTCAGAACCCAACTTTATTATTACAACCTATTTTATTTTTAAGGGAAAGGGTTTATTGGGGAACACCCAACAGACGGAGTGAAGGGGCGGCGAAGGGAGAGAGAGAGTATAAGAGAGAAACAGAGAGGAGAGGAGCTAGCAAGGAGAGAAGAGAGCAGAGAGAGGAGCCGAGATTGAGAGAGAGAGAGAGAGCGCGCGAGCGCCAAGAGCCCAGAGGAGGAGGCTAGAGAGAGGAACCGAGAGCGCATGAGAGAAGGGCCACGAGGTCGCTTGTTCAGGAACAGGCCTTTTTAAAACTTTGCCTGAGGGCAGGCAGGGAAGCTGGAGCAGTGAATCCCATTAGGATGGGGGTGGAGCCTGGCTCAGGTAGCTGGGCCTTGGGGCCACCTGGCTAAAACTGCGCCATTTCCTAACATTCCCCCCTTTTTTTATAAAGCAGGATTTGTATGGGGTTACTTTAGTCCCAAAGTCCAGGAGGGGTAGAGGGACAATGATCTGTCTTTAGAGCTACTTCCTGCTGACATGGGGCGATGTCTCAAGCTGCTGTCTCCTGGGTGGGGAGCCGAGTATATCCCTGTAGCAGCATTTGGTTTACTGCCTGGTTGCTGAAGGCCTTGGATCCATCCATTATCACCTGCTGTAAACACTTAAACAGACACTGTAGACAGCGTGAGAATAGTAATCAATGATCCTAAGAGTAGCATTAACCAGGTAATGAGAGGATTTTATAGAGGAGAGGAAATGGAGGGGGGGGGGGGTCTCTGGACCCTTGTGGGGACAGTTTGATGGATGTGGCTTAAAGCTGTTTCCAGCCAAGACCGGAAGAAAGGCCACTTTTGCAGGTAGCTGGGTTTGTCTGTAGAGAAATTCTGAACAATCATACAACATTAAGGCAGGGAGAGGGCCATGAGTACACACAGGTTGGGAGTAGAGCCATTGGTGGTAGAGTAGAGGTTATGATTACAAAGGAATGAGACCCAAATGGGCAAGAAACAAAGGACAGTCATTATTAGAGAACCTAAGAAAGGTGCTATCTGAGCTACAATTAAGTTTTCTGATTGAACAACCAATTTTAAATACAGAAAATAAATCTATTCAAAAAGATGCATTCCTTCATTTAATCAATGGTAAAAAGCCTTATTAAATAGAAAGATAGCCTAAACATCATTTATATTTAGACAGGAACGCAGTTCATTAAAAATGTCTCCTCAGTGTCTTGTGGAGTGTCTGTTAATGTATTTCCCCATTTTTGATTAGGTTATTTGTTTTACTATTGACTTTTGAAAGTTATTTACATATAAATTTAGAATCAGCATGTGACTTTTCATACACAAAAAAAATCCTACAGAGATTTTCATAGGTTTTCTGGTTACAGGAATAAGAACCACAGTAGCATTTTTAAAGGCCCAACAGGATAGAATAACTTGAAGAAAGTGATATTTAGCATTGTGTTTTTATGTGATACATGTGGGAGCAGAAGGGTATTGGTACATTTCCTCATTCATCATAAAGATCACAGCCTGTACTCCTATAATAAAAGGCAGATTAACAAAAGAAAAACATAGCACACTTATTTAGTCCGTGTTTTGTGTGACATTATGCTGTGGGGATGGGGATCCTCAAATTATATTGAGACATTTGTAAACCTGGGTGGGCTCAGAGACCCCCAGTTAGACTTAGCCCAGTTTCTTGTCTTCCCATGTTAAGACTACAGCTGGGAGATATAGATAGAAGGGAACGGAGGAGTAAGATTTATTGAAGGGTGAAAGAACAGTAGACACACAGGCATAAATGCAGGTACCCGCAAGAGAGGATTACCAGGAAAAAGGATATGAGTGAGTGTGGGCAACTTCAAGGGGGAGAGAATCACACCCACCCAGGCTGGGTCCTCCTTTTTACAGGAGAAGGGCGGTACTCAGGGCAGGGTCTGATTAAAGATACAAAGGAGACAGGAATTGGGTGGGGCTGCAGCACATGTGGAGGTCTAGGAGAGTGTCATGGCATCGGGGGAGTGATGGAAAGATTTAGCTGCCTGTGGAAGAGATGGCGTTCTGAGTCTTCAGCCATGTTGACTCAGCATGGAAGATAATGGGATTTGGGTGGTGCACACGGCTTTGTGTTGGTGTTGACAGTCCTTAGTTCCTTCTTCCCTTTTTTTAAAATTTTTTTAAACTTTTATTTAGTAAATATTAATTTCCAAAGTATAGTTTATGGATTACAATGGCTTTCCCCTCAAAAACTTCCCTCCCACCCACACCCCTCCCATCTCCCACTCCCTCTCCCATTCCATTCACATCAAGATTCATTTTCAATTATCTTTATATACAGAAGATCAATTTAGTATATATTAATAAAGATTTCATCAGTTTGCACCCACACAGAACATAAAGTGTAAAATGCTGTTTCAGTACTAGTTATAGCATTACTTCACATTGGACAACACATTAAGGACAGAGATCCCACATGAGGAGTAAGTACACAGTGACTCCTGTTGTTGACTTAACAATTTGACACTCTTGTTTATGGTGTCAGTAATCTCCCAGGGCTCTAGTCATGAGTTGCCAAGGCTATGGAAGCCTTTTGAGTTCGCAGACTTCGATCTTAGACAAGGTCATAGTCAAAGTGGAAGTTCCCTCCTCCCTTCAGAAAAAGGCACCTCCTTCTTTGATAGCCCCGTTCTTTCTACTGGGATCTCACTCACAGAGATCTTTCATTCAGGTCCTCCTTTTTTTTTTTTTTTTTTTTTTTAAAGATTTATTTATGGGGCCGGCATTGTGGTATAGCGAGTTAAGCTGCTTGGTGCAGTGCCAGCATCCCATATGGGTGCAGGTTTGAGTCCTGGCTGCTCCAATCTGATCCAGCTTCCTGCTAATGTTCTGAGGAAAGCAGCAGAGGAGATCCTCAGTGCTTGGGGCCATGCACCCACGGGGAAGACCCGGAAGAAGCTCCTGGATTTGGCCTGGCCCAACCCCAGCCATCTCTCTCCCCCGCCCCCATCACTCTGCCTTTCAAATAAATAAACTACACCTTTTTTTCTTTTATTTTTTTCTTAAAGATTTATTTTATTTATTTGAAAGACAGAATTACAGAGAGAGGTAGAGAGAGAGGTCTTCATCCGCTGCTTCAGTCCCCAGAGAGAGAGAGAGAGAGAGAGAGGTCTTCATCTGCTGCTTCACTCCCCAGATAGCCGCAATGGCTGGAGCTGTGCTGATCCGAAGCCAGGAGCCAGGAGCTTCTTCTGGGTCTCCCACATGGGTGCAGGGGCCCAAGGACTTGGGCCATCTTCTACTGCTTTCCCAGGCCATAACAGAGAGCTGGATCAGAAGAGGAGCAGCCAGGATTAGAACTGGCACCCATATGGGATGCCAGCACTAAGGGCCAGGGCTTTAACCCACTGTGCCACAGCACCAGCCCCCTAAACTACATCTTTTTAAAAAAGATTTACTTTGTTAGTTATTTGAAAGGCAGAGTGACAGAAAGAGGGGGACAGATGGAGAGAGAGAGAGAGGGGTCTTCCATCCTCTGGCTCACTCCCCAGTTGACTGTAATGATCCCGGCTAGGCAGAAGTCAGGAGCCTGGAGCTTCATCCATGTCTCTGACATGGTGGCAGGGGCCCAAAGATTTGGGCCATCTTCCACAGCTTTCCCAGGTGCATTAGCAGGGAGCTGGAATGGAAGTGGAGTATTTGGGACATCAACTGGAACTCAAACAGGATGCTGGCGGCAGCTTAACCCGCTGCGCCACAACTTCTGCCCCTAGCTCTTATTTCTTCCTGGCTCCCTGACTCATCCACATCAATTATCAGAAATAAAGACACAAAGATTCAGAAAACCATCTAATTGGATGGTTAGGATTCATGAAGAATGGATAGTTATGTAGAAATGTGATTGGACAAAAGGAATCTAATGATAGTAGACTGAGGACAGGCACCTAGCAAGACCTATCTGTTGAGACTCTTCTTGGCCTCTCTGGGTAGCATTCCTCCCTTATACCCACAGGTATAGGCAGAATCCTTTAGAACAAGGGTCTTGTAACACAGCTTCATGGATGGTAGCTCAGAGAATTTCCTTATGACCAGTTCTTACTACACAGTGTAGTGGTGGTGGAAGGGGATCAGCATGATCTTGCTTCTGACACCCTTCCTATTTCCTTAGTTCTTTTTCAAAAATACTTTGAGGTAGCATTTGCTGAGCCTTGACATGGGGCTTCTTATTATTCCTGAAAGAGAATGCCTTTTGATTTTGTTCATACGTAAGAAAATGCCTAGAATTTAGTAGAATGCAGAAGTGTATTAGAAGCTCTGCAAAGTGGAAGAAAGCCCTGACGGAATGCAGTAGGGTTGTAAAAAGTAGGGAAGGCATTGTGAAATGTAGATAACACTCAGCTGAGTATTTGTTTGTTAAATTCTATGCCTTCATTGCCCTACATGACTACTAACTCAACTCAGTCCAACATAATGATTTGACTTGTGGGAAGGGGCTATAAAAAAAAAGATGGCAGACATACGTGTTGGACAAAGTGCTAACAATCTGCAGAGGTGCCTGGCCTACTATGACACAGCACCGTCCCTCCCCCTCTTTAAGATTTATTTTATTTATTTGAAAGGCAGAGTTGGGGTGGGTAGAAATATATATATATATATATATATATATAGAGAGAGAGAGAGAGAGAGAGAGAGAGAGATCTATTTCACTCCTTAAATGGTTGAAACAGCTGGGGCTGGGCCAGGCTGAAGGCAGGAGCCAGAAGCTTCTTCCAGGTCTCCCTTGTGGATGCAGGGGCTCAAACAGTTGGACTATCTTCCTCTGCTTTCCCAGGTGCATTAGCAGGGAGCTGGATCACAGGTGGAACAACTGAGACCTGAATTTGCATCCATGTGGGATGCTAGCATTGCCGGCAGCAACTTAACCAGTTATGCCACAATACTGGCCCCAGTCTGGGAGTTCTTTATGTTTTTCAACTATTATTAGAGAATCTACAGTCAAATCAATTTCTTGTCTGATCATCTAAATTGCAGTCCCCCAGTCATTTACCCCTGGCTGCGACGCTCCCCTCCTAACCACACCCTTTGTGTTACAGAGAACAGAGACAGCAGACACTATCAGATCTGGATTCTGGATTTCAGATTCTTCCAAGAGAAACTGTTGCTCTTTGAAACAGAAGAGGTGTGTTCAAAAGAAAAACAAAAATCAAAAATATCCATTTCTTCTTAGTAAGAAGGTGAAGATCTGTAGCTACCACTCTAAAGCAGAAATAAATTCAGTAGTCCTTGTAAGTGGGAATTTTTTGAACTGGAAGATGTGGCCAAGTTAAAAACAACTTTCAGTGCACTTTTATTTTCTTCCTAAGGGAATTGAAGACTAGTAGCTCTGGCTTCCACAAGGTAGAAATATAAAGCCAAGTTTCCAAACTGTTTCTCAGGGTTCTATAAGATCTCTTATGTTTTTGTTTTTGTCTTCTGCCCTCATCTGGAGTTGTTCAACTTTATTCTATTGAGAGTATTTCAAAAAGTGTGTGCAAAAATGGAACTAAAGGAGCAGTACACATAGGTGTACACACATACAAATCCATGCATAGTTTTTTTTCATAGCATGTATTCTCCATAAACTTTGTGAAGACAGCTTACATGCATACATGGATTTTAAAATGTTTGCATCAGAATAGATTTAACTTTCAATTCCATTTTCCAGGAACTTTTTGAAGTACTTTCTTTTATATTGGTGATCTGTAAAAATTTACTTTTGTAGAGCATGTTCCTTTGATAAAGAAAAGATTTTGAAAACACTTCTCTAAATCAGAAATACTATGCATTTGTAAATATTTAACTGACAATATAGGAAAGAAATCACATATTTGAAATAGGTGATGCATTTATTGTTTTAGAACTATTTCCTATGCTTAGAATAAATATTAGAACATATTTTTTTCTTTTAAAACTCAGTTTACAGTCTAAGTGATTTATTTTTTTATTAGTTCTTCAGATTTATTTATTTATTTGAAAGAGTTAGAGAGAAAGAGACAGAGACAGAGGTCTTCCATCCACTGGTTCACCTCCTAAATGGCCATAGCAACTGGGGCTGGACCAGGCCAAAGCCAAAAGCAAAGAATTCTCTCTTGATCTTCCACATAGGTGCAGGTGCAAAAGTACTTGGACCATTTTCAGCTGCTTTCCCAGGCCATTAGCAGAGGGCTAGATAGGAATAGAGCAGCCTGGTCTATGAGTCTGTGCCCATAAGGATGGCTAGAGATTTAGGCAGCAATTTAACCAGCTTTGGCACAATAGCCACCCCAGCCTAGTTTGTTTGTTTGTTTGTTTGTTTTTTCAAACAGTTCAAAATCCTTTTAGTGGTTACTTTTTAATTTTTTAGCTCTCAGAGTATACTAAGCCCCCAAATTAAATCGGTGGCGTAATATATTTTAGAGTCATTTGTTGCAATTAATTGAGAGTCTTTTATGAACCAGGCAGTAAAGCTGAGTCCCACCAGTCTGTGAGTGCATTCCCACCATCACTTAGCAGGAGCACGGAGAGGGAATCAACCTCGAAAGGGAACTGAGAGCAGGAAGGGGAAGTGTGGATGCCGGGACAATGTGAATAACCAGCATCCACTGAGTTGTCTGAGCTGGACACCATGCAAGGCTCTGGAGACCCAGCGTGGCCCATTGCTCTCTGGAGCCTGCTGTCTAACTGGGGAGAGGGAATGAAATGTAAAACTCCAAATACATACAGAATTACAGATACAAGTGATTTCTATAAAGGAAAAGAGTGACAGAATGACAGGAACAGTCTTTATTAGTATCACTTCAAGAAACTGAAATCTAAGCATAGGGAATGAGGAGTAAAGAACTGCCAGTGTCCCTGTTAGAAATAAGAAGTCAGCAAGCACTGCCTCTGATCAACCAATTTACAGTAAACAAAAAGACTATAGGAATAAGTTAAATGGAGGATTGTGTAAGATTAGCAAAATCTATATAGAAAATTGGGAAATTCACATACTCTTTCAACAATAACCATAACAAAAAATTGTAAGGAAAGTAAGAGATGGAGAATGGATTAACAGATCAAAAAAATTTAAGGCGTGGGGCCAGCACCATGACTCAGTGGGTAAAACCACTGCCTTCGGCACCAGCATCCCTTATTGACACCAGTTCAAGTCTTGGCTGTTCCACTTCTGCTCCAGCTCTCTGCTAATGTGCCTGGGAAGGCAGTGGAGGATGGCTTAAGAGCATGGGCCCCTGCACCACGTGGGAGACAGTAGAAACTCCTGGCTTCGGATCAGCTCAGCTCTGGCTGTTAACAACCATTTGGGGAGTGAACTACCAGATGGAAGATCTCTCTCTTCTCTCTCTGTAACGCTTTCAAATAAATAAATACATCTTAAAAAAAAAAAAAAAAAAAACTCAAGGCACTTTCTAATCACCATGTGTAAAATTTATTTGGATTTTTGTTTAAAGACGCTGTTAATAGAAAAATATGAGAAGAGAAAAATGAGATAATGGAATTTTGAATATTGCTGAATATTAGAACATGGCACTTGTTTGCATAGTTTGATAAAATTAAATACCTATTTTTATGTTTAAATATGAAGAATATATTGTAATTATGGTATAGAAAAGTTTTTCTCTGAGTTTTTGAATACAATTTTTAAAAGATTTATTTATTTATTTGAGAAGTAGAGTTACAGACAGAGAGGGAAGAGATAGATCTTCTGTCTGCTGGTTCATCCCCCAAATGGCGGCACTTGGCTGCAGCTGAGCTGATCTGAAGCCAGGAGTCAGGAGTCAAGTCTCCTTGGGCTGTGCAGTTTCTGTGGTGGGAGGGAAGAGCTGAGATTCCAGCCATTATAGGCACTATCTCTAAAGCCATCAGGTCAATGCGTCCAGACTTCAGGAGCATAAGAATGACCCAGAGGGCTTGTCCAAGCACAGATTTCCTGGGTCCCACCCTTAAGAATCTGATTCAAGAGGTCTGGGTGGAGCCTTACAATTTCAATTTCTAGCTAGGCCCTCAATAGACTGAAGTTGAACCTTTGGGACTATGCTTTGAGCACATTCTATAATAACTTAAACTGACCAGGGCTCCCTAGGTCCTCAGACTAAGGAACCAAAGCATTTTCCCACATGCAGAGTAAGCCCACTCCAGGGGCACTGATCCTAGTGCTGCCACATTGTCTGGGAGTGACAGTTTCTTTTCAGAAGCCATGGCTCACTGATCATCTGCTGTATCTGCCATTCCCAAGCCCTTGTAGTTCTTCCACATTTTGCTTGCCTTAGTGCTTTGCCCCTTGCTGCTCATCTTCTGAACACCCAACCCCTCCCCGACTCAGTAATAGTACCTAATCTTTGTATTGAAAACTGGATTTTGAAATTATTTGGTAAATGTCTACAATTTAAATATAGAATTTTCTAGTAAATGACACACCCGTGGAAATAAACCAGTTATAAAATACCTCCCCATATTTTGTGAATCTTAAAAAATTCCCTCCTTGATCAATTGTTTATCACCTGTATTGTTCTAGAACTGTGCTAAAATAATCTGTTCTTTCAATGGGAACTTGGAGCAGGAGTTTGTCACTTGTAATTTTCTATCAAGTATCACCTTAAAGAAATAAAGACAGAAAAATCTAATTTTTTTAATCAGAGCTACTGTATTTATTTGACATATAAACACATATAGTTAGAATGCTAAGTAGGCATTCTACTATTACTTAACAATCTAATTTCTTAGAAAAGGATTTGGAGCGAGACTACTCGATAATTGAACTATAACTTCACTTTGGACGAGACAGGTTATACAACTGATAAAATCATCACATTGTCAGATAATGAGGGAGGGGAAGCCGGGAGAAAGGAAAACGGAGGAGAAAGGAAAACAGAGCTGGGCTGGGTAACAGGAAGTAAAAGGATACATTTGCTTAAAAAAGGAGAAATCAGAAACCCTCGGGTCAAGAGACGTAAACTGCTGATGTCTTTAACATTGCCATCTTTACATTCTCCTGGCCGATCTGAAAATGTCAGACTCACATTATAGCAGCAGCGAGATGGTAAGTTTTGTTCTACTTATTAATTTTGTCACAGAGTTGCTTTTCAAAGTCTTTCTAGATCTCGTGTGTATTTCGCCGCAAACCTTAACTTCTGGATGTTAAGAAACCTCCGTCTGGTAACCTCCTCTTTCCAAGTAGATTGTTAACTTTTCTTTCCCACGTGATGGTAGCTGTGTGTCCGGGCGAGAGTAAAAAGTAAAGTTTCCTGTTCCTAGTCCAAAGAAAAAGATCTTTTTTGCAGGAAGGACCAAGATGTGCTGTAGCTGGGAAACATAAAAATGATAAAGAAATGGAGGGTTAAGGTAAAAAGAAAGTGAAAATGGGTAATTCAGGTAAAAGCAAAAATAAAGTGACCGATTCAGTTCTTTCCTCCGGGAGTCAGAAGAAACCAAGCCTGGCTGGCCTTAGTGCCAAATAGGTTTCCAATCTAGGCTCCGGTGACGCGAGCAGGGTAAGAAATTAATTTAAGGTGTCATAAGTGTATTTAGTGGGCGCACTTCCCCAGGCTGGGTCGGGGGTCTGCTGAACTGGCCAATGTTCGGTGTGTGACGGTGGGAGAGTTACTTATCTGCTTTAAAGTTCACTTTTCTCCATAGTGAAGTAATACCTACAAATCATGTCACTGCTTTTTAGAAGCTGACCACCGTGACTGTGTGGGGGGAGTGCCTTGAAGAAGTGGTATACAAATGCAAAAATCACTATGGGCTAGCTGAGTCTGCGAGGAATGAGGAGCCATTGAATAGATTTAAATGAGGGTAGGAGGAGGGGCGTGGTGTCAGGTTTGGAAGTGTTAACCTAGGCTGCGATGGAGTCTGTTCACCCTCAGATTTTAGAGGAAAAGCTAAATTTACAACCTTACTCCAGCACATGTCACTCCATGGCATTGTTTAACTTCTGAAACTTGGTTTCCTCAGATGTAACACAGGAAAAAAAAAAAAAAAGCAAATTGCCGGTGTTCTACCCAGAGCTGCCGTGCTGCCTGTGTGCTATAGAAAAGCAGTCAGTGTTAGTTCCTTCCTACCTGCTTGCTTTTCTCGTGGTTTTTCATTCATTAGATCATCACAGTAATACTGAATGCCTACTCTGTGCTGCAAGAGTTACTGCAATGCTACAGAGTAAAACACTCCCCTCAGGGCTCAAGAGCTGGAGAGACAGGCAAAGAGCCAAGACTTCAGGAATTTGTAGGTTACACAAATTTCTGGGCTAATTTGAGTTTCCTCTTTAACCTGGAAAGCAGTGGCAAGCCATTGAGGAATTTTCAGCCAGCAGGAGAGCAATCTGGGCAGCAGGAATGGAGTCAGAATGCATCTGGGGTAACAGCTTATTGCTTGTGCCAGTGAGCTTGAATCTTGTGAGAGAAGAGAAGGCAGCAACACATTCCACACAGAGTTAAGAGATAAAATGAAAGTACTTTGTGTTTAGCTGATTGGGAGAAGACCAGGAGGGAAATAATTCCCCCAAGCCCTACCCTTCTATTTTCTCTTTCCTTATCACCCTCTTGTAAATTGACTTTTGCCCCATCCTCATTGTTTCCCTTATCTAATAAAGGGTGTGCCAATCAATCACAAGGGATCTCAGTAACTTCTCTCCACCACGGAGTCTACTTCTGAAGGTTCCTGGGAAAATAAAACTCAAAGATAAATTTATTTTTTTTATAAAAAATAGTTGAAGTCTGTACAATTTTTTCATAATATGCATTTTCGTGACCCCTCTTTATACATGGATTCTTTTAACCAAAATAAATTTGTTTTTTAATTGCATCTTTTCATGAGTTTTTCTAAGTACCCTCATATTGTCATCTTGGGTTCTTATTCATTAATTGTACCTTGAAAGTAAGTAGTTATGTGGCATCAAATGAGAGTTGGTGATTGATTCTTCTCTTTCCAGAATTACTTTAAGGAGGCATTAGATGAGGACAATGTGATTTTAACATTGGTTCCAGTTGTAGAGGAACCTAAAAAAGAACATCTAGTGGAACCAAGTGTTTCTTCAACCGCAGATATCAAACCTGCAGATATCAAATCTAAGAAGCCTTGGCAAAGCAATAAAGGTATGTGGACAGGGATTGCTCACTTAGCAACTCCAACTCTGGGAAGACCAGGAATAACATTTTTCTTCCTTATTCTCTGAGTATATGATACCCACATTAAATCTCACCTTGATTGTGCTAAGAGATCTCTCAAATGCCCTTCCTTTTCCCTTGCTGAGCTGCATGTTCTGCCTTTCTTCTAAGACTCAAATAGGCATGTAGAACCCTTTGGGCAGGGCATACTCTTATGAGTCAGCTGGACATGAGTTTAGAATCCCAGCCCATGGCGATCAATCTCTTCTATAAAAATGGGATTAATGCATACTTGCGTCTTATGAAGATTAATTTTAAAAGGTATCTAGTAGCTTTTTAAAAAAGATTTATTTTATTTATTTGAAAGGAAGAGTTACACATACAGAAAGAGAGGGAGAGACCGAGAGATGTCTTTCGTCTGCTGCTTCACTCCCCAAAAGGCTGCAATGGCCAGGGGCCGAGCCAAGCTGATGGCAGGAGCTGGGAGATTCTTTCAGATCTCCCACATGATGCAGGGGCCCAGTCACTTGGGCCATCTGCTGCTGCTTTTCCAGGCGCATTAGCAGGGAGCTGGATCAGAAGTGGAGTAGCAGGGACCAGTGCCTATAGGGGATGCTAGCTTCACAGGTGGCTGCTTTACTTGCTATGCCACAGTGCTGGCACCAGCCAGTAGTTCTTAAAATCATGACCCTTTGTATCTGTTCTCCATGCTTTACATAAAGGCATCAAATATGAATTTCTAGAGTGATTTTATTTTTGGGGGGGTCAATGACGAGGACTTCATGGTGAAGTAAATAGTGGCAGATCAGAGCCAAGCAGAGTGTGAGCTGACATGAGGTGCAGGATGCAGGCTGACAGGCAGACCACTCTTAAGGAAGGCAGAGTTTGGAGGTACTTTCTCTGATTCCTGTAGCAAGAGCTGATATTTCGTGATCAGAAATCTAGACATTTGAGGGGAGAAATTTAGTATAATGTTCTCTCCAAGTGGTTGTTTAGGGCCATAGAAAACAGACTGTTGTATGCAGTATACAAAACATGGAATTTATCGTGTAAACATAGGTTCAAGTCCCCAGTCTTCCATTTTAATGACTAGGTGATCTTGGGCAAGTGCTTTAATCCTTGAATCAGTTATCTCATTTATAATATGAAGAAAAGATTTGTCATGTATAAATTGGGTGTGGGTAATATAAAAATCTTTGTGAAATTTTAAAGAATCTAAAAAATATTAAACTATTACTACTTTGGTTCCGTTCTCTTTTAGTTGATTTTCCACAAGCAAACGAACAATTCAAAGCTTCCCCAAAACCTAAGTGCAAAAAAGCAGTTTTTCCCCTGCCAACCATTTTGCCCCCAATTACTAAGGTGTCTCGGAACACTTTGCGGAACTGGTGCCAACAACTTAATTTGAGTACAGATGGCCAGGTTAGTACACTGGTGGGAATATTTTCTGCTCAGATTAAGTATGAGAATTTGTCAACTTTTAACTTTTGTTTCACTCTTAATTTCCTTAGAAAATAGAAGTGTATCTGAGGCTCCAGAGACATGCGTATCCTGAACAAATACAGGTCAGTGATGAAATGAGGTTGCAGTGTAGAAGTGGTTCTCATTGTAGGTTGTTCACTCTGCTACCACTTTTATCCATTTTGTACCTGTAAAGTAGAATTTCTTAATAACCAGGGTTTCTGAACTGGGACTATTGACTTTTTGTTTGTTCGTTTTGGCAGTGGTTCTGTGCATTGTAAAATGTTTAGTATTCTTAGTCTCTACTCACTAGATGGCAGCAGCAACCCTACCCCCACCCCACAATTTGAACAACCAAAAATGTCTCCTAATTGAGCAACTCTGCTGCTTAAGAACCAATATCCCTAAACCTTTCCCAACTGATACATGTTCAGGTCAGTATAAAAAATGATAAAATTGACACAAAGTCCTGATGTTAATAGCAGTTTATTGAATACTCTTCATGAATTTTGTTTGCAGGATGTTCCTGACACACCACGAGAAGCCAAAATGCAGTCATGTCCAAGAAAAAGTACTAATAGAGCAAGGCTGCAGGACAGTTGTACTAGGAGCAATGGAGAGGAAGAAACTAATATAGTTGAAGTGATAACTTCAGCTCAGGAAGCCACATTGGCATCTTGGGCAAGAATTGCTGCAAGAGTCAGTCAGCCCAAGGCTGTGAATTCGTCTTCCATTCCTACTTCAGTTGAAGCCTTTTTGCAGGAAGCCTCTGGTAAGATCAACCTTAAAGTGTGGATACCATTCCAGAGGACAATTCTATTGCGACTTCAAGACAGAGAGGTGATCAAAGTGATGGAGTTAGTTAAAATACATGTAGATTAGAAATTGAATTCGGGAAGGATATACCTCCTCCTTTACTGATGGATAGCCAAGTTTTGTTTGGATGGTGACTGAGTGGTGACACTTTGTAATCAAATTTCAAAATGGGAAGAAAGTATAATTTAATAATGTGGTTGGCTATACATTGAGGTCTTCTTTCTCCTTTCCTTAAATATTCATAACATAATGAATAAGAAGAAAAATCTTAGTTGAAATCCTTGTTTTACTGTTACTAAGATATGTGATATTGTCATGTTCCTTAGTGTAAGCCTTGGTATCCTGATCTATTAAAAAGATTACAACTACCTATCTCAAGGAATGATTGACTTAAATGAGATACCTAAGGTGGCATAATGAAAACAGACAATAATGAAAAGGTTTGGGACCTCTGTTCTTTTTTTTTTTTTTTTTTTTTTAAGATTTATTTTTATTTATTTGAGAGACAGAGTTATAGAGAGAGGTAGAAACAGAGAGAGTGGTCTTTTATCTCAGGTTCACTCCCCAAATGGCTGCAATGGCAGGAGCTGAGCCAACACAAAGTCAGGAGCCAGGAGCTTCTTCTGGGTCTCCCACAAGGGTAAAGGAGCCCAAGGACTTGGGCCATCTTCTACTGCTTTCCCAGGCCAAAGCAGAGAGCTGGATAGGAAGTGGCACAGCTAGGACTAGAACCGGCGCCCATTGGGATACCGGCACTGCAGGCCGGGGCTTTAACCTGCTGCACCACAGTGCTGGTCCCTGAACCTCTGTTCTTTAAGAAATCTTGAGGCTAGGGTAACCTGCCTTTCTCTAACTCCTGAACTCTTGGTCTTCTCCTTGCCATTTTTTATTTCATGTCCAACAGATCCTATATTAGGCCAGCAGAAAGTCAGATCCTCTGTGGCTTGAAACCTTTTTTCTCACCATGCTTCTCATCCCTGGAAGTGTTCTAGATTCTCTCTAACTCAGGGCCAACTTGAGTGGCAGGGCATATATTTATTTAAAGATTTATTTTATGTATTTGAAAGATAGAGTTCCAGAGAGATTGATCAAGTTCTTTCATCTACTAGTTCACTCCCTAAATGACCATAACAGCTGTAGCTGGGCAAGGCCAAAACCAGGAGCCTGGAACTCCATCCTGATCTCTCACATGGGTGTCAGGGGCCCAAGCACTTGGGCTGCCCTTACTGCTTTCCCAGATACATTAGCAGGATTGGATTGGAAGTGGAGTAGCTAGGACTCAAACCCCAACTCGAATCGGATGCCAGTGTCGGCTTAACCCATTCAGCAACAATGCCGGGTTCTGTGGGGCACATTCGTCACCGTACAGGGAACCCAGCTGAAGGGAAGACTAGGAGCCAGAATTGAATTGTTGTATGTTCCCTAAGCTGTACTCCATTCTGTGAGGGAAAGAATGGATCTATTTTCCTAACTTGCGTGAAGTGATTGTCCAGCTCTGAAATTGTTGCCTGAGGAGCTGCCTCAAGATGGTGCCTCTTTCGTCAATAAGCCTTAATGAGCTAGTGTCATCCCACAGGACTTATCATTTTATGTTCCTCTTCATTTAGCATATAATAAGCATCTACTGTGGTCTAGGAGTATATCCAACTGTGGCAGATATTGTGCCGAACACACAGTCTCTTATTGTTTTATTGTCTAGCCCGAGAGACACCACTCTGCATACACTGCCTACTTACAGTTAATGAAGCCCACTGTGACTGCTCCTTTCAATTTCAGACACGTGGTGTTTGTATCACTTTCCTTGTTTTCTTGAAAATATTCCTTTCTTTAATTGGGTTATTCTTTATAATAAAAAATGTATATTTATTTACTTGAGAGGGGGAGAGAGAGAGAGAGCTTGATCTGTTGATTTATTCGCCCAGTGTTGACAATGGGCAGGGCTGAGCGTGCTGAAGCCAGCAACCAGGGACTCAGTCCAGGTCTCCCATGCAGGTGGCAGGTACTCAAGTACTTGAGCCATCACCTGCTGCCTCCTGATATACAGACTATCTGGAAGCTGAATCAGGAGTGGGATTGGGACTTAAAGCCAGGCACTCTGATAATGGGATGTGGGCATCCCAAACATCTAACCAGCAGGCCAGACGTCTGCCTCTTCCTTGTAATGTTAAAAAAAGACTCTGGCCTGTTTTCACTAGTTGAGGCAATACAGTGTAGTGGTTAGGTAAATAAATGATCTCAAGTCAAAGTTCCTGTTCCTATGTCTTGGCATGAGGAAGGTTTATTATATATATTTTAAAAGTTATTTTATTTACTTGAAATGCAGTAGAGTCATGGAGAGAGAGACAGACAGAGAGATCAAGAGATCTTTGCTGGTTCATTTCCCAAATGATCACAACAGCTGGGCTGGGCCAGCCCAAAGCCAGGACCCAGGAATTCCATCTCTCTCTCCCACATGGGTGACAGGGGCCCAAACACTTGGACTATCATCTGCTGCTTTCCTAGATGTTAGTAGGAAGCTGGATTGGAAGTGGAGCAGCCTGGACTCAAACTGGCACTCCAATATGAGATGTTGGCATTATAGGCAGATTAACCTTCTTTGCCACAGCACTAGCCCATGGGGAAACTTATATTTAACATTACGAGCTATTGCGATCAGAAAAGCAAATGAAAGATAAATATTAAAAACCTTTATGAATAAATGTATTAATATACATCAACCAATTGGTATAATATTTTTATTTAAGATTTATTTATTTTTTTGAAAGTCAGAGTTATACAGAGAGAGGAGAGCAGAGAGGTCTTCCATCCACTGGTTTACTCCCCAATTGGCCGCAATGGCCAGAGCTGTGCCGATCCAAAGCCAGAAGCCAGAAGCCAGGAGCTTCTTTTGGGGCAGTTGCAGGGGCCCAAGGACTTGGGCCATCTTCTACTGCTTTCCCAGGCCATAGCAGAGAGCTGGATAGGAAGTGGAGCAGCGGGGACTCGAACCGGCGCCCATATGGGATGCCGGTGCTTCAGGCCAGGGCATTAACCCGCTGCACCACAGCACTGGCCCCTGGTATAATCTTTTATGCAATGCAAATATTCCACAAAAGGTAGCTATCATTATCCCCTGTGCTATATAATTTGTGAAGTTACATTATAGGGTTCTTGTGTTTGCATTTTTATGCATCTCTTTCAATCGATTTGTGAGCAGAATATGAGAACAAATTCAGAGTGATCTGCAGGGAGATTATGTTGTGGAACAGTTTTTTTCTTATTAAACTTTTTTTAAAGATTTATTCATTTATTTTAAAGGCAGAGTTACAGAGAGGGCAAGGCAGAGGCAGCGGGAGGGGGTGTCTTCCACTGCTGATTTACTCCCCAGATGGCTGCAATGGCCAGGACTGGACCCACCAAAGCCAGGTGCCAGGAGCTTCATCCAGGTCTCCCATGTGGATGCAGGGGCCCAAGGACTTGGGTCATCTTCCACTGTGTTCCCTGGTGTATTAGCAGGGAGCTGGATCAGAATTGGAGGAGCCAGAATCAAACCGGTGCCCATATGGGATGCCAGGGCGGCAGGCAGCAGCTTTACCTGCTACACCACAGAGGCATTCCCTAAACTTTGCTTTAATGGAACTCAAAATTCTGCAACAGATTTTCGGTCAAGTTGTTTCATGAAAAAGTACTGATTTTAAAAACTTATAACTTAAAATTGCCACGCACACAAAAAAGTTCCACAAAACATTCTCCTTTCCCTTTGTAGGTTTTATTTTCATTTTCTTAAAAGATTTATTGTATTTATTTATTTGAAAATGAACCTTGAACCCTCCTAAGGCAGGAATTTACTTACAATCAGAACAAAGTAATACAAAAACAAGTTGCAATTTATTTCTTTCACAAGTGGTATACTTCTCAGTGTACTTCTACAGCTTCAAAAAAGCTGATCAAAATGATTATAAAGTATAATTTCAATATTGATTTGAATGAAAATAATGTCATATACAATTGCTCTCTTATTCAGGTTCAGAATTTGTGCTGAGGTTTCATTGTAAGATTCTGTTCCAGGGGCTGGTGCTGTGGCATAGTGGATTAAGCCACTGTCTGCAGTGCCAGCATCACATATGGGTACGGGTTCAAGTCCCTGCTGCTCCACTTCCCTTCTGGCTCCCTGCTGGTGTGCCTGGGAAGGTAGCAGAGAATGATCCAAGTGCTTGGGTCCCTGTACCCTCATGGGAAATCTGGGGGAAGCTCCTGGCTCCTGGCTTCAGTAGGGCCCAACCCCAGCTGTTGTGGCCATTTGGAGAATGAACCAACCAGCAGATGGAGATCTCGATCTCTCTCTCTGTAATTCTGATGTTTAAATAAAGAAATCCTTTTTTTTTTTTTTTTAAAGATTCTGCTCCATAGGTGTTTTTGATGAAAAGAATTTTTTGTTTTACTTGTTCACCAACACAGAGCCTACAAATGGAAAGCTCTGTCTATAACTGAGCAGTATGTGACTTAGCATCCAGTGTCACAATGCTGGTGTTAAATCCCATTGGTAGGGGCTGGCGCTGTGGCGTATCTGGTAAAGCTGTTTCCTGCAGTGCCAGCATCCCATATGGGCACCAGTTCGAGTTCTGGCTGTTCCTTTTCCAGTGTAGCTCTCTGCTATGGACTGGGAAAGCAGTAGAAGATGGCCCAAATCCTTGGGCCCCTGCATCCGTGTGGGAGACCTGGGGGAGGCTCCTGGCTCCTGAATTTGGATCAGCTCAGCTCTGGCCACTGCAGTCATTTGGGGAGTGAACCAGTGGATGGAAGACCTCTGTCTCTCTGGCTCTGCCTCTCTCTCTGTCTTTCAAATAGATAACTAAATAATAAATCTTAAAAAAAAAAAAATCCCATCTGTAATACTTACATACTTAAACTTGACCTTGGGCAAGTTTCTTTTTCTTTTTTTTTTTTTTAATATTTTATTTATGTATTTGAGAAATAGAGTTACAGACAGAAAGGGAGAGGCAAGAGAGAAAGGTCTTCCATCTGCTAATTCACTCCCCAAATGGCCACAGCTGCCAGAGCTGAGCTGCCCTGAAGCCAAGAGCCAGGAGCTTCTTCTGGGTACACGGGTTCAGGGACCCAAGGACTTGGGCCATCCTCTACTGCTTTCTCAGGCCATAGCAGAGAGCTGAATCATAAGAGGAGCATCCAGGACACGAACCGGTGCCCATATAGGATGCTGGGGCTGCAGGCGGGGTCTCAGCCTCCTATGCCATAGCGCCGGCCCACAGATTTGTTTCTTTCTTTTGTTTGTTTATGTAATGTATTTGAAAGGCAGAGCAACAGAGAGATAAGGAGAGCGAGAAAGAGATCTCCATTTGCTGAATCACTCCCTACAACATCCAGGGCTGAGCCAGGCCATCCACTGCTTTCCCAGGCACATTAGTACGGAGCTGGATGGAGGCAGAGCAGCTGGGACTGTGAACTGACACCCTGATATGGGATGCCCGTCCCAAGCAATGACTTAGCTCACTGCACCACACTCTGGCTCCTATTTTTGGTTTCCTTATTTGAAAATCATAGAGACAGAGAGACAAATGGTCAAACATCATTTGCTGGTTCATTCCTCGAATGCCTACAATAGCCAGGGAAAAGGCCAGGCCAAGGAACGTAAAACTCAAGCTGGGTCTTCATAGGAGTGGTGGGGATTCAATTGCTTGGGCAATTGAGACCTGCAGTCTCCCAGTGGGTGCTTAGCAGGAAGGCGGATTGGAAGCAGAGTAGCTGGGACTTAAAACAGACACTGCCATACAGGATGTGGGTCTCCCAAGCGGTGACTTAACCATTATGCCACATGCCTGCCCCTTGAGGTACGATCTTGATCTTTGTTGTTGACATTTGCTTCTTCTCCCTCCCCAGGTGTCAGGTGGTGTGTAGTTCACGGCAGACTTCTCCCTGCAGATGTACCGGGCTGGGTTCGCCTGCAGTTCCGTGCAGGCCACACCTGGGTACCTGATACTCCCAAGAGGATGATTTCTCTCTTCCTGTTACCAGCCTGTACTTTTCCATCCCCAGGACTAGAAGACAACATGTTATGCCCTGAATGTACTAAGAGGTAACCTTTAAATATCTTTTTTTAAAAAATATGTATGTATTTTTTGAAAGGCAGATATACAGAAAAAAGAGACTAAGATACTATCTTTTTATTTATTTTGTTTGAAAGGCAGAGAGACAGACTCCCATTCACTGGTTCACAGATGCCCATGAGACAGTGAATCAAATTGGTTCTAACTATGGGGGTGGCAGTAACTCAGATACATGAATCATCATTACAACTGCCTCCCAGGGTGAGCATCAGCAGGAAGCTGGAATTGTAAGGGAGCCAGAACTTGAACCCAGGTACTCCAATATGGTATGCTAGTGTCCCAAATGGGATATTAACTGCTGAGCCAATGGCCTGCTCCAAGACATTATCTTTTTTTTTTTTTTTTAAGATTTACTTTTATTTATTTGAAAGACAGAGTTACAGAGAGAGGCAGAACCAGAGAGAGAGAGGTCTTCCATCCACTGGTTCACTCCTCAAATGATTGCAATGACCAGAGCTGAGTTGATCCAAATTCAGGAGCCAGGAGCCTCCCCCGGGTCTCTCACGTGGGTGCAAGGGCCCAAGGACTTGAGCCATTTTCTACTGCTTTCCCAAGCCATAGAAGAGAGCTGGATTGGAAGAGGAGCAGCCGGGACTTGAACTGTTGCCCGTATAGGATGCCGGCGCTTCAGGCCAGGGCTTTACCCAGCTTTGCCACAGTACTGACCCCCAAGATGTTATCTTTATTTTTTTTTATTTTTATTTTTTTTAAGATTTGATTTATTTTGTTTGAGGGGAGGAGCCAGGAGCCGAGAGCTTCTTCCACGTCTCCACACGAGTGCAGTGGCCCAAGCACTTGGGTCATCTTCTGCTTTCCCATGCCATCGAAGAGAGCTGGATCAGAAGAGGAGCAGCCAAGACATAAACCAGCACCCATATGGGATGCTGGCACTGCAGGCCGAGGCATAGCCCCCTATGCCACAGCTCCAGCCCCCACATAAAGCTTTTAAACTCACCATGCCTAGGTCTCAGGGCAAACTATTTAGAAGTCCCAGAATGAGATTCTTCTTCCTTCTCTCCCATTCTCCCTCCCTTCCTTCCTTCCTTCCTTCCTCACTCCTTCACTTCCTCCCTCCCTCTCTCTTTCTTAAAAATTAATTTCATTTATTTGAAAGGCAGAATGACACAGAAAAATGGAGAAAAACAAAGAAATCTTTCATTCTTTAGTTCACTTATGAAATGTCTGTAATGGCCATGGATAGGATGAAGCCTGGAATTCCATCCAGGTCTCCCACTTAGGTGGTAGGGGACCAAGTACTTGGGCCGTCTGCTGCCTTCCCAGGCACATTAGAGGGCACTGTGATACGGGATGCTGGTGTGGCAGGTGGCAGCTGAATCTGCCTCACTGAAATGCTGTCCCTACAGCATTTTCTTGTTTTTCCTTTTTTTTTTATTTGAAAGTTAGAGTTACAGAGAAAGGAGAGGGAGGGAGAGAGGTCTTCCATCCACTGGCTGACTTCTCAAATGGCCGCAACCCAGCTAGAACTGGGCCAGACTGAAGCCAGGAGCCAGGAGCATCTTCTGGGTCTCCCACATGGGCGGCAGGGGTCCAAGCACTTGGAGTATTTTTCCACTGCTTTCACTGGCACATTAGCTGGGAGCTGGATCAGAAGTGGGGCATCTAGGACTGGAACCTGCATCCATACGGGATGCCAGTGCTATAAGTGGTGGTTTAACCAGCTAGACCTCAGCGCTGGCTCCCCAACTGGCATTTTCAATGATTTGGTGTGGACCGGTTTATCTTACTCTACCAATTTTTTTACAGTTCTTTTCTAACTTGTCTTACAGGAATAAGAAGATGATGAGAAGATTAATGTCAGTGGGGGAGAAAAAACACCACACTGTAAGAAAACAGAATATGCCACCCCAAAATATGCCACCTTAAACTGTGTTCGTGTTGTTTTTATCTGAGAGTAATTGAGAAGAAGCAGATACAAGGAGAATTCTTTGCCTTCCCGCTATTTAACAAAAAAGCCACTTTTTCACTAAAAAGTGGTACCTAAGTTTATGAAAGTCCCACCTCCCCCTCTCTACCAGGAAGGCCATATGGTGGAGTCCACAACAGATTGGCTTGCGTCTGAATAATTCTGACCGTCTTCAGTGTCTCCTCATACCTCAAGTACAGACTTACTAAGTATTTTGTTATGTAGAATGTGATTTTGTTTTGTTTTAGAATGCTTGCTATATTTGAACAGTTTCAGGGGAAAATACAGAGTTCCCAGATATTTGCCCCACTCCCCAGCCCCACCACGCATGATTTTCTCAACATCTTGCATTCGTGTGATACATTTGTTACAATTTATGAGTCAATTTGGGCACGTTGATTAAAGTCCATACTTTTGCATTAGATTTCATTCTTTGTTTTGGACCTTCTATGGTTTTGACAAATGTTTAATAACATGTCCAATACAAGAGTACTTCAAAAAGTCCATGGAAAAATAAAGTTAAATGATAAGTTAGACCCACAGGTTAAGGTCACTTAGTCCCATATTGGAGTGTACATGGAATGATCAGCTCCTTCTTCTGACTCCAGCGTTTTGCTAATATCGATATTAGGAGGCAATGGTGGTGGCTCAAGTTACTGAGTTCCTACCACCTGTTTGGCAGGAGACCTGAATTGTGTTCCTGGCTTCAGCCCCAGCTCAGTCCCAGCTGTTGCTGGCATTTGTGGAGTAAACCAGTGGATGGGAGCTACTCTCTCTGTCCCTGTGCCTCTCACATTTTCCGAAGAAAAATACGTTTATTGTGGTGCAAAAACATTGAAGTCCATGCATAGTTTGTTTTGTAATACATATTTTCTTGAAACTTTAAAGACCCCCACTTATAATACAGAATAGTTTCACTGCTCTAAAAGTCTCTTATGCTCCACCTAGTTGTCCTTTGTTTCCCATTACCTCCTATAAACCATAGATTATTTTTTTTCACTATTTCATGGCTTTGCCTTTTCCAGAATGTCATATACTTGAAATCTGCAGCATGTAGCTCTTCGGATTGGCTTTGACATAGCAATATGCTTTGTTTTTCTGATGTACTTGATAGTTCATTTCTTTTTAGTGCTAAGTAACATTCCACTGTTGGATGTACTAAAGTTTATTCACTCATCTGCTGGAGGACACCTTGCTTCCAAGTTTTGGCAATCATGAATAAAGCTGTTGTAAACATTCATGTACGTATTTTGGCAGGGCACATAAGATTCGAACTCATTTGGGTAAATACCAAGAAGCATGATTGCTGGATCACATGGTACATGTATGCCTTGGTAAGAAAATGCCTTCTAAAGTGGTTGTAGCATTTTGCAATTCCAACTGCAATGAATGAGGGTTCTTGCTGCTTTGCACCCTTTCCAGCATTTGGTGTCATTAATTTTGGATTTTGCCCATTCTAATAGGTATGTAGTATGGTCTCTTATCTCTACCTTTAATTTAGATTCCCTCATGACACACATTTAAATTTAAATGCTTTCATATGCATACTTACCATCTACCTGTGTGTCTTTAGGATGTTTTTTTGATCTGCACATTCTTTAGTAGAGTTTTTTAAACTGAATTTTAAGGGGGCCTTCTATATTTTAGATTATAGTCTTTATCAAATTTTTAGCCTGTTTTTTTTTTTCTTTCAAATGTTGCTCCTCGCTTCTGGTTTGTATTGTTTCTAAACTTTAATATAATTTTTCTTTGTTCCTTCATTCTTTTTCCCAGCTTCGATTTTATCTTTATCTTTGATTTTTTGAAGTTTGAGCATAAGCCTAGGCATAGATTTTTTTGTTTCTTATCCTGTTCCCTGTGTCTGAGATTTCTGGATCTATCATTTTGTATGTGTCATTAGTTTGGATATAACCTTAATCATTACTGCTTCAAATATTTTCTTTTGCTCCTTTCTCTTCAAATATATTCTTTTGTTCCTTCTGGTAGTCTCATTAAATATGAGAACTTTTTGTAATTGTCTAACAATATTTGCATATTCAGTTCTATCACTTTTTTTAAATTTTACTTTTGCTTTTCAGTTTTGAGGTTTCTCTGGAAATCTTCAAGCTCATTGAATCTGTTCTTGTCTAATCTACTGATGAGTCTGAGAAAGGCATTCTTCCTTTTGAGTTTCTTTAAAATGTATATTGTTATTTTAACAGTGATCAGTGAATGAGCAAAACTTTAATTCTATTTATTTGTTTGAAAGGCAGATTGACACATGCAGAAAGAGACAGAGATAGATAGATGAGATTTTTCCATCAGCTGGTTCACTCTCTCAAATGCTTGCAACAGATGGGGAAAGGTCAGGACAAAACAAGGAGCGAGGAAATCCCTCTGAGTTTCCCATATGAGTGGCAGGAACCCAAGTACTTGAGTCACCACTTGCTGCATCCTAGGAGGCGCATTAGCACAAAGATGTATTAAAAGTGGAGCTAGAACTTGATCTAGGCACTCTGCTTTGAGATTGAGGCATCTCAAGTAGAAGCTTACCTACTACACCACCACAACGTGAGCTTCTGTTTTTGAGTTTTCATTTACTTGTGTTACTGGTCCCTTCTTGCATGTTGTCTACTTTTCCCATCAGAGCCCCTGGCACATGAATCAAAATTGTCTTAAATTCCCAGTGTAGAGGCTGGCACTGTGGCATAGTGGGTAAAGCCTCCTCCTGCAGTGCCGGCATCCCATATGGGCACCAGTTCTAGTCCCTGTTACTCTACTTCCAATCTAGCTCTCTGCTTGACCTGGGAAAGTACAGGAAGATGGCTGAGGTCTTTGGGCCCCTGCACCTGCATGGGAGACCTGGAAGAAGCTCCTGGCTCCTGGCTTTGGATGGGCTCAGCTCCAGCCACTGTGGCCATTTGGGGAGTGAACTAGCAGATGAAAGACCTCTCTCTTATTCTGCCTCTCTGTGGCTCTGCCTTTCAAAAAATAAATAGTAACTATTTTTAAAAAACATTCCCAGTTAAGAATTAAAAAATTTTTTTTTTTTAGATTTTTAGACAGAGTTACAGAGAGAAGTAGAGACAGAAAAAGAGAGGGGTTGGCCGGCGCCGCGGCTCACTAGGCTAATCCTCCGCCTTGCAGCACCGGCACACCGGGTTCTAGTCCTGGTTGCCCCTCTTCCAGGCCAGCTCTCTGCTGTGGCCCAGGAGTGCAGTGGAGGATGGCCCAAGTCCTTGGGCCCTGCACCCCATGGGAGACCAGGATAACCTGGTTCCTGCCATCGGATCAGCGCGGTGCGCTGGCTACAGCGCGCTGGCCACGGCGGCCACTGGAGGGTGAACCAACGGCAAAGGAAGACCTTTCTCTCTGTCTCTCTCTCACTGTCCACTCTGCCTGTCAAAAAAATAAAATAAAAATAAATTACACTTTAAAAAAAAAAAGAAAAAGAGAGGGGTCTTCCACCCACTGGTTCACTCTTCAAATGGCTACAGTGGCCAGAGCTGAGCTGACCCTAAGCCAGGAGCCAGGAGATTCTTCTGGGTCTCCCACTTATGTGCAGGGGCCCAAGGACTTGGGCCATCTTACAGTCCTTTCCTAGGCACATTAGCAGGGAACTGGATGGGAAGTGGAGCAGCAGGACTCGAACTGGGCACCCATATGGGATGCTGGCACTGCAGGCTGGGGCTTTAACCTGCTGTGGCACAGTGCCAGCCCCCCTCCCACCTCCAATTTGGTAATTCTAACATCTCCCTTGTAGCTCAGTCTATATCTGATGTTTACTCTGTTGTCTCAAACCATGCTTTTTGTCTTTTGATGTATATATATTTTTGTTTCTTTTTGTTTTGTTTAAACCAGACATAATGTACTCAGTAAAAGGAAACCAGGTACTAGTGCAAGTGGAGATTTTTCTCCTCTTAAGCGTCCTGTGTACTTAAAATATTCAAAAGCTACTTAATGACCACAGACCAAAATATTTCTCGTTAAACTGAGACACCCATGTCCACTCATATTGTTTGTACATATTTTTGTAATAAAATTAATAAAAGTAAATTTGCTGTTCAAAATTCCTATAAATGGAGTTGCTTAATAAAAGGGTATATGCATTTGAAAACTTTTAAATTACCTAAGTGTCAGACGCTTAAATTAGGCCCAATTCGTTCTTACAGAAATTGCTTAACAAACATTAGAAGTGGCAGGTCTTCAAACCATACACAGTCTTACAGATAAATGATTTTGTTTCTTCTATAAACACACAACAATACAGTGGAAGGAGTAGGCAACTATCCAATTATCACATGGGAAAAGTCTTGAGTTTTGTTACTTAGAATATCAACATAACAGTAATTTAATTATCATAATATCTCAATCAATAGAATTCTCAATTTGAGTTGAATGTGGCATATGTTTCTCAAAACCTGTAAAATTTGTCTCAAAACTGATGGTTTTCCATGAATCCTCTCTGCTTTAGTTGGTTATATATAAGTGCTTAAGCCTTGGCTTATGGACTAAAAAAACAACACTATAGAATGTTACAATGCTGATAAATTGATCATTTCTGCACACTAAAGCTAAATCTTGGTTGTATAGTTGTATCATTAAAGAAAAAACAGGTATTTTCAATTTTTGAAAGGCAGAGAGTAAACAAAAAAGAGACAGATCTTCCATCCACTGGCTCACTAGTGGGCTAGGCCAAAGCCAGGACCATTATAATTCAGTCTGGCCTCCTACTTGGGTGGCAGGGGACTAAAGTATTTGAGCTATCACCTGTTGCCTTCCATGGTGTGTGCCAGCAGGAAGCTGGAATCCAAAGCAGAGCTGGGACTCAAACACAGGCTATCCAATACCGTATGCAGACCCCCAAGTGTTTAACCACTGTGCCAAGTGCTCCCCCTCATTAAAGAAGATGAATTAAAGGCCGGCGCCGCAGCTTACTAGGTTTATCCTCCGCCTTGCGGCACCGGCACACCGGGTTCTAGTCCCGGTCGGGGCGCCGGATTCTGTCCCGGTTGCCCCTCCTCCAGGCCAGCTCTCTGCTGTGGCTCGGGAAGGCAGTGGAGGATGGCCCAAGTGCTTGGGCCCTGCACCCCATGGGAGACCAGGAGAAGCACCTGGCTCCTGCCATCGGATCAGCGCAGTGCGCCAGCCGTGGCAGCCATTGGAGGGTGAACCAACGGCAAAGGAAGACCTTTCTCTCACTATCCACTCTGCCTGTCAAAAAAAAAAAAAAATATGAATTAAATACGCTACCTGATAATACTACAGAGTTCAGGAGTGACAGCAGTTTTTTTATTTGTTTATTTTAAGATTTATTTATTTATTTGAAAGGCAGAGTTACAGAGAGGTAGAGGCAGAGCGAGAGAGATTCGTTTTCCTTCCACTGGTTCACTCCCTAAATGGCTACAAAAGCTGGAGCTGGGCTGATCTGACTCCGTGAGCCTGGAGCTTCTCCCAGGTGTCCCATGTGGATGCAGGGGACATCTATCATTTTTCCAGGTCATAACAGAGCTTGATTGGAAGTAGAGCAGCCAGAACTGGAAACGGTGCTTGCGTGGGATGCCGGCACTGCAGGCAGCGGCTTTACCTGCTATGCCACAGGGCCGGCCCCAGGAGTGACCGCAGTTTTTAGCAGCTGTGAGGAATATGGTAATAATGTAAATATGCCCAGGTTTTGTTTTTGTTTTTTAAAGATCTCTTTATTTTTTAATTTTTTTTTTATTTGACAGAGTTAGACAGTGAGAGAGAGAGAGAGAAAGGTCTTCTTTCTGTTGGTTCACCCCCCAAATGGTTGCTACGGCCGGAGCTACGCCAATCTGAAGCCAAGAGCCAGGTGCTTCTTCCCGGTCTCCCATGCAGGTGCAGGGCCCAAGGACCTGGGCCATCCTCCACTGCCTTCCTGGGCCACAGCAGAGAGCCGGACTGGAAGAGGAGCAACCAGGACAGAATCTGGTGCCCATATGGGATGCTGGCACTGCAGGCGGAGGATTAACCAAGTGAGCCACAGCACTGGCTCCTAAGATCTCTATTTGAAAGACAGACTTGAGAAAGAGGAGAGAGAGAGAAAAGAGAACTTCTATCCACTATCCACTAGTTCACTTCCCATATGCCCACACCAGCCGAGGCTGGGCCAGGCAAAGCCCAGGAGCCAGGGTCTCCCTTGGGTCTCCTACGTGAGTAGCTGGGACCCAAACTCTTGGGTCTTTATCCGCCGCCTTCGGAGGCACATTAGCAGGGAGCAGGATCAGAAATGGAGCATCTGGGACTTGAAACGGCGCTCCATTGGTAGCTCCCAGTGTTTCAAGTGGCAGCTTAACCTGTTGTACACACCACTGTCTCCCCCACCAAGGATAACTCTTCCATGAGCCTAACACTATTGTACTTAAGAAAAATAATTTGTACACCTTCTGAAGATTTTCACAATTGTAAAGTCTTACTAAACAAAGTTCAGGTGGTGTTTACATTCAATAAGGAGGGATAGAAAGGAATTTCTTCTGCATGACACCTGACCATTCCCTACACGACAAGGTCATATCTAAAGTGCTCATCGCCATGAGACAAAGTTTTTCTGTAGTCAGGTGCAGCAGGATGCTTGCTCTCACCACTTCTACTCAGTATAGAAATGGAAGCCCTCACCAAAGCAATTAAACAAAAACAAAATCATAAAAATTTAAAAAGCAGATGTTAAACTATGTCTATTCATGGGTAACATGACAATACAAAGAAATACTAAATCATTTCTCAGCCTTAGCTTTATCTAAGAAATACAGCAAAGTTGCAAAATACAAAAAATCAAAACAGGGGCTGGTGCTGTGGTGTAGTAGGCTAAGGCTCCACCTGTGATGCCAGCATCCCATATGGGCACTGGTTCCTGTCCTGGCTGTTCCTCTTCCAATCCTGCTCCCTGCTTATGGCCTACAAAAGCAGTAGAAGATGGCCCAAGTGCTTGGGCCCTTGCATCCGTGTGGGAGACCCTGAAGAAGCTGCTAGTTCCTGGCTTCGGATCTGCACAGCTCCAGCCATTGCAGCCACTTGGGGACTGAACCAGCTGATGGAAGACCTCTCACTCTGTCAACAGCAACAACAACGAATCAACAATGTCATTTGTGAGTCTATACAGTAACAATGATGATTTTAAAAAGGAAATTAAGGGGGTCAGCATTGTGGCATAAACAGTAAAGCCACCACCTGCAGTGCCAGCATCCCATATGGGCGCCAGCTCCAGCTCCAGTTCCAGCTCTACTTCTGATCCAGCTCTCTGCTATGGCCTGGGAAAGTGGTAGGATAGCCCAAGTCCTTGGGCCCCTGCTCCTGTGTGGGAGACCCAGAAGAAGCTCCTGACTCCTGGCTTTGGATTGTCACAGCTCCAGCCATTGTGGCCAACTGGGGAGTGTACCAGCAGATGGAAGACCTCTCTCTGCCTCTTCTCTCTCTGTGTAACTCTGATTTACAAATAAATAAATAAGTCTTTAAAAAAAGGAAATTAAGAAAAGGATTCAGTTTACAATAGCATGAAAAAGTAAGATCAATTTCAAATGTAGAGACATTTGTAGCTTTTTTTTCTGCTCACTTGTTTTGATGCATTTTTATACATATAAAATTAATTGAGAGGCAGAGACAGATAAAAAGAAGAGTTACCATCCACAGGTTTACTTCCCCAATGGCCACAATAGAAAGGACTGGGTAGGTCCCAGCTGAAGCCAGCAGCTGGTAACTTAATGTAGGTCTTTCAGTGGACAGCTGGAAGCCAGTTATTTGAGTCATCATCACTGTCTCTGAGTTCCTATTAGTAGGAAGCTGGATTCAGGAGCCAGAACCACATGTAGAACATGGGTACTCCAATATGGGATGCAAATGTCTTTATGGCTAGGCCAAACACTTGTTGTTTATAGTTTTTTTTTTTTTTTAAGATTTCTTTATTTGAAAGGCATAATTATAGAGGGAGAAAGAGAGAGAGACACACACACACACACAGAGAGAGAGAGAGAGAGAGAGAGATCTTTCATCTACTGGTTCACTCCCCAGATGGCTGCAACAGCCAGAGCTGGCCAAGTTTGGATCCAGGAATTTCTTTCAGGTCTCCCACGTGGGTGCAGGAACCCAAGCACTTGGGCCATCTTCTACTGCTTTTTCAGCTACATAGCAGAGAACTGGATAGCTGGGACTTGAACCGGTACCCATATGGGATGCTGGCACTGCAGGCTGTGTCTTTACCCACTACACCACAGTGCTGGCCCCTAGTTTTACAACATTTTAAGCCTCTTTTTCCATTTTTTTAAATAGTTTATTCTATAAGACAGAAGCTGACATGTTTTTTCTCCTTAAATACTTCATCATGCATCCTCTAGTAAGAATAGGATATTCTTTTATATTAGCATGATATGATAGCACCTAAGAAATGAACAGTGCAGGTAATATTCAGTTCACATTCAAATATGCTAAATTGTCCCCAAAACATGTTTTAATTCTTTTAAAAAATCCGGAATCCAATTGAGTTTCAGACATTGAGCTTGATTGCTGTATTTTTCGAGTTGTTTACAATCAAGAAAGGTTTTTTTTTTTTTCAAATGATTTAACTTTTTAAAGAGAAAAGGGTAGTTTTCTTGTACCATATTCCACAGCCTTAATTGTCTGTTTCCTCATGGAAACATTGACTAATTTTCTGTATTTCCTATAAACTGAAAATAAATACTGTAGGTTTGAGTAGATTAATTTACAACGCTTTTAGCAAAAATACCTAATAAGATTGAGAATCTCTGGGAAGGCCTGTGGTACAGCGGGTAAAGCCACCACTTGTGGTGCCGGCATTCCATATGTTGCACCAGATCAAGTCCTGGCTGTTCCAAATCCAGTCCATCTCCCTTTTAACGATTTAGTAAAAGCCTCTGCACCCGTGTGGGAGACCTGGAAGAAAATTCAGGCTCCTGTCTTTGGCCTGGCCCAGCCCAGGCTGTTGTGGCTATTTGAGGAGTGAACCAGTGGATGGAAGATCTCTCCTTCTGTCTCTCTATTTGTGTCTCTGTATTGAGATTGAGAATTTCATATTGTATAATGCACACTAGGAGGTGTTTAAATCAAATTGTCATATTCAAAATGTTATAACTTTATTAAGGTGATCACCACCACAGTTCTTTACAATACAGGTGGAGTCTTCACTTTGGAGTTTGTAACTCCTCTGTAGGGTGATACTTTGGCATCCAATGGTCACCTGTGTCTGAATCAATTACTAAGTTTGAGGTTGCGAAATCCTATCAGCTTTTATTCATCCATTAGCTGGCTTTGTGCTGCAAAGAGCTTCTCTTCATTATAGCTTCATGTAATAAAATGTGTTTTAAAAGTTAATACATTTAAGGCTGGCGCTGCGGCTCAATAGGCTAATCCTCCATCTAGCGGTGCCGGCACACCGGGTTCTAGTCCCAGTCGGAGCGCTGGATTCTGTCCCGGTTGCCCCTCTTCCAGGCCAGCTCTCTGCTGTGGCCCGGGAAGGCAGTGGAGGATGGCCCAAGTGCTAGGGCCCTGCACCCCATGGGAGACAAGGAGAAGCACCTGGCTCCTGCCTTCGGAACAGCGCTGTGCGCCAGTCATGGCGGCCATTGGAGGGTGAACCAACGGCAAAGGAAGACCTTTCTCATCTTTCTCTCTGTCTCTCTCTCTCTCTCACTATCCACTCTGCCTGTCAAAAATAAATAAATAAATAAATAAATAATAAGTTAATACATTTATTTTTAGAATTCTGAAAAGCATTTATTTTATTTTTTAAAGATTTGTTTACTTTTTATTTGAAAGGTGAAGTTACAGAGAGAGAAGGAGAGAGAGAGAGAGAGAGAGAGTCTCCATCTGCTGGTTCACTCGTCAAATGGCTGCAGTGGCTGGGTCTGGGCTAGGCTGAAGCCAGGGGCCTAGAGCTCCATCCAGGTTTCCCGTGAGGGTGTCAGGGGCCCAAGCACTTGGGCCATCTTTGAATGCTTTCCCAGGCACATCAGCAGGAAACTAGAATCGATGATTCAGACACTGCAGGCAGTGGTACAACGACGACTCCTATCTATTTATTTGAAAGGTAGAGTGACAGAGAGATGGGGAGTGAGGAAACGTCTTCCATCCAGTGGTTCACTCCTCAAATGTCTGTAGCAGTCAGGGCTGGGCAGACCAAAGGCAGGAGCCAGGAACTCCATCTGGGTCTCCCAAATAGGTGGCAGGTACCCAATCACTTGGACCATCATGAGCTGTCTTCCCAGGCACATTAGCAATAAGCTGGATCAGAAACAGTAGTTGGGACTCTAACCGGCACTCTGATAAGGGATATGGATATCACAAGTAGTGGCTTAGTGGCCTCTATTTTTATAATTTTTTTAAAAAGATTTATTTATTTGATTGTTTGAGAGGTAGAGTTACAGAGAGAGACACAGAGAAAGAAAGAGATATTCCATCTGCTGGTTTATTCCCCAAATAGCTGCATTGGCCAGGACTGGGCCCATCCAAAGTCAGAAGCCAGGAGCTTCTTCCAAATCTCCCATGTGGGTACAGAGGCCTGAGCACTTGGGCCATCTTCCACAGCTTTCCAGGCCATTTTCAGAAAGTTGGGTCAGAAGTGGAACAGCCAGGACTTGAACCAGCATCCATATGGGATGCCAACACTGCAGGCAGAGGCTTAACCATGGCGCTGGCCCCTATTTTTACTGTTTGAACAATTGATTTTGAATTCAGCTTTTAGTTATGTGCTATGACCAATTAATATTATGATGCATTGAAAATAATCTTGTTGCATTGAATCAGTGATTAGCTTCTATTTTCCATGTACTAATTTTTTCTTTTTTTCTTTTCGTTTCTTTCTTCTTCTTCTTCTTCTTCTTCTTCTTTTTTTTTTTTTTTTAGAGAGAGAGTTATAGACAGTGAGAGAGAGAGATAGAGAAATGTCTTCCTCCCGTTGGTTCACTCCCCTAATGGCAGCCATGGCCAGTGCTGTGCCGATCCGAAGCCAGGAGCTGGGTGCTTCCTCCTGGTCTCCCACGCGGGTGCAGGGAGCCAAGCACTTGGGCCATCCTCCACTGCCCTCCCAGGCCACAGCAGAGAGCTGGACTGGAAGAGGAGCAACCGGGACAGAATCCGGCGCCCCGACCTGGACTAGAACCTGGTGTGCTGGCGCTGCAGGCGGAGGATTAGCCAAGTGAGCCACGGTGCCGGCCTTCCATGTACTAATTTAACTAGTTTTATAATATATTGGTCTCATGAAAAGAGTGGAATTTTCTTATTTTTTATAAAATTTTATTTTTAATATATTTAATTGACAGCAACTGTACATGTTTATGAGGAATAATGTGGATTTTAATACATATAGACTGTGTAGTGATCAAATCAGCATAGTTAGCATATCTATCACCTGGACATCCAACAATTCTTTGTGCTGAGGGCATTCAAAATCCCCTTATTATCTGTTTCAAAATATTTGGTTAATTGTCACCAGTCATAGTTATCCTACATGCTATAGAATACTAGATGTGATTCTTGCTGTGCAGCTGTACTTCTGTACCCATGAACCGTCCTTTCTCCATCTTTCCCTCTCACACTCCTCTCAGGCTCTGGCAACCAGTATTTTTTTGTGTCTTTGAGATTAGCTTTTGCTTCCATATATGTAAGTGAGAACACGCAGTCGTTGTCTTTCGTGCCCAGCTTATTTCAATGTACGTAACATCCTCAGTTCCACCTGTCTCAGCTTCAATGACAGAATTTCGGTCTTTTGAAAGGTTAAATATTCCACTGTGTATAAAATCACATTTTAAAATTTAATTTGTTTTTTAGTTTACGAGATAGACAGAGAGGGACGGAAAGAAACAGAAAGACACAGAGAGCTCCCATCCGCTAGTTTACTCCCTAAATGTCTACAGTGGCCAGGGTTGGTCCCAGCCAAAACCGGGAGCCAGGAGCTCAATTCAGGTCTCCCGCATGGGTGGCAGGAACCCAGCTACTTAAGCCAGCACTGCTGTCTCCCAGGTGTGCATTAGCAGAAAGCGGAAGTCAGGAGCTAAAGTTGGCTATCAAACCCCAGGCACTCTGAGGTGGGATGTGGGCATCTTAACCGGAGTCGTAACCACTAGGCTAATTGCCCATCTTGATCAATATTTTTAAGCCTAAATTTTCCTCCTAAGAACTTTTTTAGTTGTATGCATAAACTGAAATTGTACATTTTTCATTAATTTTGGTAAGTTTTCAGTTACTATTTATTCAAAACATTTATTGCCGGTAGTTAATCTTTTCTTCTCTTCCAAGGCCCTTGTTAAGTATTATAACCTTTCTTCTTTCCTTGCTCTCACTTACTATATTTGAATTTCATTCTGGAAGATCAGGAATGAATGGCCGCTTATAAAGGGTCCAGAACAGGAAGTGTTAGATTCTTCCCTCACTCTGTCAGACCATGTAAATTCCAGAATCAATCTATGCTGCCGTGAAAGGCAGTTAACTTTGCTCCTCAGCAAGCTGGCAGGATTCCTACCACCTCCATGATCACTCAAAGGAGAGGAAAAGCCAGGACATGCCAATACTGCTTCAGCCACAGCCATAGTCGCTAAATTGTTTTGCCCTTCTTTTCCATTAAATTCTATCTACTCCTTTAAAGTAAAGGGCTTCCCTTTTTGGACGTTCTCCAAACCCCTCTATTTCATACCTATTTTAAAATCTAGCTGTCTGCAATTTCTCATTTTTGTCCTCGCACTGTGGGAGTAGGAGAGGAGCACAGATAAGGAAGATGTTATGGTCTCAAGTGGGCACTTCATCTCACCCTTTACACTTTTATTGCATACAGTTAGAATTCTGCAAGCTCGAGACTATATGTGTTTATGGCCTGCAGTATATTTTGTGAAATTAACATGAGACTATCCTGAACTCAGGCTATTGATGGCTGGTGGCGCAGTTGTCCAATAGTTAATCTATTTTAGAGGGAGTCCACATGGGCAGGGAGAGAACAGAAAGATCAAATGTCACTTGAAAACCTTCCTGCTGGGTTGCTTAGTTGGGCTTTCTGCTATATAGAATCAGGGCAAGGTGTTATGATATCTGTCTCCTTAAATGTCACTAATGAATGGTCTTCTAGCGTAAACATTCCTTGCCTAAAGCCTGTGGCCTGAAGACCAGCACAGAATTAAAAAACATGTATCATCAGTCTTTGAAATAACCAAGAAGGAATCTAATCCAATAACCCAAAGAAAGCCAATTCTGACTCTATGTTATTTATTGTTTAGTATTTCAGTCTATCATTCTTCATTAAAAGTTCTCTTCATTCCATTTTCCCCCCTGTGGTAGAGCACAAAATACCCTATCTTTCTTGACCTCAAAATCAATGTATATCACTAAATGCTGCTCTTGATTTGTAGTTAGAATTTTAGGCTTTCCTCTAGGCACTAAAGTAACAAGAATGTATTTTCAGGTTATGTAACCCAAGATGAATGAATAGAAAAGCAGATAATTTGAGAAGTGTTTGTGATCTATAAAACAGCATTATAGTGATTAGGACTCCACAGTGAAGATGGTTGGCCAAGTGACATAGTTCTACCCAAAGAGATTCTTTTTATGGATATGAAAAGCTGCTGAAATAAAACCAATGCAGCCAGTCTTATATTTGTTCATTCAACATGTATCAAGGTTCCTTCAAGGAATGAAATTCTGTTTGTTTCTGGTGGAACAAATTGACTGAACCACTGCCCATGCTTGCACTGTAGTTAGGGATACATACAATTGAAAGGTAATACCAGGGCCGGCGCCGCGGCTCACTAGGCTAATCCTCCGCCTTGCGGCGCCGGCACACCGGGTTCTAGTCCCGGTCGGGGCGCCGGATTCTGTCCCGGTTGCCCCTCTTCCAGGCCAGCTCTCTGCTGTGGCCAGGGAGTGCAGTGGAGGATGGCCCAAGTGCTTGGGCCCTGCACCCCATGGGAGACCAGGAGAAGCACCTGGCTCGGGCCATCGGATCAGCGCGGTGCACCGGCCGCAGTGCGCCGGCCGCGGCGGCCATTGGAGGGTGAACCAACGGGAAAGGAAGACCTTTCTCTCTGTCTCTCTCTCTCACTGTCCACTCTGCCTGTCAAAAAAAAAAAAAAAAAAAAAAAAAAAAAAAGAAAGGTAATACCAAAGACAGGACAGATGAGAGAGATGTGCTTAATTCAAGCAAGGAAGGGACAAGAAGGAATGGGTCCATTTAAGCTTAATGCTAGGGACCAAGGTAAAAAAAGACTAAGAATGGTTTATATCTATTAGTGACTTCAAGGTGCCAGGGACTTCATGGGGTGGAGTGTGTGTGTGTCTGTGTGTGTTGTGGCGTATTGGGTAAGGCTGCCATCCCAAATGAGTGTAGGTTTGTTTCCCGGCTGCTCCACTTCCAATCGAGCTCCCTGCTAATGGCCTTGTGAAAGCAGCAGCAGATGACCCAGTGATCACTGATGTCATAAATAAGAGTGTCAATTGTTAAATCAATAACAGGGGTCACTGTGTACTTGATCCCTATGTAGGACCTCTGTCCTTAATGAGTTGTACTATGAGAATTAATGGTAAAATTAGTCTTCAAATAGTACTTTATACTTTGTGTGTGTGGGTGCAAACTGTTGGAATCTTTACTTAGTATAGAGTAGGTCTTCTGCATATAAAGATAATAAAAAATGAATCTTAATGAAGAATGGGATGGGAGAGGGAGTAGGAGGTGGGACAGGAGTCGGGGTGGGAGGGCAGGTATGGGGGGAAGAACTGTTATAATCCTAAAGCTGTACCTATGAAATTTATATTTATTAAATAAAAGCTTTCTAAAAACAAAAACAACAAAAAGATGACCCAAGTACTTGGGCCCCTGCCACCCACGTGGGAGACCTGGAAGAAGCTCCTGGCTCCTGGCTTCTGCCTGACCCAGCCCTGGCCGTTGCAGCCCTGTGGGGAGTAAACCAGCGATGGAAGATCTGACTCTTTCTGTCTCTCCATTTCTCTCTTAACTCTGCCTTTCAAATAAATAAATAAATCTTACAAAACAAAATTTGTGTAGACCTTACTGAAAAAAATAGACATGGCTGTTCTTATAGGGCTCAATGTATGGTGTAGAGTGAAAAGGATGGCCAGTACTAGTCAGTGCTAGAGGGGTCTTTATCATACATTTAGGGAAAGACTTTCTAAATAAATTACATTTGTACCTGATGAAGGAAAAGGGGCCATTCGAGAAACTGAGGCTTGGAGAGATTAATAATTTGCCTGAGAAAATTGGACTTTGAAGATCCAGAATTCAAATCAAGTTGGCCTGATTCTTAAGAGTGGTTATTTCTGGGGCCAGCACTGTGGCCCAGCATGGTAAGCCACCCCCATGATGCCGGCATCCCATGTGAATACTAGCCTGAGTTACAGCTGTTCAACTTCAGCTCTCGCTCTCTTCTAATGAGCCTGGAAAGGCAGCAGAAGATGGCCCAAGTTCTTGGGACCCTTCCTTCCACATGGGAGACCTGGATGAAAATCCTGGCTCCTGGCTTCCGGCTTTGGTGTATGCCTTCTGTTGTGGGCATTTGGGGAATGAAGCAGTGGATGGGAGATCTCTCTGTCTCTCTCTTTCTAACACTACCTTTTGAATAAATAAATCTTTTGTAAAGTCATACTTTCCAGTTAATTATTGAACAGTTCCCTAGAAAATAAGCTTACTGAGGGCATACATTATATTTTTATTGCTTCATCTTTAAATCTAAGTCATATAGGAGATTGATTACTTATTATTGAATGCTTGCCTTTGAAATAATTAGCTCTTTATGAAGGAAAGAGCACAATATTAGCACACTAAAGTAATCATGTTCCACAAGGAGTAAGAGGCTTGCTTTCACAAACACCCGAAAATTTGGGTTAGATACCAAAGTGTTGCATTCAGTTCACTGCAACTTCCCTGGTTTGTTAGTTAAACTTTGGGACGTTAAAATAGGCTAGGACAGGGGCTGGCGCTGTGGCGCAGCAGGTTAACACCCTGGCCTGAAGCGCTGACATCCCACGTGGGCGCCGGTTCTAGACTTGGCTGCTCCACCTCCGATCCAGCTCTTTGCTGTGGCCAGGGATAGCAGTAGAAGATGGCCCAGGTCCTTGGGCCCCTGGGTCACCCATGTGGGACACCCAGAAGAAAGCTCCTAGCTCCGGATCGGCGCAGCTCTGGCTGTTGCGGCCAATCGGGGAGTGAACCATCGGGTGGGAGACCTCTCTCTTTCTGCCTCTCCTCTCTCTGTGTAACTCTGACTTTCAAGTAAATAAATTAATCTTTAAAAAAAAGGAGTTATTAAAAAAAAAAGAAATAGGCTAGGACATATAATTGGAAGGAAAGTATCAACTCTATTCATTTACCTCCCATCCTACAAAATGAAAAAAAAAGTTTATGTTAGAAAGCAAATAAAAAGATTAAGGTATGGGTGAAAGAAAATTAGGGATAAATATTCCCATCATTATTATTATGTTTGGAAAGACTATATCACAAAAATAACAGTAAAATTAAACATTTAGGAGAGGACATTAACCCACCATGGCATGGTGGGTTAAGCCATCATTTGAAATACCTATATCCTTTATCGAAGGGCCAGTTTCAGTCCCAGCAGCTCTGCTTCTGATATAACTCTCTGTTAATGTGCCTGGGAAAGAATGGTGGGTTGAGTGTTTGAGACTCTACAACCCACATGGGAGACACAGATGGAATATCTGGCCCCTGGCTTTAGCCTGTCCCAATCTTGGCTATTGAAGTCATCTGGGGAGTGAACTAGTGTATTGAAGATCTCTTCATCTCTCTCTTGTCACTCTGCCTTTCAAATAAATAAATAAATAAATAAATCTTTTAAAAAAACATTGAAATAAATCAAATAAAATTTAAAGATGATAACATTCGGCTGGCGCCGCGGCTCAGTAGGCTAATCCTCCGCCTTGTGGCGCCGGCACACCAGGTTCTAGTCCCTGTCGGGGTGCCGGATTCTGTCCCGGTTGCCCCTCTTCCAGGCCAGCTCTCTGCTATGGCCCGGGAGTGCAGTGGAGGATGGCCCAAGTGCTTGGGCCCTGCACCCCATGGGAGACCAGGAGAAGCACCTGGCTCCTGGCTCCTGCCTTCGGATAGGCACCGTGTGCCGGCCGCAGTGCGCCGGCCGCAGTGCGCCGGCCGCAGCTGCCATTGGAGGGTGAACCAATGGCAAAGGAAGACCTTTCTCTCTCTCTCTCTCTCTCTCTCTCTTTCTCTCTCTCTCACTGTCCACTCTGCCTGTAAAAAAAAAAAAAAAGATGATAACATTCTTCATAGTGTACTGTTTGAGGGCTAGGAGTGTGTACGTGTGTGTGTATTTGGTAGTTCAAAATTTGTAAGTTGTAGAAAAGGACTAGTGTCTCTCTTCATATGGAAGTTTAAGGTGTTTTGTGTGTCTCTGCAAACTATTATATGAAAATTTAGGTGAATATTTCTAGTCTTTCATTCTTTCAAAAATACAGCAATAAATAATTTTCTGCATATGTTATTAGATGCTCCGATGAGTCTATTTTAATGATTAAATTCTTATAAATGAAACTGCTAAGCAAATGGTACTAGTCATTGAGAAAATGTTGCTAAATTGCCTTTAATAAAGATGTGTCAATTATGCTCTATTCAGCCCACAGTGTGTAAGAAGACCTGTTTCTTCACACTCTAAAACAACATAAAATCAAATTTTAAGCATTACCAACTTGGTCCATTTACAATGGTAAAACTGTATAGTTTTTTTAAAACATGAACTTTATTTTAACTACAATTTTACATATTATATTTAGTTGGGCTTCTCATGGCTGTGATAGTATGTTGGGTTTCCTTGCTTTGAATGACCTTGACAATTCTGAGGTATACCAATAGGACAGGTATAATGTATCTATTTCAAGAGTGATAGGAGCAAGTTCTTTTGGGACTCCCATGTAGATGCAGGAACTCAAACACTTGGGCCATCTTCCGCTGTTTTTCCCAGGCCGTTAGCAGAGAGTTGGATCAGAAGTGGAACAGCAGGGACACAAACCAACCGTCACCCATGTGGGATGCCTGTGTCTCAGGAGGTGGCTTTACTTGCTAAGCCACAACGCCAGCTCCAAGAGAACTCTTCATGAAAGCAACATGTAGCGTTGTCATTTCCCATCTTCACCCCACCTCTTGCTGCAATTCTTCAGTTGATGGCCAGTGTTCTTACACAGTGGAACTTCACAGTTCCGTCAGGCCTGGACTTCCACTCTGAAGTCTCCAACGTCTCACCCTCTCTGAGCCTTGATGTCTATCCTCAGCACAATTTGATGTCTTTTCATGCCCTCATACTTACCACACTTCACTTCCAGTGACAGAGTACTCTTCCTAACTCTTTTGCCTGGTTAAAAGTTACTTGTACTTCAGGTCTTAAATAAAACGTTATTTTCCTGATGAATGGGTCACAGTCTACCACTTTTCTTTTTTTACATTTTTTTTATCCATTTATTTATTTAATTTGAAAGGCAGAGTTACAGAAAGAGAGTGAAACAGAGAAATAGATTTCCCATCTGCTGTTTCATTCCCCAAGTGGCCACATTAGCCCAGGCTGGGCCGGCTGAAGCCAGGAGCCAGGAGCTTCATCCAGGTCTCCCACATGGTTGGTAGGAGCCCAAGCACTTGGGCCATCCTTTGCTGCCTTCCCAGGCACATTAGCAGAGAGTTGGAATGAAAGTGGAGGAGACCAAACAAACTGGTGACCTGTATGATGCCAGTGTCAGAGCCTCAGGCAGTGGCTTAACCCACTGTGACACAATACAGGTCCCTGCCATTTTTCTTAATCTTTCTTTAACTCTTACATCTACCAGGATGGTCAAGAGGGTTAGGAAAACTTATTTTTAAAAATTTTAAATCTTATCTACATGAAAAGCACAGAGAGAAAGAGAGAGAGGGGTGGGAGAGATATCTTTCATTCACTGGTTTGCTCCCTAAATTCCTACAACAGTTGGGACTGGGCCCAGCCAAAGCCAAAAAACTGGTACTCAACTCTTGTCTCCCATGTGAGTGGCAGAGACCTGACTACATGAGCCATCACTGCTGCTTCCCAGCCTGTACGTTAGCAAGAATCTGGGATTAGGAGCACAGCCAAGACTCCCACCCAGACTCTCCAATACGGGATGTGAGCATCCCGGGTGGCATCTTAACTGCACTGTCAAATGTTGGCATAGATTATTTTTAGCTATGCAGAAGTAGACAAGAGTGCTTGATTAAGGTACTTATCGCTTAAGGTGGCTACTTAGTTTATGTGTAAAATGAGAAACTGACATGATTGGAAGTTTTTCAGTGCTCATCCCGAGAGAAATTATTCCAGGAAAAGGTTGTTTTCTTATTTATTTTTTGTTATTTTAAATTCAATACTTTATTAAGATCTAGAATATTAAGATTATTAAGAGTACTAGTTGGCTTTTGCTACTATAATGAGTTACCAGAAACTTAGTTGGTGCAGACAAATCTATTATCTTACAGTTCTGGAGGACAAAAGTCCCAAAATCATGTGTTGGCCAGGCTGCATTCCTTCTTGACACTCTAGGGAAGAACTGTTCCACTTCACTCCAATCTTCCAATCTGTTTCTTTCTTTCTTTTCTTTTTTTTTTTTTTTTTTTTGACAGGCAGAGTGGATAGTGAGAGAGAGAGACAGAGAGAAAGGTCTTCCTTTCCCGTTGGTTCACCCTCCAATGGCTGCCACAGCTGGCGCGCTGCGGCCGGCATACTGCGTTGATCTGAAGGCAGGAGCCAGGTGCTTCTCCTGGTCTCCCATGGGGTGCAGGGCCCAAGCACTTGGGCCATCCTCCACTGCACTCCCGGGCCACAGCAGAGAGCTGGCCTGGAAGAAGGGCAACCGGGAAAGAATCTGGCACCCCAACCGGGACTAGAACCCAGTGTGCCGGCGCCGATAGGTGGAGGATTAGCCTAGTGAGCCGCGGCGCCGGCCCAATCTGTTTCTGTTGTCACATCTTTTGCGACTGAAATCCTCCTTCCTGTCTCTTGTAAGGACTCTGGGATTACATCAGGCCCACTAAATTAATCTAGGATAGCTTTCCTCCCTCAAGGTCCTCAGTGTGATCTTGTCTGAAGTCTGATGCACATGTAAAGTATCAGTCCCAGGTTCTGCGATTGGGACATAGGACATCTGTGGGTGGGTGACTATTACTCCATCACACTAAGATAAAGTCTTTGTCTCCAGTTGTTCATACTCTTAGCCAAAGGAGCTATGAGAATCCACAAAAAGTGCCCAACTGAGCTTTAAGTTCAGACTAAGGAAGAAACTTCACCAAAGGGAAGGTCCGGAAACCAAGTAGTATTTAGGATAGAAATATAAATTGAGGGTGTTTTGATCCAGGGAACACTGTATCTGAAGCATGAAAATGAGAGAAACTTCTCTTAATCCAGGCTTCCTATTCTATACCACTCTTTTTTAAAAATTTTTTTAAAAAGATTTATGTATTTATTTGGAAGAAAGAGTTACAGAGAGTGAGAGGGAGAGAGAGAGAGAGAGAGAGACCTCTTCCATCTGTTGGTTCGTTCATTCCTCAAATGGCCATGGCAGCCAGAGTTGGGACCAGCTGAAGCCAGGAACCAGCAGCTTCTTCTGGTTTTCCCATGTGGGTGGCAGGGACCCAAGCACTTCGCCATCTTCCTCTGCCTTCCCAGACACATTAGCAGGAGCTGGATCTGAAATGGAGAGGCCAGGACTCTAACTGCCTCCCATATGGGATGCCAGTGCTGCAGGTGGTGGTTTTACCTGCTACACCGCAGCACCTGCCCCATCACTCTGTTGATGATGTCCTTTCCTATATCTTCATCAACCTGTTAGGGACTGAATGTGCCCTGCCCCTCAGATTGATGTATTGAAATCTAATCTTCAGAGTATTTCCCAGCCCCCTCAACACAAATGTGATCAACCTGTAAATTCTGTCTCAAAACCTGTAAAGTGAACCTCCTCACAGGAAGAAATGACATGTAGATGAATCATCAGTTGTTGTTCTTTCCTACTTAGAAAACAAGGAAACTAATGACATTGCTGGAGGAGGCTATCTCATGTGAAAATAACATTTTAAAGTTCATAAGGCTCAAGGGCCAGAATTTGGCTTTTTCATGAAAAACTGAGTCTTGACGTTGATTCTTTCTATTTATTCCTTCCTTCCTTCCTTCCTTCCTTCCTTCCTTCCTTCCTTCCTTCCTTCCTTCCTTCCTTCCTTCTCTTTCTCTCTTTCTTTCAAAGGATTTATTTATTTACTCGAGAGGCATAGTTATAGACAGAGGAGAGACAGAGAGAGCTCTTCCATTCACTGGTTCACTCCCCAGATGGCCAGAGCTGCACCAATCTGAAGCCAGGAGCTGGGAGCTTCTTCCAGTCTCCCACACAGGTGCAAGGCCATCTTTTACTGTGTTCCCAGGCCCAAAGCAGGAGTTCAATCAGAAGTGGAGCATCTGGGACTTGAACCGGCACTCATACAGGATGCCAGCACTACAGGCAGATGATTAATCTACTACACCACAGTGCCTGCTCCTTGAAGTTGAATCTTGAACACATATCTATTTCAAGAGTTATAGGAGCAAGTTTGAGGCAGAAAGAGTCTAGTATAATGTAGGAATCTAAGAGGAACCACATTTTCATAAATCAACTTGAGATGAAGACTTTGCTAGGATCTATAGGGAATGTGGTTTTGTAAATTTCACTCAGACATTCAGATATAGTTGAGGAGCTGGCAGCGAGCTACTCATCATTATTGCACCTCATTATCCTGGAAAGGAATAGAAGACTTGTGGTTTAGGGGAGTTTTATGCAATATTATCTTTGAATTATAAAAGCAATATACAAGAAGAAGTGAATGTTAAATCACGTTACCATGGAAATTAACAAGAATGAGATAATTCTACTTATATGAAAACTATCTGGCACATATTAAATGAAAGAGAAACTTTTAAAATATCTACAAAATTTACTAGTTATACTTTCTTCTATTAAAAACAGATTTATTTATTTGTAAGTCAGAATAATAGGGAGAGAAGAGAGAGAGAAAGAGAGACAGAGAGAAAAATCTATGTGCTGGTTGACTTCCCAAATGCTCACAATAGCTGGGACTAGGTTAGGCTGAATCTAGGAGCCAGAATCTCCATCTGGGCCTCCCACATGGGTGGCAGAGATTCAAGCATTTGAGTCATTATCTGCTGCTTCCCAGGCACATTATCAGGGAGCTGGATCACAAGCAGAATAACTGGGACTCTAACCAGCACTCTTATGTGGGATGTGAGCATTGAAAACAACTGCTTAACTTGCTTCTCCACAAAATCTGCGCCTACTTAGTGATTCTTTCTCAATGAATTCAGGAGCTAGGAGCTTCTTCCAGGTCTCCCATGCAGGTGCAGGGGCCCAAGAACTTGGGCCATCTATTAGTGCTTTTCTAGGCCATAGCAGAGAGCTAGATCAGAAGTGAAGCAGCTGGGACTCAAACCAGCGCCAATATGGGATACTGGCGCTGCAGGCTAGGGCTTTAACCCACTGCGCCACAGTGCTGGCCCCCTCTCAGTTAACTATTGATGCCTAATAAACCACCCACCCAAAACATAATCATTTAAAAGCAATCTCTGGGTGGTTCTTTTGATCTAGGCTATGTAGGCTGGGACTGAGTGATCCAGGTTGTTATCACTCACATGCTGGTGATGAGAGGATAGGGAAACGAGAAGGAAGCTCACTTATTAATATGGAGCATGGCTTCGTGTCAGCAAGGCAATGGCTACCTTAAGCCCAACTCTTTTTTTTTTTTTTTTTTTTGACAGTGAGAGAGAGAGAGAGACAGAGAGAAAGGTCTACCTTTTGCCGTTGGTTCACCCTCCAGTGGCCGCCACGGCCGACGCATCACGCTGATCCGAAGGCAGGAGCCAGGTGCTTTTCCTGGCTCCCATGCGGGTGCAGGGCCCAAGCACTTGGGCCATCCTTCACTGTGCTCCCGGGCCGTAGCAGAGAGCTGGCCTGGAAGAGGGGCAACTGGGACAGAATCTGGCGCCCCGACCAGGACTAGAACCCGGTGTGCCGGTGCCACAAGGTGGAGGATTAGCTTATTGAGCCACAGTGCCGGCAAGCCCAACTCTTTCTAATGGTGTCCAAAGGCTTCCCTGCACCATGACAAGGCAAGTCGCAAGGCACATGCATTTTTCAGCCTTCTGCTTAAGACACATTTTCCACTGTCCAGTTGGTCAAAGCTAGCCAAACAAGGAAGCACAGAGTCAGAAAAAGAGGGAGCTACCCACTGGAGGGATGAAGCATGAACAAATTAGGGTCACTATCAGTATAATTTACTACATAGAACTTGATGCATTAATACCTAGTACGGTGTTTAAAAATTTCCATCTCAAGGCAGGCATTTTGGCACAGCAGGTTAAGCCACCAGTTGGGGCACCTGCTTTCCATATTGAAGTGCCTGAATTTGAGTTTTGATCTAGCTTCCTGTTCATGAACCTGGGAGGCAGCAGGTAGTTGTTCAAGTTCGTGGGTCCCTGCTACCCACATAGGAAACCCCGACGGAGTGCCTAGCTCCTGGTTTTGGCCTGACCTGGTCCTGGCTGTTGCAAGCATTTGAGGAGATATTTCTGACTCTCTGTCCCTCTTTGTCACTCTGCCTTTCAGATAAATAAAACAATAAAGCTTAACAAAAAGTCTGTTTCTTTGCTTTCATTAACTTCAGGGATTTATTTCTTTTGGAGAAAATGAATTATTGTGAACTGCAATTCTTTTATTCAAAATGATACTGTTTTGAACCTAGGAAAAAAGTGAATGCTAATGTTCTCAGAAGTCAAAGGGTGTTTTGTTTTAGCAAGGGACCAATCTGAAAGTGAGAATAGGTACAACAAATAGACTTCATTCATCTTTATTTTTATGTTTTGAATAAGAATTCACTCACGAAGTTAAAAATTCATGGTACCAGCAGATGAGAAGGTTTCTACTTCTGTCTCCAATCCACATGGTCCCCTCTTCAGAAATGTTTTATGCAACTGTAGCAAACATTTGTATGCATTTCCCTTCAAATTTGATTTAGAACCCTCAGGAAATCAGGAGAAAAAAAGTAAAGTGCCCTTGATCTGTCTTCCAAGAAATGTTGTGTATTAATTATCAGGTATCTGAAAATAAAGCTTTGTCCTGCCTCTCATGTGAGTTTGATAACAGAGTTGTGTTAATCACCTGTAATATTAAACATGCACTAGTAAAACACACTAACCCTCTCCTATGTATTGTGTATTGTGTGGTGGTAGATTAATGATTACATGGCCAATATTATACTTGTCCAACATTAATTGAAAGTGAGTTTTACACTTTTATTTATTGATTTTTTTAAAAAGCTTTATTTATTTATTTGAAAGGTAGGGTTACATGCACACACACACACACACACACAGAGAGAGAGAGAGAGGTCTTCCATCTACTGCTTACATTCCAGATGGTTGCAATGGTGAGGGCTAGCCTGGGCTGAAGTCAGCAGCTTGGAACTCCATTCAGATCTCCCACACGTGTAGCAGGTGCCAGGGACCTGAGCCAACTTTCCCTGCTTTCCCAGGCACATTAGCAGGGAGTTGGATTGTAAGTGGAGCAGCAGGGACTTGGACTGTGCCCATATGGGGATGCTGGCATTGCACACGGTGGCTTTACCCATTGAGCCACAACACCAGCCCCTTATTCTCAGTAGTTATGAGAAGAACATGTGAAAAAGAAAGAAATTACACTCATGCAAAGCAGAAGTTTTGGAAGGTTATAAAGGACTGATAGCAGGAACTGAGATAGTACATTGTCTCATAACTCCAGTGGCAATTTCCTCTAAGATGTCCTGACCATCATGTAAAATAATCTTGAGCTTTGTTTCCTCATTGAACTCTCCTGCGTGAGAGCTGTATCTCCTCTTGCCAATATTTGGGCAGGGACCACAAAGCCCTCGTCCAAGGGAGTGACCAGGAACTGACTTCTACCCCGGGTCCACCCAGGACTGCCCACTTTGCAGCTTAACTACTTATTAAGTAAGGTATCCTGATAAAATGAGAGCTCTGCCAAACCAGGACAGTCAAGTTTGTAGCCACACGCACAGAGAGCACAAAGGTATGCCACTCCCAGATGTCAATCATGAATGCCAATCCTTAGTGTCGTTGGCTGCATCACTAGTCAACCTCTCCTCATACTTTGTGGACAAAAGCCCCAAATCAGGAAGAAAGGGTGCCATGTTTCCTCGCAACTGACCCATTCCTTCCTTTGAAAGTATTTCAGTGAATTTTGCTTTACAATCCTTACTTTTGCCTCTCTGAAGTATAATTCATTATCCTTTCGGTGAAAAGGATGGAGGCAAGCCAGCTGCCACGTTTGACAGTAATTTCCTCCAAAATGTCCTGACTACAAATGAATAATCTTGAGCCTTTTTCCTCATTGAACTCTCCTGATTGAAAATTCTACCTCCTCCTGCCAATATCTTAATAGGAAGTTCATGTCTGTTCACAGTATGACACTATTTTTTTTCAAAGTTCTCAGAGCAGGGATGAGTATTTAGTCTAGCTTTCAAAGGACTGGTTAAGATTCTATGTTGTTTTTTTTTTTTTTAAGATTTATTTTATTTATTTGAAAGAGTTACAGAGAGGCAGAGAGAGAGAGAAAGACAGAGAGAGAGGGAGAGAGAGAGAGAGGTCTTCCATCCACTGGTTCACTACCCAGATGGCTGCAAAGGCCAGAGCTGTGCTGATCCAAACCCAGGAGCCAAGAGCTTCCTCTGGGTCTCCCACATGGGTACAAGGGACCAAGCACTTGGGCCATCCTCCACTGGTATCCCAGGCCATAGCAGAGAGCTGAATCGGAAGTGGAGCAGCCGGGACTAAAACCGGTGCCCAAAAGGGATGCCGGCACCTCAGGCCAGGGCTTTAACCCACTGTGCCACAGCACTGGCCCCAAGATTCCGTGTTCTGTAAGAGTGTGTGGCTTTAGTTCCACACTCTGGCTCCTGACTCCAGTGTCCTGATAATGGAAACCTTGCAAGGCAGTGGTGATAGCTGCCTAACTGGGTCCCTGTCACCTATGTGTGAGATCTGGATTGTGTTCCCAGCTCTCAGCTCCCAGCTTTGGCTGGCCCGGTCCAGGCTGGTGCAAGCATTTGGGGACTGAACTAGCAGATGTGTGCTAGCATGCATGTGCACCCTCTCTGCTTCTCAATAAATTTTTAAAAAATTAAAAAAATTCTTAGAACCTCTGCTCCTGCTCACTGTCACTGGAGAAGTCCTAGGCTTTAGTTATAGTCATTCTTCTCAGTTTTCTCTATTCACTCCACTCACCTATCCTTGCCCAGTCCCTCTAATAAAAAGACCAAAAAGTAATATCCTCCATACAGAAGAGTTGACAGATATCTCTCATTTTCTAGATTCTTACTGTACAACAAACATAAACAATTCTTTGTATCCAAGGAGTCTACATCTGCAGACTTAAGAGACATTTTAAAAATTTTTATTCTTGTTTTTATTTGAAAGGCAGAGAGAAGCAGAGGAAGAGAGAGAAATCTTCTACCCACTGGTCCTCTCCCCAAGTGCCCACAAACAGCCAGGGCTTGGCCAGGACAAAGCCAGGAACCTGGAACTCCATGTAGATCTGTCAAGTGGGTAGCAAGAACCCAAGTGGTTGAGCCATCATCTACTGCTTCCCAGAGTGCACATTAGTAGGAAACTAGATTGGAAACAGAGGAGCTGGGACTTGGACCACCCATATTGATATGGGAAACAGGTGTCCTAATTGGTATCTTCAGCACTGCACCAAATGCTCAAACAACATCTGCAGATGTTCCGTTGAAAATACTAAAAAATAAAAAAGTTATGCCTGTAACGAATATGTACAGACATTTTCTTGTCATTTTATTTCTTGTCAATACAGTGTAATAACTTTGTATAGCATCTATATTCTATTGGGTATTATAAGTAATCTAGAGATGATTTAAAGGAGAGAGGAGGATGTGCATAGGTTAAATGTAATTATTAGGCCATTTTATTTAAAAGAAATGAGTGTCTGCTGAGTTTGGTATCCTTGGTGGGTGGGGTAGAGGGTCCTGGAACCAGTCCCCTGTGGATACCAAGAGATAACTGTACTGCCTTTTGTTGTATTTAACTTTACATTAGAAGTACCATTTTTTTGGGAGGGGGTGGGCAGGCATTTGGCCTAGCAGTTTAAACACCAGTTATGAGGCCGGGTAATGATGTGTAAGTCCCACATCAGAGTTATCTTGATTCCAGCTCCCTGCTAATATAGATCCTGGTAGGCAGTAGGTGATGTAACTCAAGTGACTGGGTTTCTGCCATCCGCAGGGAACACCCCAATTGCATTCCAAGCTGCCAAGCTCCTGGCATCCACCTAGCCCAGTCTTGGCCATTGCTGGCATTTGGAGAGTGAACTAGTAGATGGATATTCTCCCTGTGTCTGTGTCTGTCTCCTTGCCTCTCAAATAAATTAATTTTTTTAAAAAGAAGTACTATTTATCTTTTCAGTAGGAGTATTTCCTCACTGCAGTGATTATACTGTTAGATTTCTTAGTATCCAACCAAGATGTTAATACATATAATTCATGTTCCTCAGAAAATTCTACAAAGAGAGTTGATGGGTGCAATTACTCCTTCACTGACAATTTTGATAGTGCATCAAGGTATTAGGGCCTTCTTATCCCAAAACCTCATGGGTCTGTAATTCCTTCAACCATTTCCACCTCAATTATTTTTTCTCTAAATGATAATTCCACTGTAAACAATTATATTTCAGAAGCACCACCTTTTGGGCAAGTAGTTTTTAGGTTATGCACACTCTGAAATTATAGAGATAGCATAATCTCTCTGTTCCAAAGTTTCAATTTGCAAGCAAAGACAGGATTATTAAAGCAATAATACAATTCCAGTGTAAATTAAGAGCTTTCCCCCACTCCTAATCCCACCATGCCCCAGTGGCTGTTGATGACTTTCTAAATAGAACACTATTGAAATAATGATTCTAAAACACATGGATTCCTATCCTTCTTTAATTTCCTTGATTTCAAAAATTTACTCAAGTGGAGCTGGATTCCATTCTTGCACTGCACCCTCAGTCCCCTGGGATTGTATAGTCAATCAAACTATGCTTCCAAGAATGCTAAATACTCATTAACATTATTAATCATTTCTAAAGTACCAGTGGTCTGATTTCCTCTGGGAAATGCTGTGTTCCGTTTTTGAGTGTTTATCCTATCAGGTCTATTACAAATATTCTTTGGTTGTATTGTCAATTGTGCCAAAACCAAAACTTTCCAGTCAATGGAAGAGTTTTGGGGCTTAGAAAATATGATTTTTTGCAGCTTCATAAATCACTTAAGACTCAACAGCTATGTATAGTAGTCTTTTCAATGAAATTATTTTAATCAAAACTCAGCATTAAAATATTCAATTACAAGCTCCGGGTAATGTTGGAAAATAAGACAGATCCTAGTCAATAGCAGGGGACACTCATAGTCCTTCATGTACTTTAACTCATTTAATATTAATTACATTACATCCTATATTAATTCTATAGGATAGGCAATGCTACCATCCTCATTTTACTGATAAAGAAGCAGAAGCTCAGAAGGTTGAGTAATTTACCTAAGGTCACCCAGCTATAAATAGCAGACCCACAATTCAAACCCCCAGGCACTGTGGATCCAGAGTTACTTATCTTAAATACCCTACTACCATAAAGTGAGAATGTCTATGTGAAATAAAAGATTGAAATTAAGGTAATTCTGCAATTTAGTGTGTACTATATAAAGGTAATACTGAGACTACTGGCACCAGCCCATATTTTGAGCAGACACTTTGAGCAATCACCCCTCCAGGGGAACTGATTTAATCAGAAATTTTTGTTGGGCTGATATTGTGGTGCAACAGGTTAAGCCAATGCTTGGGATGCTAGCACCCCATATCGCAGTACTGGTTACTCCACTTTCCATTCAGCTCCCTGCTAGTGCAACTGGGAAAGTCATGGAATTTGGGCCAAGCACTTAAGATACTGGCCACTGCCCTGGAAGACTCCAGTGGAGCTTCTGGCTCCTGGCTTTGCTCAGACCTGGCTGTTGCAGACTTTTGCGGAACAAATCAGCCAAGGGAAGATCTTATTTTTTGTGTCATTATGATTTTCAAATAAATAAAGAAATGTTTGAGAATCTTTTTTTTCCCAAGATTTATTCATTTATTTAAAAGTCAGAGTTACAGAGAGAGAGGAGAGACAGAAAGGGAGATCTTCCAACCTCTGGTTCACTCCCCAAATAGCTGCAACGGCTGAGGCTGGACCAGGCTAAAGCCAGAAGCCAGGAGCTTCTGGGTCTTCCACATGGGTGCAGAGGCCCAAGGAAATGAGCCATCTTTCACTGCTTTCCCAGGTACATTAGCAAGGAGCTGGATCAGAAGTGGAGCAGCTAGGACTTGAATTGGCACTATATGGGATGCTTACATCGCAGGCCGTGGCTTAACCTGCTGCACCACAACACCAGCCCCAAAGATCCCTTGTTAATAGTGCTGCTTGTGAATTCTCTGCCAGAAACACATTTGGATGTACTAGCTGACTGTTAGATGTAAGTTTCCATTGCTTATATTTATCTAGAGATTAGGTTGAATAATTACATGACTCTTGCTTTTCTGCATTCGACATCAGAACAAATCTTCTCAGTTCTCACTTTAATGCTATAAGTCAGGGCTTATTAATACTCAAATGTGAGGGATTTCTAGATATTTACTTTCAACTCATAATTTCTGTGTTTATTTATATCCATAAAGCAACTTTTTGGTATTCATTGTTTCTATAGGGGAATGTTTAAAAAAGTATTGTACACTGCTTAATAGCATGCAGTGCGGCGCCAGCACCCTGGGTTCTAGTCCTGGTTGGGGTTCTGGATTCTGTCCCAGTTGCTGCTCTTCCAGTCCAGCTCTCTGCTGTGGCCCGGGATTGCTGTGGAGGATGGCCCAAGTGCTTCGGCCCTGCACCCCATGGGAAACCAGGAGAAGCACCTGGCTCCTGGCTTTGGATCTGCGCAGCGTGCTGGCCACAGCACGCCACCTGTAGCAGCCATTTGAGGGGTGAACCAACGGAAGGAAGACCTTTCTCTCTGTCTCTCTCTCTCACTGTCTAACTCTGCCTGTCCAAAAAAAAAAAAAAAAAAAAAAAAAAGATTGAGGTATATATCTAATAGTAATGATTACCACTTCCTGATACTATCGTTGCCCTTACTAGTACCACCTCCTCTATGACTGTTATAATTAACAGCAAACATTTGCATTGAATTAGCTTTGAGTTGGGCAATGTTCTTAACATTTCACATATGTTAATTCATTTAATTTATAGGCTGTCTCTGAAAGGATGTACAAGGAACCGGAAATTCTGGCCCCTCTGGAAAGATAGTCTGGGGCAACTAAAGTCTGGCCCAGGAACTGTTTTTCCTGTATCTCTTGCTCTCTCTCTTTTTTAAGATTCATTTTATTTATTTGAAAGGCAGAATTACAGAAAGAGAGAGGGAGAATAGATAGAGGGATCTTCCATCCACTGGTTCACTCCCCAAATGTTCTCAATGGGCAGGGCTGGACTAGATGGAAGCCAGGAGCCTGAAACTCCATCTGGTTTTCCCATGTGGGTGGCAGGGGCCAAAGCACTTGGGCCGTCTTCCCTGCTTTTCCCAGGCACATTAGCAGGTTGCTGGATCAGAAGCACAGGTGCCAATATGGGATGCTTTCATTGCAGGCAGTGGTTTAACCTGGTACGCCACAAAGCAGACTCCTACTGCATCCCTTTTCTATTCACTTGAAATCAACATAATGCTGTATTGGATTTACTAATAAAGTAATTTAAATGTAATTTCTTTAATATTAAAATGATATGAAAATAAAAGCATAATATAGGTCAGTAAAACAGCAAGCAGAGTGTGAATAGACATGCACTATGACTGCAAAATAGTTTTAAAGATTTATTTACTTATTTGAAAGGTAGAGTGTGAGAGAGAGAGAGGGAAAGAGAGACCAAGAGATCTTCCATCAACAGTTCACTACCCAGAGAGCCTCAACTTCCAGGCCTGGGCCAGATGAAGCCAGGAACTCCATCCTGGTCACTTAACATGGGTGACGGGGCCCAGTTAGTAGGAAGCTGATCAGAAGCAAAGGAATTGGAATTCAAGCAGGCACTCCAATATGGGATGCTGGTGTCACAAGTGGTGGCTTAACTTGCTGCACCACACGCCTGTAGCTACAAATTAAAGAAAATATATATTTATTTGAGAGGCAGACACACACATACAGAGAGAGAGAGAGAGAGAGAGAGAGATGGAGAGAGTGCTGCCATCTGCTGGTCAGAAATTCAATGCAGGTCTCAAATTCAATGCATGGTGACTCCTGGGGTTTGCATTAGCGAGTTAGGAGCTGGTCCTGGGAACTGAACCTGGGCACTATGCTATAGGACATGAGCATCTTAACCACTAGTCTAAATGCCTACTGCTGCAAGTTTGTTATAAAACACAAAAGAAAAAGATTATGTCTACTACTGAGAAGTGCAGTTCAAGTTTTATTCAAGAAAGGTCTTCCTGTCCAGCTTCCAGGTGAGTGAGTAGCTAACAGCCTCCAGTAAGTGACCAAGGTAAGCAGAACAACGACCCCACCAGTCCCCTCTGATGTCGCACTCCTCTAGAGGGACACTGTGCTGACGGAGATTTTCTCAGGTCTGCAGGGCAGTTGACAGCTCCCTGTCTGTCTTTCCCCTTTCCATCTCACTTCCTGCTTTCCAAAGAACAGAACCGGCACATACAGAACCGGCACAAACAAGACAAGGACTGAAAGAAAATATAGGTGGGGGCCGGTGCTGTGTTGCAGAGGGTTAAAGCCCTGGCCTGAGGTGCCGGCGCCGGCATCCCACATGGGCGCCAGTTCTAGTCCCGGCTGTTCCTCTTCCAATCCAGCTCTCTGCTGTGGCCTGGGATAGCAGTGGAAGACAGCCCTGGTCCTTGGGGCTTTGCACCCGTGTGGGAGACCTGGAGGGGGCTCCTGGATCCTGGCTTCAGATCGGCACAGCTCCGGCCGTTGCGGCCATCTGGCTAGTGAGCCAGTGGATGGAAGACCTCTCTGTCTCTACTTCTCTCTGTAACTCTGTCTTTCAAATAAATAAAATAAATCTTTAAAAAAAGAAAATATAGGTGATTCCTCCCTTCCCTTAAAATTTGCAACTTCATCCATTTATATTTTACTTTGAAATGTGCATCTGTGCAGTGTAAGTACATGCCTATGTGTACACATAATCTAAAGAATCAACCATGTCCAAAGGCTTGCTAAGATAAACTGCAGCCCCTAGTCCTTCTCCATTTTTTTCCCCAGAAGCTAAATCTTCAATAAATACTCGAAATCGACCCTTTTGATTTTAGCTTCTATATCTCTAATTAACATGCCTGTATTGCTAATTCTTGATTCTTCACTTTAGACTTTATTGACTTTCTTCTAGAAAAGATGAAGATTTAGCTCTCCACTCTCTCCCTGTCTCCAATGTGTGTGATCACCCTCTAAATCATCTAATACTGTAAATATTGCTGCATATTTGGTAGATGAATATTTAATACTTACATTATTTTGACTACAAAAATGTCATTCATAGCACAGCCATCTAAAATTGTAATTATTTTTCTTAGGTGATTTTCTAATTTTCTTGAAGTTTATTTTTTTCCAGTTTGGTCTTAAATGGTGACATATCTATGTCCTTAGGGAGTCAATGTGAATAATGGTCACAGAAAAGTTTCTGGAGCCCCACTGTCTGGACTTGAGTCCCAGTGCTGCCCTTTCCCAGCTATGTGACTTTGGGCCAGTGGGCAATTTGCTTTGTCTTCTTTTTATTATCCGTGAAATAGGTGCAGAAAGTTAAAATACAAATGCTTAGGAAAGTGTCTACCCACATAGTAAGCACACCATAAATGTACATTGTGTGTAATAATTCACTCTTCTGTCAGTTCTCTGATGCTCACTCACATCAGGGAGTGTGTCAATTTCATCTGTATACAGTGTCTTCTTTGTTGGCCTATACCGGTACTATTTATTTTTTACATTTTATTTGTTGATGAGAGAGAGCGAGCGAGCATGAGAACAAGCTCTCATTTGCTGGTTCACTCCCCAAGCGTCTGCAATGGCAGAAGCTTGGCTGAGGATGAAGCCGGGAACCAGGAACTCTATCCAGGTATCCCGTGTAGGTGGCAGGAGACCAATTAGCCGAGCCATCACTGTTGCCTCTCAGGGTCAGCATTGTCAGAAGTTAGGAATCAGGGCTGAAAACTGAACCCAGGTACTAGGTGTGAGCTCCTTAACTGCTAGGCTATGCCTTTACTCCTTTTGTCTTGATTTTATTTAAATATTTATTTATTTGTTTGTTTAAAGGAGAGACAGAGCTATTTCCTATATACAGTTTACTCCCCAAATGGCTGCAAAAATCAGGCCTGGGCCAGGCCAAAGCCAGGAGCTGGGAACTCCATCTGGATCTCCCATGTGGACCGCAGGGGCCATCTTCTGCTGCCTTCCCAAGCTCGTTAGCAGGAAGCTGGTTTGGGACTTGAACTGGCATTCTTATAAGGGATGCTGGCATTGTGAGAGACAATGCTGGTTCACTTCTGTTTGTATTATAGTGAAGCATTATGTGTAGCTCTCTGAGAAAGAGGTCCTGGAATTAGTATCTTTTCTTTTGAAAATTACATGTCTGAAAATGTCTGTATTCTATCCTTTCACTAATTGATAGTTTGGTTGTATATGGAGGTCTAAAATAAAAAATAATTTGCATTCAGAATTGTGAAGGTAATCTTTCATTGCCTTCTTGCTTCTAGTCTGTCAGTGGAGAGTTATAAAACTATTCTAGGCCTGCGCCGCGGCTCAGTAGGCTAATCCTCTGCCTTGCGGCGCCAGCACACCTGGTTCTAGTCCCGGTCGGGGCACCGGATTCTGTCCCGGTTGCCCCTTTTCCAGGCCAGCTCTTTGCTGTGGCCCATGAGTGCAGTGGAGGATGCCCAAGTGCTTGGGCCCTGCACCCCATGGGAGACCAGGAGAAGCACCTGGCTCCTGCCTTTGGATCAGCGTGGTGCGCCAGCTGCAGTGGCCATTGGAGTGTGAGCCAATGGCAAAAGGAAGACCTTTCTCTTTCTCTCTGTTTCTCTCTCTCACTGACCACTCTGCCTGTCAAAAAAAAAAAAAAAAAAAACAAAAAAAACAAACAAACAAAAAAACAAAAACAAAAACAAAAAAAACCCAAAAAACTATTCTAATTCTCCTACTTAACTATGACCTACATTTTCACCTTCTCTAGAATATTGTGATAGTTCTCTCTCTCTCTCCCTCTCTTTTAAAGACTTATTTATTTATTTGAAAGGCAGAGTTACATAAAGACAGAGGCAGAGAGAGAAAGAGAGAGAGAGAGGTCTTCAATCCGCTGGTTCACTCCCTAGATGGCTACAACTGCTGGAGCTGCCCTGATCCGAAGGCAGGAGCCAGGAGCTTCTTCTGGGTCTCCCATGCAGGTACAGGGGCCCAAGGACTTGGGCCACTTTCTACTGCTTTCCTAGGCCTTAGCAGAACTGGATCGGAAGTGGAGTAGTTGGGATCCAAACCGGCACCCATATGGGAAGCCGGCACCGCAGACAGCAGCTTTACCCGCTATGCCACAGCGCCAGCCCCTGGTAGTTCTCTTTGTATCCAGTCTTCCAAAATTTCATGATGACATATATTTGTTTATTTATTTAAATTTTCATTTTATTTGAAAAGCAGACAGAGAGACAGAGACAAAGACAAAGAGACAGAGAGATAGATATAAAGAGGTCTTCCTCTTATGCTTAAGATTTGCTACTGGTTCATTTCCCAGATGCACTGGGAAGTTTGATGTACTGGGGTTTGAACTGGGGAAGTTCAAATCCAGGAGCTCAGAACTCAGTCTGAGTCTCCTATGTGGTGGTAAGGACCCCAATATTTGAGCCACTCTCTATTGCTTCTCAGCGTGTACATTAGTAGGAAGCCACATTGGAAGCCCGGCAGCCAGGACTTGAACCAGCTACTCCAATATGGGATGTGGGTGTTTCAAGAGGTGACCTAACTGTTGTGTCCAACACCTGTCTCATTATGAAATATGTTAAATTTCTTAAAGTGGGGTCCCTTTCTTCTTAAAAGTATTATATGCACTGTTTTGCTTCTTGGTTTCTTCTTTTTTTTTAACCAAGTGTATTCTAGGATCTCCACATATTAGACAGATGGAAGATCTGTCTCATAAAATACACTATGAGAGATGACTGTGTATGCTTAAGGTCCAGTCATCATGAGTGATAGTGAAGTAGTTCTCTTTTGTAGCTTAGAATATTAAAACTAATTTTAACACATGTAGTAGAAAGAATAGTATAAAATCTTCATGTACTTATAGTGGGTATTAGTATACATTTCGAGCAGACTTCTTGGTCTTTGCAAGGTTTTGGACTGACATCGGGTCAGGCATGATTTGATTGTCACTGTTTCTGTCTTGATTGTGACTAATAAATAGCCTGTATAAGGACTATGGCTACCCACTCTGTCTTTATTTGTCTTTGCTCTTCTCACCTTGTGTTTCAATTATTCTCACTCTGAATTTCCCTGGCAGAACTCTTTTGAGGTTATTTTTCCATTAGTTGTATTCACTTAACATGACACACACAAACTGCGGAAAATTTCAATAAGCAGGCAGTGCTGCTCCTAATCTCATGAACCATCTGACACATGAACTAAGTGTAAGTACCAATATCTATTGGATATTAAATAGTATATCTTAAAAAGTGATAGAAATTAATAAATAGAAAACTTAATAAAAATTCTAATATTTTCTCCCTATACTCCATTGTATAGTTTTGCATGCCTCTAGGGCCAAATACCTCTCTTTGAGGTAGACGCTTCTATCCTCCACCTTTTTGCATATAGCTATTTTTCATTTTTTAAAATATTTATTTTACTTATTTGAAGGGCAGAATGACAGAGAGAGAGGAAGCCAGAGAGTTGGAGATCTTGGTTTCCTCCTCAGATGACTGCAGTAGCCAGTCCTGGGGGCCAGGCTGAAGCCAGGCGCCTGGAATTCCATCTCTGCCTCCTGGCAAGAGTCCAGGGAAGAAGAGAAGGGCCAGACACACTGTGTCCTAGGCTTTTAATCCACTTCCAAAGGGGAGTGGTTAATTACCCTGATTGGCTGGTTGGCACCCAGGTGTGGCCAGGTAGGGGGATGAGGTCACATAGGGGCGTGGCAAAGGAGTGGTCTTCCAGCTCACAACCTAATCAATTTTAACCTGTATGCTTGCCTACTTCAGTCCTGAGCAGGTAGCATTTGCTGCCTCCCAGGCACATTTGTGGGAAGCTGCATCAAAAGGTGGAGGTCGGACTCAATCCCAGGCACTGATTGTGGCATCTCAAGCAGCAGCTTAACCTGCTGTTCTGCAATAATCACTCCTACATGTAGTGAGCCTTATTGGTGCATAAGGTACTGCGCTACTGCAGTAATGCTTCTTCTTCTTCTTCTTTTTTAAAGATTTATTTTATTCATTTAAAAGGGAGAGAGAGAGAGAGAGAGAGAGAGAGAGAGATGCCTTCCATCCACTAGTTCACTCTCCATTTGGCTGCAATGGCTGGAGCTGAGCTGATCCGAAGCCAGGAGCCAGGAGTTTCCTCAGGATCTCCCACGTGGGTGCAGGGGCCCAAGGACTTGGTCCATCCTTTGCTGCTTTCCCAGGTGCATTAGCAGGGAGCTGGATCAGAAGTGGAGCAGTTGGAACTTGAACTGACGCCCATATGGGATGCTGGTGCTGCAGGCTGGAGCTTTAACTTCAATCCACTGTGCTACAGTGCCAGCCTTGCAGTAGTATTTTTTTTTTGAGATTTACAAAAATTTATTAGAGTCAAAGACTTCTAGTAAGAGTAGCATGTAGGGGGGCTTCCAAGAAAGGAAAAAACCCAAAGAATCTCATAGCACTGGGGTTTTTAAAGTACAATTTCAAAGGAAAAAAACTTGACAATCAGATTGGCATTCAGTTACCATGTGGGGACAAAAACTCATCAAAAGACCTGATTTACAATTCTCCATCCTGTCTGGCCATGCAGAAGGGTGGGATAGGTAACTTGCTTTCACAATAAGCTATGAAGAGCTCCCTTGCTATTCTCTAGGCAAATTTGGAGATTCTGAAGAAAGGAGGGCGGCCTTTTGTTCTTGCTTAAAGAAGCAAATATTTTACATCTCCAATTCCATTGGGACCACCCTGACTACCCACCCTGACTACCTATTAACCCATCTGACTCCTCACATCCCCCCCTTAACATGAATGGACGCTTGCAGTAGTGTTTCTTAAATTTCCATATATATATATATATATATATATATATATATATATATCCAAATCACTTGTGGATCTTTTTTTTTTAAGATTTATTTATTTATTTGAAAGTCAGAGTTACACAGAGAGAGAATGAGAGGCAGAACAAGAGAGTGGAGAGAGAGGTCTTCCATCTGCTGGTTCACTCCCCAATTAACCGCAATGGCCAGAGCTGTGCTGATTGGAAACCAGGAGCCAGGGGCTTCCTCCAGGTCTCCCACATGGGTGCAAAGGCCCTAGGACTTGGGCCATCTTCTGCTGCTTTCCCAGGCCATAGCAGAGAGCTGGATGGGAAGTGGAGCAGCTGGGACTTGAACTGGCACCCATATGGGATGTCGGCAATGCAGGCAGCAGCTTTACCCACCACGCCACAGCATTGGTCCCTGGAGATCTTTTAATATGCAGATTATGACCCAGTCTTCTTGGGGTGGAGCCTGTGATTCTGCATTTCTAGTAACTCCCAGTTGATGGCAATGATGTTGATCTAGGAAGAATACTTTGAGTTGTACAGCTGAAATGCAGAGGTTTGCACAACCTGGTCTCTATCCTTAAGGGATTTATACTACAGTTAGTGATGAACATGTGCATAAATAAATAAAATTCCCAGATTTCTGAAATTGTGATATTGTTCTCCTGTGTTAGTGTCCCTGTGGTCCTAGTTGCATGCCCACCAAATTCCACCTAACTTTCCGGACAGCTGTAACATGTGCCACACATTTTCAACACTCACTGATTTTGATATCAGAAATGATCCCCTAATAAAATATATATGAAAATGTGGCCCCTTAGAGTTACTCAGAAGTCCCATCTGGGGTGCCACATATGCTATTGAAATTTGGGGTGCCAGATGATATCACCCTATGCTTATTAATAAATCCCTGATATTAATAAGCCAAAGAGGGTTCTTGCCTAATATTTAGAGAAGAATTCTAAACACCGGCATCCATAAGTGAGGCAGCATGGTACATTTTAGGCTTTTATTCAGTGAGAGAAATCATAGGAGAGTGAGAGCTTTATCTAAGAGAGAGAGAGAGAGCTAAATCTGGGTTCATACTGAGCACCAGGAACCAGCCATATGGGGGAGCGTCTAGGCCAGGAAGCCTAGGGCAGGTGGCCCGAAGGCCACGAGCCCTGGGGGCACAGGGCTACAGCCAGCCGCCTCCTGGCAAGAGGCCAGGGAAAAGAAAAGGAAGCCGGACACACTGTGTCCCAGGCTTTTAACTCACTTCCAAATGGGAGTGGTTAATTAGACTGAGTGGTTGGTGGCCACTCAAGTATGGCCAGGTAGGGGCATGAGGTCACACAGGGGTGTGGCGAAGGCGTGGTCTTCTAGCTCACAAACCTAATTGATTTTAACCTGTGTGCCTGCCTACTTCCCCTTCCCTGAGTGTAACCTTCCTGAAGAGTTTGCCTTAGAGAATTAATAAGCTAAACTATTGTTTTAAAAATCTACCAATGTCTGTTCATGTCTTATCTCTTTCGGATAATACAATTAAATATTTTAGAGTTAAAATATTTTATTTATTTATGTGAGAGGAAAAGTTACAGAGAGAGAGAGAGGGAGAGAGAAAGGTCTTCTACCCACTCATTCACTCCCCAAATGGCCACAATAGTCAGAGTTGAGCTGATCTGAAGCCAGGAGTCAGGAACTTCTTCCAGGTCTCCCACACAAGTGCAGGGGCCCTAGAACTTGGGCCATCTTCTGCTGCTTTCCCAGACCATAGCAGAGAGCTGTATTGGAAGAGGAGCAGCCGGGACTTGAACCAGTGCCCATATGGGATTCTAGCACTGCAGATGGAGGCTTAGCCCACTATACCACAGCTCCTACCCTTGGGTATTATATTGAAGTTTGTACTAGGTGTCATATAACAATGCAAACCAAAGACTTTTTTTCTACTAGGAGAAATTATGACACTGGGCACATGCTAGAAATTGCTTGCAACTTAGTCTTACAAGCTGGGACTAGCATGAAGGGTGAGTGGCGCCATGGATAAAGCGTCTGACTATGAATCAGAAGATAGGACTAGTCTGTGGTGTAGTTCCATGACTAAATACTCAGAGGAGTTACATAGTTAGCATAGCTCCAGAAAGTAAAAATTTTCTGAATGAGCAGGACTATGGACTTGATATATAAAGAACAAAGAATATAAGGAACCCTGTTAGCCTCAAAATGGACTTGTGAAGGATTAATCATCAGTGATAAATGTTCACTGTCCCCAAAAAGCTGAATGTGTTGTGCTATTTTGAGCAAATCCTATCCATCACTGTTGACCCATAATAGCTATCCATTTATTATGCTGACTGGTGAGGATCTGCTCCCATTGAGGTCAGCTTTGTAACTTGCTTGGCCCCAAATTACCACAGTGGCTATCATATCTGTTGCTAATACCAAGCATCCTCTCCTTCTCCATTATTGCTAACACACAGACTCACCTCTCCTTCATTCTAAAGCAGAAAAGAGAAATACAGCCACGTGACTCTGTCTCTCCACATCTGCCTGCCAAGTTCAACTGAGAGCATAAAAGAGACTTTCAAACCTAATCAATTATTGAACATTGAGTGCTGACTTCATAGATATACTCTGATGTCCTGTGGAATTTAAATTGCATAAGGGCTAGTTCTCATCTTCACAGAGCTCCTAGTCCAGTTCTAATATTATACAACACTGCGAAAAGTTAACTATGTGAGATTAATCACATCTCATTTACCTTTGTGTTTTCAGTAGTGCAATGGTTTGAACAGGAGATGGTTCTTAAACTCATGCAGACAGGTACATCCCAGTCATGGATTGATGGGACGAAGAAGGTAGAGGCTTGTTCCAGGTATTGTGTCTAAGAGGTTTGCTTAAAGAAAAGTCTGTAGGTCACTGAGGGTGTGCCCTTGGAAGCTAATTCTCTCCAAAGTGTTTTGAAAGTCTAAGTTGGGCCCAGCTGATCTCTCTGCTCTCTGGCTCACCATGTGAGTCTTCCTCCACATGCACTTTGCCGTTATCACTAGATAAGGATCATGGACTCTAATCCCCAAAACCATGAGCCCAAATAATTCTTTCTTTGTAAGGAACTTGTCTTAGGTATTTTACTGTTGTAATGACAAGCTGACTAATACCAACACTTACAAAAAGTGACTAATATATAGTAGATGACTAAAATTTGTATTGAGGAATGTCTATTAAGCAATGAAATTAGGGGGCCAGCATTGTGGTTTTTCGAGTAAAGCCTCCACCTGTGACACTGGCATTCCATATGGGCACCAATCAGGCTCGCTGGCAATGGCTTGGGAAATGCAGAAGAAGATGGCCCCAGGGTTTGGACCTCTGCCACAGTGTGGGAGACCCAGATGAAGCTCCTGGCTCCTGCTCCTGGATTTAATGAACCAGCAGATGGGTGATCTCTCTCTCTCTGTCTCTTCTTTTCTCTCTGTAATTATGCCTTCAAGCAAAATAAATAAATCTTTGTTGGTAGAAATAATTGAGAAAATCTAAGGATTGAACTATGTAGGGTCTTCTAGGCCTAGACTAATCTAGTTATTGAATAAATTTCAAGATTGATTTCTATATTTTATTGAAGTAAAAGAGAAGAGATTAAATTTTGGGGTATACTGAGCTACTGTATTTTTCTGTTGTTGCATAATAAATCATTGCAAATTTATCACTTTAAGGTAAGTCTTTAGCAAATGCTTATTAACCTATAATTTCTGTGGGTCAGGAGTCTAGGGACAGCTTAACTGGGTTCTCTGTTCAGGGTTTCAAAAGGCTGTAGCCAAATTCTTTGCTAAGCCACATTCTCATTTGGAGATTCAGCTAGCAAAGAATCCGCTTCCAACCTTGTTTAGGTTGTTGGCAGAATTTTCTTCTCTGAGATCCTTAACTTTTATTGCCTGTTGACTGGATGCTAACCATGTCTTGCCATGTGAGCCTTTGTATAGGCAGTAATTAGCAATCTACTTGTTCTGGGCCAGCAGATCTTGACCTTGATATGCTCATGGTAGGTAATATATACATACACACATGCACACATATGATCATGTATAGTATCATTCACACACACCTTAGTTCTCTTGTACAGAATAATTGACAGATAGATAACCTAATCACAGGAGTGGTGGTTTTCCAGCATCTTTGGCCCATTTTGTTAGTTAGCATTAAGTCAGGGATTATGCTTCATTAGGTGTAACCTTAGAGTGTGTCAATCTAGCTACCAAATATTAAATAATATACTTCTAGTATATTTTTTATTGTACTAGGTAAGGTATCAGCACTCTAGTTAGTGATATTAAATAACCTCATTTGGCTCATTAAATCTCAGTGTCGTAAAACATTTTTTCCATGTGTCTCTCAGGCTCCTGCACATCTTGTGAGCAAGAGGCTTTGACGTATTTGTTCTGATAGCACAGATGTTTATATAGCTAGTGTCGCCTTCCTTCCATATCAGATAAGAGATTTGCTTCCTTTCCTAGAAAACAGTCTGGCTTGCTAGCTTGCTTCCTATAAGATTGAGGGCTTCCTAAAATGAGGGTTCCTTAGCAATGATGTAAATCCATTTTGTGCAGCATCCACCTGGGCCCACACAAATGATGAGAATCAATGTGAACATGAAGTTCATGTTGCCTGCTGTGCCTTGATGTGCCCTTTGTTCTTATCCAGGATCTCATGTCTTCTGCTGGCATGAAAGTGTGGGCAGTCTAATGCATTAGCTTGCAAGCAAGATAAAAATCGCAGACCTTTCTCAGTTCTTGACACTCAATTTTTCTCTATGTCATTTGAGATTGGGATGAGATGATTTCTAGGGTTCTTTTCACTTTTAATCTTTGATATTCTAATACTCTTAATTGGCTCTGTCATTTTTATGATTGTCATAGAAGTACTCAACCACTTTTGTACATGATCTCCTAAAAGAGTCTATAACTAAACACTCTACAGTAGTCTGGCTATAATCAAGATTCTTTAAAACAACATTTTGTAAATTAGGAAACTAAATTTATTTTAATTTGCTGGTAGTACTAATGTAGTACATTGGCCATTCAGGGAAAAATCTTTGGCATTCTGATTTTATGGGGAGTGAGGTGTTCATTTCTAGCTCCTGTTTCTGGTGTATTTTATGTATGTATATGGCACCCTTATAAAATCCCACTCTCTGTATTTCTTTAATTCCTATTTAAATACAGATGACTGAAATATTCCACATTCTATATTTTATTCAAAGTTTTCTCACATTTTAAAACATTACATTTGGGGCTGGTGCTGTGGTACAGCAGGTAAAGACACTACCTGCAGTTCCAGCATCCCATATGGTTGCTGGGTCAAGTTCCTGCTGCTCCACTTCTGATCCAGCTTTTTGTTTTGGGCTGGGAAAGCAGTAGAAGATGGCCCCAGTCCTTGGGCCCCTGCTTCCACATGGAGGACTCAGAAGAAGCTCCTGATTCCTTGATTTGGAAAGCCCAGCTCCGGCCATTGTGGCCATGTGGGGAGTGAACTAGTGGATGGAAGACCTTCTCTCTCTCTCTCTCTCTCTCTGTGTAACTCTGCCTTTCAAATAAATAAATAATTTTTTTTTACAAAAAGAAAATTGTATTTGGCTTAATCCTTTACAATGAAAACTCCAACATAAAAGAAAACAAACATTCTAACATCAGATATCGTGCCACACATAAACATTCCATGTGTGTGGTATGTGTGTGAGTGTGTACGCGTGTGTGATAAATCAAAAACAAAAGTGGGCCCTTATTTTCATCAGAAGGGTCACGTGTTGGCAAAATGCCATTTATTTGATGCTAACTCTTCTCCCCTGACAGTCCCAAGTGGTGATGTTGAGGTGTGATAATTAAGATGACTAACGATGACATTGGCAGCTCCAAAAATAGTTAAAATTCACTGTATTTATTGTGTATCAGGCTTTATATGCTTTTATTTTTTAAAGATTTATTTACTTGAAAGGAACAGTTAGAGAAAGAGAGAGAGAGAGAAAGAGAAATCTTCCATCTGTTGGTTCCATCCCCAAATGACTACAATTGCCAGAGCTGGACTGATCCTGGCAGAGCCAGGAGATTCTTCTAGGTCTGCTGTGTGGATGTAGGGGCCCAGGGATGTGAACCATCTTCCACTGCTTTCCCAGGCACATTAGAAGGGAGCTGGATCAGAAGTGGAGCAGCCAGGTCCCAAACTGTGCCAGTAGAGGCACAGAGTTGGTCCCTATTTTATGTGCTTTACTAATGTTTCATTTGAGCTTGAAAACCGTTTATGGGTTGACTATTACTATTTTTTTAAGATTTATTTATTTATTTGAAAGTCTGAGTTACACAGAGTGAGGAGAGTCAGAGAGAGAGAGAGAGAGAGAGAGAGAGAGAGAAAGGTCTTCCATCTGATGGTTCACTCCCCAGTTGGCCGCAATGGCTGGAGCTGCGCCAATCCGAAGCCAGGAGACAGGAGCTTCTTTCGGGTCTCCCACGTGGTTGCAGGGGCCCAAGGACTCAGGCCATCTTCTACTGCTTTCCCAGGACACAGCAGAGAGCTGGATAGGAAACAGAGCAGCTGGGTCTCAAACCAGTGCCCATATGGGATGCTGGCGCTTCAGACCAGGGCATTAACCTGCTGTGCCACAGCAACCCATTTTCATGAAATGATGGTAGAAAGATACTGTAATTCAAACTATGTTAAGTAGTGTTTGACTTGGGTCCCATGGACTTAGAATATTTTTTTTTTCCAGTTGAGAGCCTCTCAAGAGAGAAAGAAAATCAGTCAACAGTTGAATTAAGAGAAACAAGCCAAATTTAGATTTTGAAAAATCTATTAAATATTCCACTCATAATTAATTTAGAACACTGAGAAAAATAAGAAAAAAATCCCATCAGTTTAAAGAAAGACAGATAGGACTGAATAAAGAGGGATAAAGGCTGGCGCCGCGGCTCAATAGGCTAATCCTCCACCTGGTGGCGCCGGCACACCGGGTTCTAGTCCCGGTCGGGGCGCCGGATTCTGTCCCGCTTGCCCCTCCTCCAGGCCAGCTCTCTGCTGTGGCCCAGGAGTGCAGTGGAGGATGGCCCAAGTCCTTGGGCCCTGCACCCCATGGGAGACCAGGAGAAGCACCTGGCTCCTGCCTTCAGATCAGCGCATGCACTGGCCGCAGCGTACCAGCCGCGGCGGCCATTGGAGGGTGAACCAACGGCAAAAGGAAGACCTTTCTCTCTGTCTCTCTCTCACTGTCCACTCTGCCTGTCAAAAAAAAAAAAAAAAAAAAAGAAAAGAAAAGAAAAGAAAAAAAAAAAAAGGGCTAAAGAGAGGGCTAAAGAACAAGAGCTCGAAGACTCTTTCAGGAGCCTCCTTCCCCACATCCCAGACTCTACAGCTCTGTCAAATTAGTCCCAGCAGCATTTCATGTGCTGCCTGCTTTCTTTTCTTTTCTTTTTTTTCATGACTTGAACGCCTCTCTCAGCTGCACATTTCTCTTCAAATACCACCCTGTTTCTCTGCTCCCCTTGCCAGACAAATTCTCCAAAGAACTGCCTGTGCTTGCTGTTCCTACTTTGATTTCGTCTTTCATCTCACTTCAGTCGAGTTTGCTGCGTGATATGACGTGGAAGCTGCCCTTGCCAAAGTCATCAGTGACATCTGTGTTGCTGTCTTCAGGAGAGGGCTCTGGTTCCTATCTTACTATACCCCTCCACACCATCTAACACAACTCATCATCTTTTCTTCACAAAACACTCCTTTCTTCGTAACATCCTCATCTGATGGCTTTCTTTCCCACTGGTCCTTTTTTTTCTCTTTTCTTGACTTCTCCTGCATGAACAAACCCAAGTCAAGTCCAACCTTTTTGTGCCTAGCCCCATGCCTGGCCCAAGAGACTATTCAATTAATATTTGTTATATCTATGGATCAACACACTGATCCATGAATAAATAAGTCAGAGAATAAAGGAAGAATTATAGAGGCACACAGGCTGGAAAGCTTAACTTTGCCTGCAGTGGTCTGAATAGCTTTTCTGGAGAAGGTGAAAATTGATGTGTACTGAGAAAGGAGTCAGGATGTGTCTGGTGAACAAAAGGAATTCATTTCAGAAATGAATTTGATTATAAAATTGCCTTGTAGCATTTTATTCTTTCCGGAGCTATGGGAGAATATACTATTTCAAAGGAGAAAGCAAAAAAGAGAGGGAAAAAGAATTCCTTGGAAGATGTATAACAGAATTGCTATGCTGATGGCTGGGCAGGTTTAGAGATGAGTAGTTCTGCTTGGATCAGAAGGACAGAGCATTGCAAGAAAGTTAGACTGATAGAGTATACTCTGCCAGGGAGATCAGTTCTGATAGGCACAGTCAGCCCTCCACATCTGTGGATTCCACATCTGTGGAGTCAATCAACAAAGAATCAGATATTTTCAGGAAAAACTGTCTGTATTTTGTCATTATTCCCTACAAAGTACAGCATAACAACTATTTACATGGCATTTACACTACATTTGGTATTTTAAGTTATCTAGAGATATTTAAAGTATACAGGAGGATGTGTTATAGGTAAGAGCAAATATTACATCATTTTGTGTATGAGACTTGAAGATCCAACAATTTTGGTATCTATCAAGGAGTCCTGGAACCAGTTCCCCCACAGACACCAAGGAATAACTGCACACAGAAATACAGGTAATAGGGGCCAGCGCTGTGGCGTAGTGGGTAAAGCTGCCACTTGCAGTGTCAGCTTCCAATATGGGTGCCGGTTTGAGTCTCAGCTGCTCCACTTCCGATCCAGCTCTCTGCTGTGGTCTAGGAAAGCAGTAGAAGATAGCCTAAGTCCTTGGGCCCCTGCACCCACATGGGAGACCTGGAAGAAGCTCCTGGCTCCTGGCTTCGGATAGGTGCAGCTCCGACCATTGAGGCCAACTGGGGAGTGAACCAGCAGATGGAAGACTTCTCTTTCTCCCTCTGCCTTTCTTTCTCTCTCTGTGTAACTCTGCCTTTCAAATAAATAAATAAATCTTAAAAATAATACAGGTAATATACATAAGCATTGTTTAAAGTAAGTAAAATAATATGCAAAAATATCATGGTTCAGGTCATAATAGCACAATACTGAATATTTATTTGATTAAAATTATATTTTTCCTCTGTTGAAAGAATGAAAGAAAGTGAAAATTCTGTGTTTTCAATAGAGGTAGGCAGGAAAAGGACTGAATTTCTCAGGCTTTACAGAGGAAATTCAAGAAATAATGTCTGAAACTAAAAAATTATTCAGTCACGGTATTAACATATTGTCAATAGAGAATTAAATGCTAAAGAGAAAGCCAAATCAGTTGGAAATGGCTACTTTTAGGGAAAAAAAAATAGAAGAGGGAAAGAATCAAGTGCTTATTGTTTTTCTTAATAAACTATGTAAAAGTGTTTTTGCTTTAAAACGTATGTTAACAAGAATTAAATTAGAAAGGAGGGAGATTAAGCAATGTAGTTAAATAAGCAATCCAGTTGTCAACACTGATTTTTTGACTGTGCATGCCCAACTCTTGCTTCCATGCGGGAATTTTTTCAAAAGAATTGGTGGAGAGGATGTGGACTTTGCGTTTAGTTAATCTTTATAGAAGTGCAAATACTTTTAACATCAAGCTTGTCTGAGAACAATATATTTTATTTTATTTTTTTAAAAAGATTTATTTATTTGAAAGGCAGAGTAACGTAGAAAGAAAGGAAGAGACAGAGGGAAAGAGGTCTTCCATCCACTGGTTCACTCCCCAGACGACTGCAACAACCAGAGCTTGGACATCCTTGACAAGGATGGCAGAGGCCCAAGACCTTGTGCTCCCACTTCCACTGCTTTCACAGGCTCATTAGCATGAAGCTGGATCAGAAGTGGAGCAGCAAGGACTCACACGTGTACCCGGAATTGGGATGCCTACATCCCGGGTGGAGGCCTAACCCCCTGCCCAACAGTGGTAGTTTTAACAATGTGCTTTCTTTTCATTAAAGCCCTTTGAGGAAAATCATTCTTTCTTTGAGAAACTGTAATTCGTAGCTCTTACACTGCAGAATTCACTTTTTTTGAAGATAGCAGAAGAGACATTTATTATACATGCTACACTCAGCCACAACTGAGAAAAGAACTCGGAGAATGTCACAGGCTCAGGGCAAAGGCGTAGCAAGGTCTGTTTTGGTGTGAGTGAGGTTTGCCTCGGTGATCAAGTTGTGATAGAAATTCCAGATCCGTTGACAGACAGGTTCTAGACACCATGCAACCCAACAACTTGTACCAGCATCTGACATTGCTTGTTGTTGCTCTTTGGCCGCCATGAGAGGGCCAGACAGTGCTTTACTTGGACCTCCGCCTCATCTTTCTCCTTTGGCACTTCAGCCTGCCCCTGTGTTTCTTCCATGTGGGTAATGTCAACTTTCAAATGTTTGGCTTTCTGTAAAAATTATTATTACTGGCTCATCCTATAAAAATTATTAAGCAACAGGAAACACTAGTGTTAAACATTTATTAGTATGCAACAGAAATAACTTAGAATAACATTTTAAAATATTTTTGGCTTTCTGCAATTAAACCTCTGAAAAAAAGAAAAAGTCACTGAGGTCAAAATAGAATTCATTTTCTTTCTTTTTAAATGTTTCTCCCATTGCTTACTTTTTTTTTAAAGAGAGAGAGATTTTTTTTTAAAGATTAATTTTATTTATTTGAAAGATGGAGTTTTACAGAGGGAGGTAGAGACAGAGAGAGAGGTCTCCCATCTGCTGGTGCACTCCCCAGATGGCTGCAATGGCCAGATCTGCACCAATCTGAAGCCAGGAGCAAGGTGCCTCCTCCGGGTCTTCCATGTGGGTGCAGGGGCCCAAAGACTTAGGCCATCCTCCACTGCTATCCCAGGCCATAGCAGAGAGCTGGATTGAAAGAGGAGCAGCTAGGACTAGAATAAACTTCTATATGGGATGCCAGTGCTTCAGGCCAGGGCTTTAACCCGCTGCGCCACAGTGCTGGCCGTGCTTACTTAATTTTATAATTATTTGAAATACAGAGAGACAGAGAAAGATCTTGCATCAACTGGTTCACTCCCCAAATGCCCACAACAGCCAACATTGGGTCAGGCCCATGTCAGGAACTGGGAACTCAATCCCAGTCTTCTACATAGGCAGGGACCCTAGTACTTGAGCCATTCTCACAGTGCACATTTGCCGGAAGCTGGAATCAGGAAGGGAGCTGGACTCAAACCCAGGCAGTTCAATATAGAGTGAAGTAGTGCTACACTGAATGCCTGCCCACCCCAGAATTCATTTTCAGTAAGAAAAAAAGTCATCCAGCAGAGGCAACCTATTAAAGAAAGGAAAGTCTTACCTGGATAGGTGTGTCTGCTACGTTTATAAAAAATGTTGTCACAGGATGGTAGCAATACAGACCCAAGACACTAAACAGACTCAAATGGAAGCAACTGCTCTCAGATTCAATCTGAGAATTTTAGTATAGCAAATTCCTCCCATAGAAAAACGAGTTACATCAGGTGGTTTGTGCTTGAGAGGAAAATACTTTTTTTTTTTTTTTTTAAGATTTATTTATCTGAAAGGCAGAGTTATAGAGAGGCAGAAGCAGAGAGAGAAATAGAAGTCTTCCATCTGCTGGTTTACTCCCCAAATGGCTGCTACAGCCAGAGCTGGGCCAATCTGAAGCTAGGAACCTGGAGCTTCCTCCAGGTCTCCCACATGGGTGGGAGGGGCCAAGGACTTGGGCCATCTTGTACTGCCACAGCAGAGAGCTGGATTGCAAGTAGAATGGCTGGGTCTCAAACCAGTGCCCACATGGGATGCCGGCACTGCAGGCGGTGGCTTCACCCACTAAACCACAGCACCGGCCCCGAAAATAATTGTGTTTAGCCTGCTTATGTCTGTGGGGTTCAGCTTGGAGGTGAAATAGATTTGGTTAGAGAAAATTATTCTTTGAAAAGAATTGGGTCAAGTATAGTTTCTGCAGAGTGTAGAACTACAAGGGTCTCCACACTGCTTTCCAAATGGTTCTATTCTTTTTTTGCAGGCCTACTAAATGTCTTGAAAAACTGGTTATTTGAGGGTAGAATATTCTGTTTCCAGCCAGTCTTGTCCCCCCTTTCTTGGGGCAGCGGAGGTCGGTAGAGGCAGTAACAGAACTCTAGTGTGTGAATGATAGCCTTCCAAAAGAAAAAGGATTTTTGCATCCCATATGGGTGCCAATTCGAGTCTCAGCTGCTCCACTTCTGATCCAAATCCTTGCTAATGCACCTGGGAAAGCAGCAGAAAATGGCCAAAGTCCTTGGGCCCCTGCATCCACGTGGGAGACCAGGAAGAAGCTCCTGGCTCTTGGCTTCCACTTGGCCCAGCCCTGGCCATGGCAACCATCTAGGCAGTGAACCAGCAGATGGTTCTCTCTCTCTCTCTCTCTCTTTCTCTCTCTCTCTGTAATTCTACTTTTAAAATAAATAAAATAAATCTTTGGAAAAAGGATCTTTTCAGGTGTAAACATCTTAAGATGAGATCATACTGGGTTAGGTAGGCCCTAAATCCAATGACAAATATCCTTAGAAAAGAGAAAACATAAGGAAGTCAAGTGAAGATGGAGGCAAAGATTGGAGTGATTCATGATCACCAATTATTGCTTGCAGCCTGCAGAAGCTAAAAGGGAGATGTGAAACTGACCCTCTCGGGGCTGGCACTGTGGCATAGCAGGTAAAGCCGCCAGCCTGCAGTGCCGGCATCCCACCTGGGCGCCGGTTCAAGTCTCTGCTGCTCCTCTTCTGATCCAGCTCTCTGCTATGGCCTGGGAAAGCAGTAGCAGATGGCCCAAGTCCTTGGGCCCCTGCACCCACCTGGGAGACCAAGAAGAAGCTCCCAGCTCCTGGCTTCAGATCTGCACAGCTTTGGTCAGTCGTTGCAGCCAATTGGGGAGTGAGCCAGCAGATGGAAGACCTCTGTCTCTCTCTCTCTGCCTCTCCTTCTTTCTGTGTAACTCTTTCAAATAAATAAATAAATCTTAAAAAAGATTATAATAAAGTAACTGACCATTTTGCAGAGCTCCCATAAGGAACCAACTCTGCTGAAACCTGTGTTTCAGACTCCGACCTCCAGAATGTTGAGAAAATAAGTCTCAGTTGTTCTCAGTTACTCAGTTTGTGATTATTTGCATGACAGCTGCAGGAAACTACTACACACCTGTTCCAGCTTTGCTCCATACACAGCCCCCAGCTGGGACATCCCTGCCCATCTCAGTAGCAGGTGATACATGGGCCATAACCTGCCGCCTCCCAGAGCTACATTAGCAGGAAGCTGGAATTGGAAGTGGAGGAGTCAAGACTCAAATCAGGCATTCCAGATATGGCATGCAGATGTCCTAAATTTAAAAACTGCATCAAATGTCTGCCCTTGTATGTGGCTTTTTTTTTTTTAGAATCAACCTGTAATTTTTTTTTAATATTTGTTTTTATTTATTTGAAAGAGTTACAGAGAGAGGTAGAGACACACACATATATAGAGAAAGGTCTTCCATCTGCTGGTTCAGTCCCCAAATGGCCACAATGGCCAGAGCTGGACCCAGCCAAAGCCAGGAGCCAGGAGCTTCTTCTGGGTCTCCCACATGGGTGCAGGGGCCCAAAGACTTGGGCCATCTTCTATTGCTTTCCCCGGCCATAGCAGAGAGCTGGATTGAAAGAAGAGCAGCCGGGACTAGAAACAGAGCCCATAAGGAATGTTGGCAAGTCAGGCCAGGGTGTTAACCCGCTGCTCCACAGCGCCACCTCCTGTGGCTATTTTTAATAGCACAGTTGTTGGCACTTACTTGCTACATTAACAGCTAAGTGAAAGTGTACCAGCAGAAATGGTAAGAGGACAGGACAAACCAGATGAAAGAAACAGCACAAACAGAGGCACAGAAGGAGACAGAAGAAATAGGTGCCTATATGAACACTGCCTTCTTTACAAATTCACGGCAGGCTGATCTCACTTAAGGATACATCATTAGGGCTGGAACAGTGGTGTAGTGGGTAAAGCCCTCACCTGCTAAGCTGGCATCCTTTATAGGTGCCAGTTCAGGTCCCGCTGTTTACTACTTCCAATCCAACTCCCTGCTAATGTACCTGGGAAAGTAGCGGAAGATGTGTCAAGTCCTTGGGTCCCTGCACCCTTGTAGGAGACCTGGGAGAAGCTCCTGGTTCCTGGCTTTGGTTTGGCACAGCCCCAGCCATTGTGATTATTTGGGGAGTAAACCAGAGGATAGAAGATCTCTCTCTCTCTCTCCTCTGTAAACTCTGCCTTTCTTTCTTGTTTCTTCATTTCTTTCTTTCTTTTATTTATTTCAAAGACAGAGTTACAAAGAGAGGTAGAGCCAGAGAGAGAGAGAGAGAGAGAGGTCTTCCATTCCACCGGTTCACTCCCCAAGTGAACACAATGGCCAGAGCTGATCTAAAGCCAGGAACCAGGAGCTTCTTCCAGGTCTCCCATGCGGGTGCAGGGGCCCAAGCACTTGGGTCATCTTCTACTGCTTTCCCAGGCCATAACAGAGAGCTGGATCGGAAGAGGAGCAGCCAGTACGCAAACCGGAGCCCATGTGGGATGCTGGTGCTGCAGGCTGGGGCTTTAACCTACTGTGCCACAACGCTGGCCCCATAAACTCTACCTTTCAAACAAATAATTTTTTTTAAAGATATATCAATAAAGAAGTCCTTCAGCTGCAGGTAACAGAGCCCAACCACAATGGCTTAAAAAGCAGAGTTCTTTTTTCCTTTAGAAAAGAACCTAGATAGAGACAGCCAAAGAATGAATCACTAATGACTCAGTCTCCCTTCATTTTTTTAACTTTTATTTAATGAATATAAATTTTCAAAGTACAGCTGATGGAGTACAATGGCTTCCACCCCCATAACTTCCCTCCCACCCACAACCCTCCCCTTTCCCACTCCCTCTCCTCTTCCATTCACATCAAGATTCATTTTTTATTCTCTTTATATACAGAAGATCAGTTTAGCATATATTAAGTAAAGATTTCAACAGTTTGCACCCACACAGAAACACAAAGTGAAAAATACTGTTTGAGTACTAGTTATAGCATTAAATCACAATGTACAACACATTAAGGACAGAGATCCTATAGAGGAGTAAGTGCAAAGTGACTCCTGTTGTTGACTTAACAAATTGACACTCTTGTTTATGGCATCAGTAATCACCCTAGGCTCTTGTCATGAGTTTCCAAGGCTATGGAAGCCTTTTGAGTTCGCCAACTCTGATCATATTTAGACAAGGTCATAGTCAAAGTGGAAGTTCTCTCCTCCCTTCAGAGAAAAGTACTTCCTTCTTTGATGACCTGTTCTTTCCATTGGGATCTCACTCACAGAGATCTTTCATTTAGGTGGTTTTTTTTTTTTTTTTTTGCCAGAGTGTCTTGGCTTTCCATGCCTGAAATACCCTCATGGGCTTTTCGGCCAGATACTCATGCCTTAAGGGCTGATTCTGAGGCCAGAGTGCTGTTTAGGACATTTCCCATTCAATGAGCCTGCTGTGTATCCTGCTTCCCATGTTGGATCCTTCTCTACCTTTTTTATTCTATCAGCTAGTATTTGCAGACACTATTCTTGTTTATGTGATCCCTTTGGCTCTTAGTCCTATCATTATGATCAATTGTGAACAGAAATTGATCACTTGGACTAGTGAGGTGGCATTGGTACATGCCACCTTGATGGGATTGAATTGGAATCCCCTGGTATGTTTCTAACTCTACCATTTGAGGCAAGTCAGCTTGAGCATGTCCCAAATTGCACATCTCTTCCCTCTATTATTCCAACTCTTATATTTAACAGGGATCACTTTTCAGTTAAGTTTCAACACTTAAGAATAACTGTGTATTGATTACAGTATTCAACCAAAAGTATTAAGTAGAACAAACAAAAAAAATACTAAGAAGGATAATGCATTAAGTTGTTCATCAATAGTCAGGACAAGGGCTGATCAAGTCACCGTTTCTCATAGTGTTCATTTCACTTTAACAGGTTTCCTTTTTGGTGCTCCGTTAGTTGTCACCGATCAAGGAGAACATATGATATTTGTCCCTTTGGGACTGGCTTATTTCACTCAGCATAATGTTTTCCAAATTCCTAACAGGGTTCACTTTTCAGTTAAAATTTAAACACCTAAGAATAATTGTGTGTTAATTACAGAGTTCAACCAATAGTACTAGAACAAAAAAATACTAAAATGGATAAAGTATTACATTGTACATCAACAGTCAGGACAAGAGCTGATCAAGTCACTGTTTCTCATAGTGCCCATTTCACTTCAACAGGTTTCCCCTTTGGTGCTCAGTTAGTTGTCGCCAATCAGGGAGAACATATGATATTTGTTCCTTTGGGACTGGCTTAGTTCACTCAGCATGATGTTTTCCAGGTTCCTCCATCTTGTTGCAAATGACCAGGTTTCATTGTTTTTGACTGCTGTATAGTATTCGATAGAGTACATGTCCCATAATTTCTTTATCCAGTCTACTGTTGATGGGCATTTGGGTTGGTTCCAGGTCTTAGCTATTGTGAATTGAGCTGCAATAAACATTAATGTGCAGACAGCTTCTTTGTTTGCCAATTTAATTTCCTTTGGGTAAATTCCAAGGAGTGGTATTGCTGGGTTGTATGATAGGGTTATATTCAGGTTTCTGAGGCATCTCCAGACTGACTTCCATAGTGGCTTAACCAGGTTGCATTCCCACCAACAGTGGGCTAGTGTCCCTTTTTCCCCACATCGTCTCCAGCATCTGTTGTTGGTAGATTTCTGAATGTGAGCCATTCTAACCGGGGTGAGGTGAAACCTCATTGTGGTTTTGATTTGCATTTCCCTGATTGCTAGTGATCCTGAACATTTTTTCATGTGTCTGTTGGCCATTTGGATTTCCTCTTTTGAAAAATGTCTATTGAGATCCTTGCCCATCTCTTAAGTGGGTTGTTTGTTTTGATGTTGTGGAGTTTCTTGATCTCTTTGTAGATACTGGTTATCAACCCTTTATCTGTTGCATAGTTTGCAAATATATTTTCCCATTCTGTCAGTTGCCTCTTCACTTTCCTGACTGTTTCTTTTGCAGTACAGAAACTTCTCAATTTGATGCAATCCCAATAGTTAATTTTGGCTTTGACTGCATGTGCTTCTGGGGTCTTTTCCAAGAAGGCTTTGCCAGTACCTGTATCTTGCTGGGTTTTCTAATGCTCTCTAATAATTTGATGGTGTCGGGTCATAGATTTAAGTCTTTAATCCATGTTGAGTGAATTTTTGTGTAAGGTGAAAGGTAGGAGTCTTGCTTCATGATTCTGCACGTGGAAATCCAATTTTCCCAGCACCATTTATTGAATAGACTGTCCTTCCTCCAGGGATTGGTTTTGGATCCTTGTCAAATATGAGTTGGCTGTAGACGTTTGGATTGATTTCTGGTGTTTCTATTCAGTTCCATTGGTCTATCCATCTGTTTCTGTACCAGTACCATGCTGTTTTGATTACAACTGCCCTGTAGTATGTCCTGAAATCTGGTATTGTGATGCCTCCGGCTTTGTTTTTGTTGTACAAGATTGCTTTAGCTATTCGAGGTCTCTTGTGCCTCCATATGAATTTCAGCATCATTTTTTCTAGATCTGAGAAGAAGGTCTTCGGTATCTTGATTGGTATTGCATTGAATTTATAAATTGCTTTTGGGAGAATGGACATTTTGATGATATTGATTCTTCCAATCCATGAGCATGGAAGATTTTTCCATTTCTTGGTATCCTCTTCTATTTCTCTGTTTAAGGTTTTGTAATTTTCATCGTAGAGATCTTTAATGTCCTTTGTTAAGTTTATTCCAAGGTATTTGATTGTTTTTGTAGCTATTGTGAATGGGATTGATCTTAGAAGTTCTTCCTCAGCCGTGGCATTGCCTGTGTATACAAAGGCTGTTGATTTTTGTGCATTGATTTTATACCCTGCTACTTTGCCAAACTCTTCTAGGAGTTCCAATAATCTCTTAGTAGAGTTCTTTGGGTCCCCGAAGTAAAAAATCATATCATCTGCAAAGAGGGATAATTTGAGTTCTTCCTTCCCAATTTGTATCCCTTTAATTTCTTTTTCTTGCCTAATAGCTCTGGCTAGAACTTCCAGAACTATATTGAATAGCAGTGGTGAGAATGGGCATCCCTGTCTGGTACCAGATCTCAGTGGGAATGCTTCCAACTTTTCCCCATTCAATAGGATGTTGGCTGTGGGTTTTTCATAGATTGCTTTGATTGTATTGAGGAATGTTCCTTCCATACCCAGTTTTTTTAGAGTTTTCCTCATGAAAGGGTGTTGTATTTTATCAAATGCTTTCTCTGTGTCTATTGAGATAATCATATGGTTTTTCTTCTGCAGTCTGTTAATGTGGTGTATCACATTGATTGTTTTGCGCACATTGAACTATCCCTGCATACCAGGGATAAATCCCACTTGGTCTGGGTGGATGATCTTTCTGATGTGTTGTTGCATTCTATTGGTGAGAATTTTATTGAGGATTTTTGCATCTATGTTCATCAGGGATATTGGTCTGTAATTCTCTTTCAATGCTGCATCTTTCTCTGGCTTAGGAATTAAGGTGATGCTGGCTTCATAGAAAGAATTTGGGAGGATTCCTTCTTTTTCGATTGTTCTGAATAGTTTGAGAAGAATTGGAGTTAGTTCTTCTTTAAATGTCTGGTAGAATTCAGCAGTGAATCCATCTGGTCCTGGGCTTTTCTTTGTTGGGAGGGCCTTTATTACTGTTTCAATTTCTGTCTCAGTTATGGGTCTGTTTAGGTTTTCTGTGTCTTCATGGTTCAATTTAGGTAGGTTGCATGTGTCCAGGAATCTATCCATTTCTGATAGGTTTCCCTGTTTGCTGGCATACAAGTCCTTGTAGTAATTTCTGATGATTCTTTTTATTTCTATGGTGTCTGTTGTTACATTTCCTTTTTCATGTCTGATTTTATTGATTTGGGTCTTTTCTCTTCTTTTTTTAGTTAGTTGGGCCAATGGGGTATCAATTTTGTTTATTTTTCCAAAAAACCAGCTCCTCATTTGGCTGATTTTTTTGTAATTTTTTTTGATTCAATCCTGTTGATTTCTTCTCTGATTTTAATTATTTCTCTTCTCCTACTTGATTTGGGTCTGGTTTGAGCAGATTTTCTAGATCTTTGAGATGCATTGAAAGCTCTTCTATTGGGTGCCTTTCCAATTCCTTGATATAGGCACCTATTGATATAAACTTTCCTCTTAACGCTGCTTTTGCTGCGTCCCATAAGTTTTGGTATGTTGTACTGTTATCCTCATTTACTTCCAGAAAATTTTTGATTTCTCTTTTAATTTCTTCTATGACCCAATGTTCATTCAGGAGCATGTTGTTCAATCTCCATGTGTTTGCATATGCTCTAGGGATTCCTGAGTTGCTAATTTCCAACTTCATTCCTTTATGGTCTGAGAAGCTGCATGGTATGATTCTAATTCTTTTGAATTTGCTGAGACTTGCTTTATGGCCTAGTATGTGGTCAATCCTAGAGAAGGTTCCATGTACTGCTGAGAAGAATGTAAATGCTTTCTGTGTAGGATGAAAAGTTCTGTAGATATCTGTTAGATCCATTTGGGCTATAGTATCATTTAAATCTACTGTCTCCTTGTTGATCTTCTGTCCTGTTGATCTGTCTATTTCTGAGAGTGGAGTATTGAAGTCCCCCAGTACTACTGTATTGGGGTCTAAGTCTCCCTTTAAGTCCGCTAATAAATCTTTTAGATAAACTGGTGCCCTGTAGTTAGGTGCATATACATTGATAATTGTTATATCTTCCTGTTGAATTGATCCCTTAATCATGATATAGTGTCCCTCTTTGTCTCTCTTAACAGTTTTTGTGGTAAAGTTTATGTTGTCTGATATTAAGATGGCTATGCCCACTCTTTTTTCATTTCTGTTGGCATGGTATATCTTTTCCCAGCCTTTCACTTTCAGTCTGTATGCATCTTTGTTGGAAAGTTGTGTTCCTTGTAAGCAGCAAATAGATGGGTTTTGTTCCTTAACCCAATCAGTCTATTGGTGTCTTTTAACTGGACAGTTCTGACCATTAACATTCAATGTGACTATTGATAAGTAGTAACTTTGCCCTGCCATTTGCCAAAGATATTTTCTAATATATGTTTTGAACTTCCTGTGTTCTTTTGCTGTGAGGTTTCCTTCCTTTACCTTATTTCATATTGGTGACCGTGTTTCTGTGTTTCTGTGTGTAACACATCTTTAAGCATCTTTTACAGGGCTGGACGAGTGGCGACAGATTCTTTCAATTTCTGTTTGCTGTGAAAGGTCTTTATTTCACCTTCATTCACAAATGAGAGCTTAGCAGGATATAATATTCTGGACTGGTAGTTGTTCTCTCTTAGTACCTGGGCTATATCTCGCCATTCCCTCCTAGCTTGTAGGGTTTCTGATGAGAAGTCAGCTGTGAGTCTGATTGGAGATCTTCTGAGAGTAATCTGACATTTCTCTCTTGCACATTTTAGGATCTTTTCTTTATGTTTCACTGTGGAGAGTTTAATTACAACGTGTCGTGGTGAGGATCTCTTTTGGTCATGTTTATTAGGGGTTCTATGAGCTTCCTGTACTAGGATTTCTCTGTCCTTCTCCAAACCTGGGAAATTTTCTGCTAGTATCTCACTAAAAAGGCCTTCTAATCCTTTCTCCCTCTCCATGCCTTTAGGAACTCCTAGAACCCGAATGTTGGGTTTTTTAATAGTATCCTGAAGATTCCCAACAATATGTTTTAGATTTCTAATTTCCTCTTCTTTTCTTTGGTTCGACTGTATATTTTCCTGTTCTCTGTCTTTAATCCAATATTCTCTCTTCTGCTTCACCCATTCTGTTTTTAAGGCTCTCTAATGTGTTTGTAATTTGATCTATTGAATTCTTCATTTCATTATGATTTCTGGTCACTATCACAGTTTCATGTTCTACTAGTTGTTTCATTTCATTATATTTCATTTTCACAAGAGAGATTTTCTATCTTGTCCATTAAGGATTTCTGTAGTTCAAGAATTTGTTTTTGAGAACTTCTTAATGTTCTTATCAATTTTTTGAGATCTGCTTCTTGCATTTCTTCTAACTCATCATCTTCATAATCTTGAATTGGGGTGTCTATTTCATTTGGGGGCATCATAGTGTCTTCCTTGTTCTTGTTACCTTGGTTTTTGCGTTTGTTGTTTGGCATATTGGAGATATTCTTGGTTTCTTCGGTGTACTGTGACTCTAGATTAAGTGGACTGTCTGCTTTTGATGGATCCTTTGAGGCTGTGATGGGTGTGGCCAGAGAGCTCTGTTTGTTTCTTCAGGGTTAAGGGTGTGCCAAATGTGACTCACCCAGATTGTTCTCTCTCTCTCTCTCTCTCTCTCTTTTTTTTGACTCAGTTGGGAAGTAATTCCACACAGCTGAGTGGAATTGAGGGTAGTTGATGTATGAAATCTGGCCCCTGTGGGTATTCGTCTGCTTACCCCTGGGACATCACAAAGAGTTTATGCAGCCCTCAGTGTGGTCTCAAATTTCTCTGCAGTCTCTCACCAGGTTGCCCAGGTTACCGAGTTTGTGTACTCAGTGAGTTCTCTCACCCTCCCCCCCCCTCAGATTTTCACAGTCTCAGTTTGTTAGCTCCACACTTTCACTAGTTCTTAACCTCCTGTTATTTCTCCCCACCAGAGTCAGGTTTTTCTGCTTGGCTAATGGCGGGCGCCGCTTTACATACGTAAAATGGCGCCTGCTCTTTGTCTTGCTTGGCTTTGTAAGGTTATTGGAGAGAGAGGCTTATGTCCGAGCTGTTTCCCCTTATTTATTCATTTTTTCCTCTCCTCCAGTCAGCCTGGTGAACTTTCCCCAGTGGGGCTTCAGGCCTCGTTCCCTGTAGGCTCTTTCTGCCTTTCTCCGCCAATGTCTCAGGTTACTGGGGGTTTTTGTCTCACCTCCCCTTCCAGCACTGGCACGCAGACTCTGCAGCTTGGCTTCTGTGGCAGCTCGGCTCCCGTGTCTCGGCTTCCATGTGGTGGATGACCTTGCTCTCCCCATAGGTCATCCATGTCACATCTACTAGATCCGGAAGAGTTTCCTCTGCAATTTTTTCCTGAGTCTTTTACTGAGGCTACAGTAACTCCACTTTTATTAAACTATCTTTTCCCGGACTATTGGTGCGCGCCCTTACTATTCTGCCATCTTGGCTCGCCCCCTCCGGCACATTTCTAACTCCACCACTTGGGGCAAGTCCAATTGAGCATGTCCCAAATTGTACATCTCTTCCTTCTCTTATTCCCAGTCATATTTAACAGGGATCACTTTTCAGTTAACTTTAAACATCTAAGAATAATTGTGTATTAATTACAGAATTCAACCAATAGTATTAAGTAGAACAAACAGAAAAAAATACTAAAAGGGATAAAGTATTAAGTTGTTCATCAATAGTAAGGACAAGGGCTGATCAAGTCACCGTTTCTCATAGTGTTCATTTCACTTCAACAGGTTTCCTTTTTGGTGCTTGGTTAGTTGTCACCAATCAGGGAGAAAATATGATATTTGTCCCTTTGGGACTGGCTTAATTCACTCAGCATGATGTTTTCCAGATTCCTCCATTTTAGTGCAAATGACCGGATTTCATTTTTTGACTGCTGTGTAGTGTTCTATAGAGTACATATCCCATAATTTCTTTATCCAATCTACTGTTGATGGGCATTTAGGTTGATTCCGTGTCTTAGCTATTGTGAATTGAGCTGCAATAAACATTAAGGTGCAGACAGCTTTTTTGTTTGCCAATTTAATTTCCTTTGGGTAAATTCCAAGGAGTGGGAATGCTGGGTTGTATGGTAGGGTTATATAATTAGGTTTCTGAGGAATCTCCAGACTGACTTCTATAGTGGCTTAACCAGTTTGCATTCCCACCAACAGTGGGTTTCCCTTCATTTTTTTATTCCATCCTCTCTCTAAACAACTTTAATGGCAGTATCACTTTATTGTCACACTCCAACTTCATATTTGCATTCTAGGAAGGGTGAAGAAATAAAAGGAAACAAGAGGAAAGAAGAGTTGATTCTTTTTTTCCCAAGTTTTTAAAATTTATTTCAGAGTTATATAGAGAGAAAGAATTAGATTGATCCTCCATCTGCTGGTTCACGCTTCAAATGGCCACAATGGCCAGGCTAAAGCCAGGAGCCTGGAGCTTCTTCCATGTTTTCCAAGTGGGTGCAGGGATCAAGCACTTGGGGCATTTTCTGCTGCTTTCTCAGGCACAGTAGAAGGAGCTGGATTTGAAGTGGAGCCGCTGGATCTTGAACAGGTGCCCATATGGAATGCTCGCACCACAGGCTTGTCTTAACCTGCTATGTCACAATGCTGGCCCCAAGAAGAGTGATTTCTACTGCATGAACCAAACTTTCCTAAATATTTCAACAAATTTCTCCCTAAGTATTTTTTATCCAAACAATACATATGTCCATCTTTAGCTGCAAGGGGATTTGGGAATGTCAATTTTTTTAGTGGGCCACATTTCTGCCATAAATATAATTGGAGCTCTGTTAATAATGATGTGAATATGAACACTGGATAGGACTAGCAGTGTCTGCTACAAAGCAGACAGAAGACAGTGAAAGAATTTCTTTACAGCCTAAAGTCTAAAATCAGAGGCAGCACTTATTTCTTTCCCATTATAGTTCTGAAGGTTGGTTACCAATGGCTCTCAAACCCATTGGCTTCACTGCCACCAAACCAAAGCTGTTTGTAATTCTGTGGCTTCACCCCTAGTCTGAAAGCTATTATGGAGAGATTAGAAGCTCTGCACTGTCGGCCGGTGCCGTGGTTCTCTTGGCTAATCCTCCGCCTGTGGTGCCGGCACCCTGGGGTTCTAGTCCCAGTTGGGGCACCAGGTACTAGTCCTGGTTGCTCCTCTTCCAGTCTAGCTCTCTGCTGTGGCCCAGGAGTGCAGTGGAGGATGGCCCAAGTGCTTGGGCCCTGCACCCGCATGGGAGACCAGGAGGAAGCACCTGGCTCCTGGCTTCGGATCGACGCAGCATGCCGGCCGTAGGGGCCATTTTGGGGATGAACCAACGGAAGGAAGACCTTTCTCTCTGTCTCTCTCTCTCTGTCTATAACTCTACCTGTCAAACAAAAAAAAAAAAAAAGAAATTCTGCACTGTATTCATGTAATGTTTTAGTGGTAGGCTCATTGTAGCCACGCCCATACCCTTTTCTTTCAATATCATCCTTAATTGGGTAGAGTCTTAGGGTTCTTTAAAGGAAGAAACCTCTAAGCTCCTACACTCCTGAACAAGAGATAGTAGGCAGCCTGTGCATGTGGCGACTGTGTCGGGCTGCAGGAGAAGATGGTGGTCTCTACAGACAAATTATGAGGACGGAATATATAGCCTGAAAGTAGAATGTGGCCCTAAATAGCTGGAAGTTCCTCCATCAGTTAGATTTGTAACAAAATTTAATATGAATGAGATAAATAATTCCAGTGGAATGTTGGATGCACAGAGCATACCTGCATTAGCAAAATGGGCAAAATTCATACAGCATTAAAGTTGTACTTCAAGAACTAAGATGTCTAATGATGTCCAAGGAAACTAGGAAGCTTCCACAGCCAACAAAAGGACAAACACACCACACTTAATTTTAGTGGAGCTCAAACTTGTCTTAAACCAACAATCTTCTACTCATATTAGTGTCTTGATTAAATATCAAAATGCAAAGTGCCCACACATTAAATAAAGAATTCCATCTGGTATAAGTGACCCACACATTTATAAGAATAAAAAATGCTGATGAGGGTGTGGGGAAAAATGTACCCTAATCCACTGTTGATGGGAAGGTAAACTGGAACAGCCACTGTGGATGACAGTAGAGAGATATCTCAGAAATCTGCATACAGACCTACCATATGACCCTGCCACCCCACCCCTGGGAATTCACCCAAAGGAAATGAAATCAGTGTATGAGGAAGTTCTCTGTACCTCTATGTTTACTGTAGCTAAATGCATGGATGCAGCTACATGTAGCTAAGATATGGACTCAACCTTCATGTCCACCAAGTGAAGACTAGATAAAAAAGTTACGATAGATGTACACTGTGGAATATTACACAGTGGTAAAAAAAAGAGAATGAAATCCTGTTGTTTGTAGCAAAATGGAGGCAACTGTAAACAACTATACTTGGTGAAATAAGCCAGCCTCCAAAAGACAAATACCATATGTTCTCCCTGATATGTGGTAACTAATAGAGTACCTAAAAGGTAATCTATCGATGTGATGATTTTATCTTTTTTTTTTTTTTTGACAGGCAGAGTGGACAGTGAGAGAGAGAGACAGAGAGAAAGGTCTTCCTTTGCCGTTGGTTCACCCTCCAATGGCCGCCGCGGCCAGCGCGCTGCGGCCGGCGCACCGTGCTGATCCGATGGCAGGAGCCAGGAGCCAGGAGCCAGGTGCTTTTCCTGGTCTCCCATGGGGTGCAGGGCCCAAGCACCTGGGCCATCCTCCACTGCACTCCCTGGCCACAGCAGAGAGCTGGCCTGGAAGAGGGGCAACTGGGACAGAATCCGGCGCCCCAACCGGGACTAGAACCCGGTGTGCCAGCGCTGCTAGGCGGAGGATTAGCCTAGTGAGCCGCGGCGCCGGCCCGTGATGATTTTGAACAGCCCCTGTCTTGACTGTTGAAGAACAGATTTTTAAATTTTTCCAAACTATTTGGTGAACTCTTTACTTAGTGTAGGGTTAACCTTATGAGTTTAAAGTTAACTAAAAATAGATATTTGTGGGGCCGGTGCTGTGGAACCATAGGTTAATCCTTCTCTTGTGGCACCGGCATCCCATATGGGCGCTGGTTCTAGTCCCAGCTACTCTTCTTCCAATCCAGCTCTCTGCTGTGGCCTGGGAAAGCAGTGGAAGATGGCCTAAGTCCTTGGGCTGCTGTACCCACATGGGAGACCAGGAAGAAGCTCTTGGCTCCTGGCTTTGGATTGGCGCAACTCCGGCCATTGAGGCCATTTGGGGAGTGAACCAATGGAAGGAAGACCTTTCTCTCTATCTCTCCCTTTCACTGTCTGTAACTTATCTTCCTCTCAAATAAATGAATAACATCTTTAAAAAAATAGATCTTTGTATAAAATAAGAATAGAAATAGGAGAGGGAGGAGGAGGAAGGGTGGGAGTGCGGGAGGGAGAAATGGAGGTGTGGGAAGAATAACTGTTCCTAAGTTTGTATATATGAAATGTATGGTTTGTATACTTTAAATAAAAGATTTTTAGGTAAAATGAATGTATTTACTATATGTACACCCATTATGTTTTGAGGTAACAGGAGGCAAAATGTAGCACAAGTTTTCTTTTGTTGAGGCACTGTCATTTAAACATAAGCCTGGAATGTTCCAAGTAGGGTTTAGGTTTACAGACACAAGCACGATGACAAGTGTTAGATGGCAATAGAAATGTGTGTCTCTGAAGAAGGAAAAACAGAAATGGCGTCCTCTAGCCTTCTTGCTCAATGAAAGAGCTGCAGTTGAAATTGTTTAAAGTAGCAGGAACAATGAATACTGTCACAAATTGTTAAATTTTGAAGTAATGTGGGTGTTGACTACTAGTAGTATAAAAATATGTTTAGGATTGTTTTAGATACCTGTATTTATAATAAGAAAGTATTGGGGGTGATCAATGAATTTCTGTAAAAAGCTGTTCCTGTGTGTTATATGTAACAGACATGGTTAGTATTTGTTTGCAGTCTTTGTTTAAGAAATCTTGCATTTAAGTTTAAAATGAAGTAAACAAAAAAGGAAACAGGTATATGCAGATGTGATTCTGAGATTAAAGTTGATCCTAAAATTACATAAGATGCAGACTGGGAGAAAACAAGTAAAAAGAAACAGCAGAGCAGAGCAGAGCTGGAAGAAAGGACAAAATTCCACAAACACTATGTTTCTCCAATTTAGGGCATGAGTCATTATGCAGCTACCAACATTTCCTGACCACGAATAGATTTCTGGCGTTATTCAAGAATCTGGGTCATCATCCTAACTTTCAGATTAGATCACAAAACAACTGATTTTTCTAAATGTGATATTGTTAGTGTGGGGTAAAGCTGTTGTCTCTGATTTCTTGGTGTATAGTTATTCAAATATGCTTGTTCAAAATTCTGAACATTTGGGACTCTTAAACACAAAGACTACTGTTCATGACACTGAAAATTATTTCACTAATAGATTCTGGACAAACCCTAAATCAATTATAAACTCTTAAAAATGTCAGATGACCAGTGAAAATATATCCCTTCACATAAATATGCATCACTTCACATATATGCCTTGGACTTCATTATTCTTTAAATGTTTTCAGGCTGCATTTATGACACTTTGAAGCCCCCAAGACAGAAATGTATTTACAGCAAAAGCAGGGTAATGTAAAAACAAATTGCATTTTTTTCTATCACAAATGGTATAATTTTTTAAAAAGATTTATTTATTTGTTTGAAAGTCAAAGTTACACAGAGAGAGGAGAGGCAGAGAGAGAGAGGTCTTCCATCTGCTAGTTCACTCCCCAGTTGGCCACAATGGCCAGAGCTGAGCTGATCTGAAGCTAGGAGTCAGGAGCCTCTTCTGATTGTAAAGTGTAATTTCAATATTTATTTGAATTTCAATAATACCATGTACAGTTATGATTCTGTTTCTGAATTTGTGCTGTAGTTTTGTTATAAGATTCTGCTCTATAGAAATTTTCAATGAAAAGAAATATTTGTTAAACTAGTTCCTCAAAACAGTTTGCAAATGGAAAGCTCTTGCCTATAACTAAGCAGTGTGTGACTGAGCATCCAGCTTCACAATACTGAAGTTTAAGCCTATCTCTAATATTTATGTACTTGACCTTGGGTAAGTTTCTTTTTTTCACAATTTTTTAAAATTATTTTAAAGGTGGAGCTTCAGGCAGGAGGGGGGGGATATCTTCCATCCACTGGTTTACTCCTCAAATGGCTGCAACAGCCAGATCTGGGCCAGGCAGACACCAGCAGTTTGGAACTCTAATCTGATCTCCTATTCTGAGGAGCAGAGACCCAAACACGTGGGCCATCTTCTGCTGACTTCCCAGACACATGAATAGGAAGCTGGATTAGAAGCAGAATAGGAGCAGCAGGTTAAAGCCTCAGCCTGCAGCACTGGCGTCCCATATGGGTAGCGGTTCAAGTTCCAGCTACTCTACTTCTAATCCAGCTCCCTGCTAATGTGCCTGGCGAAGCAACAGAGAATGGACCAAGTCTTTGGGCCCCTGCACCCTCATGGGAAACTCCGAAGAAGCTCCTGGCTCCTGGTTTTGGATCAGCTCAGCTCTGGCCATTGGAGCCATTTGGGGAGTGAACCAATGGATGGTAGAACCTCCTACCCCTCTTCTACCTCTCTCTGTTACTCTTTCCCATAAATAAAATAAATCTTAAAAAAAGAGCATAACAGCTGGCACTCCAGCTGGCACTTAAATATGGGATGCTGGCATCTTAAGTGCCGTCTTAACCCACTGTACCACGATACCAGTCCCTGGGCAATTTTTTTTTATTTCTCTGTGACTCCATTTTATCATTTTAAAATAGGAGAATTAAGTATACTGATGTCATTATTGTGAAGACAAAAAATTGGAACACTCATTTCCGCATTAGAAGTGCCATATAAATTTATTCTTATAAGTTTAGTCATTATTATTGGGAAATAGGGAAATGGACATGGTTGGTTTACAGAGGTCCATAATTATTCTTATTCTCAGCCTTTGTGGAGCAAAAACTCTCTAACATGCTTCCCCTGGTCTACATGGTACATGTGGCCAATACCTGCTTCAGGGTGTGCTCTGACTTTGGTGCAATGTTATTTCCCATGTATTCCTCTGATGGCAAACTTGAGGAGCTGTATGTAGGAAAAGAGGAGTAGGAATCATGTCAACAAGTGACAGTTACCGAAGTCCATCATGGAAGAAGGTCAAGCACTTGATCTTTTTTTTTTTTAATGATTTATTTGTTTGAAAGGACAAAGACTATGAAAGACAAAGAGAAAGCTTCCATCTGCTGGATCACTCCCCAAATGGCTTCATCAGCCAGGGTTGGGCCAGGCTGAAGCCAGGAGACAGGAGCTCAATTCAGACCACCCATCTGGGTGGCAGGAACCAGAGTATTTGGGCACATGAGTAAGGAGAAGCTGGATTGGAAGCAGAATAGCCAAGACTCAAATTAGCCTCTCCTAACATACGGGATGCAGGCTTCTCCAATAGTGCCTTAAAGCACCGCACCACACCACCGGCCCTGAAGTGCTTGATTCTTGCCTTCCAAGTTAGAGACAGCCCATGAAATTTACGTTTATTAAATAAAAGCTTTCTATAAAAAGAGACATAAAATGTAGACAATAATACCATTTAGAAGCGTTTTCATCTGTACCTATCAGCCAGTGGTTTAAGCCACAGAGTTCTTTTGTTATCTCACACAATCAACAGTCTAGAGGTTGATAGTTCCTGGGTAGGGGCAAAAGTTCAATGAGATGATCAAGGGGCCAGAATGTTCTCTCTGGCTTTGCATTCTGAGCATGTAGACTTTCACGCGTTGCCTAATGCTGGAGTATGGCTCCTGCTGCTTTCAACATCATATGCCCATAGGTGGAATTCCAACCAGGATTTAGGCAACAAGTCAGGGGGAAGGGAGCTTGTTTCTCACTGGAAAGAATTTTTCCTAGAAACTGCCCAGTAAATTTGGCTCTAAATTTCATTGCAGGAAAAGGGTCACATGGCCTCAGCTAGCTTCATGGAAGGTTGGGAAAGCATATGACAAATGTGGTGGTGCTGACCTGATTGTCCCCCATCAGTCATGATGCCTCATGTGTGACTGAAGGCATCATCACCCTTAATAAACCTGGTGTTCTGTTAGCAGAAAAAATGGGCAACAGCTGCCAGTAGGCAAATGATCTTTCTGCCACAGAATCTGGGACAATCAGAGAACTATTCACAAAATTAAATCCAATTAAGTATTCAATTGATCAAATTGGGAGTAATCTTTAAACTTCTTAGGAAACAAAAATGTAACAATTGTGGAATTACAGAGAAGACAACACGGAGCAGATAAGACTTGCATTTGGTCTTAAAGAATTAAGCTAGTTGGGGCCAGCGCCATGGCATAGCAGGTAAAGCTGCCACCCGCAGTGCCAGCATCCCATATTGGTGACGGTTCAAGTCTTGGCTGCTCCACTTCCAGTTCAGCTCTCTGATATGGCCTGGGAAAGCAGTGGAAGATGACCCAAGTCCTTGGGCCCCTGAACGTGGGAGAGAGACCTAGAAGAAACTGCTAGCTCCTGGCTTCAGATCGGCACATTGTGGTCATGTGGGGAGTGAACCAGCGAATGGAAAACCTCTCTCTCTCTGCCTCTGCCTCTCTGTAACTCTGAATTTCAAATAAATAAATAATTTTTTTAAAGAATTAGGCTAGTTTACTGCTAGAGGAATCTTGTCAAGCCTCAACTGTACAGTGAATTCCAACTGTTTCAAATAGTTATCTTGTATCTTCATTGGATGCTGTATCTTTCCTCTAAGTGGAGTAAGTCAGAAACCTCCCTGACCTCTCCTTCATCCTCCATATCCAACCAGTCACCCCCCATAAATAAAGGGCTTCTGTCTTGTCTGGATTAAAGGTTCCTCTGTATCCAATGATTTTGTCTTCAGTACAACCTTCACTATGTAGCCAGTGACACAACACAAAGCTGATCCTCCCCACTTCTCATCTATCCACATTTTCTCAGGACTTACAGAGAAAGCCCCACACTCCTTAGGAGCTTGTTCTCATCCACTTTCTGCATCTCACCTCCTTCTCCATCAACATTTATCCACCACACTAGTCTACTTGTCATTCTCTTAATGTGTCAAGTGCTGTCACACTTCACCCCAGTTCATGTGGGCCTCTCTTCCTACACTGAATGTAGTTTACAGCTTCGTTACCTGGGAGGCTCCTTATTCTTCAAGAATGACCTTATATCATCTGATCCCCTGGATTGAGAGAAGCCACTGTGTTCCTTGCTTCCTTGTTTCCAGCCATAACTCCAGGCAAAATCCTTTATTATTGGGGAGAGTTTTGTTGAGAACCTCCCATATGCAGATATCAGGTTGGGTAATTTTAGACATTGTATTCTTCAATCCATACCACACTTCACTGTAAAATTTTTCTAGACAAATCCCAGGGCCAGTGTTGTGGCATAGTGAGTTAAACTGCTCTCTACAATGCCAGTATTCCATAAGGGTATGGATTCAAGTGCCAGCTGATCCACTTCTGATCCAGCTCACTGCTAATGTGCCTGGGAAAAGCAGCAAAAGATGGCCCAAGTACTTTGGTCCCTGCCATCTGCCTATCTGGGAGACCCAGATAGACTTCTAGACTCCTGGCTTAGGTCTGTTCCAGCCCTGGCCATTGTAGCCATTTGGGGGAGTGAAGCAGCAGATGGAAGATTTGTATTTATCTGTCTCTGTCTGTCTCTCTCTCTCTCTCTCACTCTCTAACTCTGCCTTTGAAATAAAATAAAATGAATTATTTTGAAAAAAATTTATAGATAAATCCTATTAGCATACGATGATCTCATCTGACACAGAAAGCATTTAATTGGACTTTATGAGACTCATAGACCAAAAGGATCGTGGGGATGGTTTTCCCAGTATCATACACTGGCAATCACCATTTTCTTCTTTTAAAATCAAAAGTTGTGACATAACTCCAGGCATAATTTCTGCAGGATACACTACACCATTGGTGGTCACTTATACCAAAGCTGTTTTTAGTTGGTCTTCATGTCTAAGAATTTACACAGATGGCTGATAGACTATTTTACTTTACTATTAGTTACTTCCATCAGCTTTTTTATGAGGTATCATTAATTTTTTTAAAAAGATTTATTTATTTCTTTAAAAGGCAGAGTTACAGAGGGAGAGGGAGACATAGAAGTCTGCTGGTTAACTCCCCAGATGGCTGCAATGGCCAGGGCTGGGTCAGACTAAAGCCAGGAGCCAGAAGCTTCTTCCTGGTCTCTCATGTGCGTGCAGGGGCCCAAGTGCTTGGGCCATCTTTCTCTGCTTTCTCAGGCACATTAGCAGGAAGCTGGATTGGAAGTGGAGCAGCTGGGACTTGAACTGAGACCTACATGGGATGCCAGCACTGCAGACTGTGGCCAAACCCACTATGCCACAGTAAATATGCAATTAACACCTGTTGTGAAACTGTACCATAATATTTTGCATTATCTCCAACATGATCAGTTTGCTGACTATTCATCAACCATTAAAAGTTCAAACTGCTCAACAAAACATGAAATAATGATAGAAAGACTATGACATAGTAAGCCCATACATTGGCTGGTAACAGATGATATTGCTTTCTCTGTATATTGGTTGATAAATCATGAAAACGATATATATTAATTTTACTGTTCAGTGGAGTAATAAATACATTCAAAAAAAAAAAAAGAAAGCAAATATTTTTGAAGCAAATAGGCTGCAACAAATCAGTGCTACATTTGACAGAACTAAATAAGGAACCCTGTGCTCATAGGAGATATACTAAGTCCAGGAGGTTGGGAACTGACCCACGGTCACTTTCCTGGGAATCAATAGAGCCAGAATTTGAGCTCAGGTCTGCCTTTCTCTGCATTAATGTTCTTTTCACTATACAGCACTATCTCTGTATAGCACTTGATATACAATGTTGCAATCATTACTTTTTTATTTATTTTTATTTATTTATTTATTTATTTTTTTTTTTGACAGGCAGAGTGGACAGTGAGAGAGAGAGACAGAGAGAAAGGTCTTCCTTTGCTGTTGGTTCACCCTCCAATGGCCGCCGCGGCCGGCGCGCTGCGGCCGGCGCACCGCGCTGATCCGATGGCAGGAGCCAGGAGCCAGGTGCTTTTCCTGGTCTCCCATGGGGTGCAGGGCCCAAGCACCTGGGCCATCCTCCACTGCACTCCCTGGCCACAGCAGAGGGCTGGCCTGGAAGAGGGGCAACCGGGACAGAATCCGGCGCCCCGACCGGGACTAGAACCCGGTGTGCCGGCGCCGCTAGGCGGAGGATTAGCCTAGTGAGCCGCGGCGCCGGCCGACAATGTTGCAATCATTACTTTAATGTTCTTTATTTTTAATTTATTTGAGACAGACATACACAGGTGTATACACACACAAGAGAAATGTCTGCAATAACCAGGATGGGCCAAGGCTTAAGTGAGGCGCCTGGAACTCAAGCCATGTCTCCTTCGTGGGTGTCCAGAATCCAGGTACTTCAGCTGTCACCTGTTGCCTCCATGATCTGTAATAGCAGGAAGCTGGAATCAGAATTGGAGCTGGGACTTGAACCCAAGGACTCTGATATGGGATGCTGGCATCCCAAGTGATATCTATCACTGAACCAAATTCCACCCCAAGTGCATTCTTTAAGATCTGGCCACTCTGTTAAAATATATCTCAATATAAATCATTATCACACCATGTGTGTCTTTCATTGTTACAGAACTAATTAGAGATTGTCCTGAACTACTCCAAAAAGTGGGACCATGGGGAAAAGGACTCAAGGAGTTCCTGAAAAAGTCTGATAAAAATTATTGCATCTGGGGTTTTTGACACAGTTATTTCTTTTAGTTGCAAGAACATATTGAACTGGTTCAACCACCTGATATAATCTGAATTAATATTCAAATAATTTCTCTTAAATTGCCTCGTTAGCTCTAAAACAGCTACTCCTGTTCCTTCCTCTTAGTGAAATTTTGGTTGCACTAATGTGTTTCTGGCTACCTGTGGGTACTCCAATGCAGAAATTAAAATAGCTAGTTATATTTAATAGTATGAATACTAAACTTAACTTAAAATCAAGGACTGGGGCCAGCATTGTGGCAGAATTAAGCCACCTCTTATAATGCCAGCATCCCTTATTAAAGTGCCAAATCGAGTCCTGGTTACCCTGCTTCCAATTCCACTCCCTGCTAATATACACAGGTAGACAGCAGCTGATGGCCCAAGTGTTTGGGCCCTTACAGTCATGGGTAGAACTGGATGGAGTTCCTGGCTTCAGGCTTTCGGCCTGGCCCAGTCATTGCCATTATGGTCATCTGATGCGTGAACCAGAGGATTATAGGTATCTCTGTGTCTCTGCCTCCCTCTCTGTCACTCTGTCTTTCAAATAGAAAATAGACTTTTGACAGATAGACAGATATATAGATATAGATAGATGATAGATTTTAAAAAACTTTATTTTATTTTTTAATTAGATGTAACAGATTCAATGAGATTTGTAGAAACAATTCCAAGAACATAACAAAATTCCCTCCCTCTCAGTCTTTCCTTCTCCCTTTCTTTTTTTAGTTTTTGAGATAACATATTTTAAAATTACATTACAGTAAAAAAGGCTTAATACCTCACTGGACAAGAATTTTAACAAGTAAAAGCAAAAAGACCCTAGTTTAGTGGGAATATAAGCAGCAACCATAAACAATGATTTAAATGGAAAAATGACCATTTCACACATATATAGTAAAGATTTTCAAATATTTATTGGCCATTTGTATTTTTTTTCTTTTGAGAAATATCTATTTTTTTAGGATTATTTTTAACTTTTATTTAATGAATATAAATTTCCAAAGTACAGCTTATGGAGTACAATGGCTCCCCCCCCCCCAACTTCCCTCCCACCCACTCCCCTCCCCTTTCCCGCTTCCTCTCCTCTTCCATTCACATCAAGATTCATTTTCAATTTTCTTTATATACAGAAGATCAGTTTAGTATATATTAAGTAAAGATTTCAACAGTTTGTGCCCACATAGAAACACAAAGTGAAAAATACTGTTTGAGTACTAGTTATAGCATTAAATCACAATGTAGAACACATTAAGGACAGAGATCCTACATGAGGAGTAAGTGCACAGTGACTCCTGTTGTTGACTTAACCAATTGAGACTCTTGCTTATGGCATCAGTAATCACCCTAGGCTCTTGTCATGAGTTTCCAAGGCTATGGAAGCCTTTTGAGTTCGCCAACTCTGATCATATTTGGACAAGGTCATAGTCAAAGTGGAAGTTCTCTCCTCCCTTCAGAGAAAGGTACCTCCTTCTTTGATGACCTATTCTTTCCACTGGGATCTCACTCACGGAGATCTTTCATTTAGGTCATTTTTTTTTTGCCAGAGTGTCTTGGCTTTCCATGCCTGAAATACTTTCATGGGCTTTTTAGTTGGATCTGAATGCCTTAAGGGCTAATTCTGAGGCCAGAGTGCTATTTAGGACATCTGCCATTCTATGAGTCTGCTGTGTATCCCGCTTCCCATGTTGGATCGGAGAACTATCTATTTCAGTCCTTGGCTCATTTCTCAAGTGGATTGTGTTTTTTTGTAGTTGTTGAATTTTTTTTTAAAAATTATTTACTTATTTGAAAGTCAGAGTTACAGAAAGAGACAGAGAGTGAGGTCTTCTGTCTGTTGGTTCACTACCCAAATGGCTGCAATTGCTAGAGCTGAGCTGATCTGAAGGCAGGAACCAGGAGCTTCTTCTGGGTCTCCCACGCAGGTGTAAGGGCCCAAGGACTTGGACCATTTACCACTGCTTTCCCAGGACATAGTAGAGAGCTGGATCAGAAGAGGAGCAGCCAGGATACGAGCTGATGCCCATATGGGATACCAGCGCCACAGGCAGAGGCTTAATCTTCTACACCACAATGCCAGCCCCTGTTGTTAAATTTTTTAAGTTGCTGATACATTTGGGATATTACTCCTCTGTCAGATAGGTGGTTTGCAAATATTGTTTCACATTCTGCTGGATATGTCTTCACTCTATTGATAATTTCCTTTCCTTTGCAAATGCTTCTGAGTTTGATATAGTCCCATCTGTTTAGTTTTGCTTTTGTTGCCTGTGCACTGGGGAGTCTTGTCAGAGAAGTGGTACCCCACACCAATGTCTTTGAAGTGTTGCCCCCGTTTTCCTCCGGCAACTTTGTAACCTCATGTCTTAAATCCATCTCGAATTGATTTTTGTATATGGTGAGAGATATGGATATAATTTAATTCTTTTTTAAAAGATTTATTTATTTATTTGAAAGTCAGAGTTACACAGAGAAGGAGAGGCAGAGAGAGAGAGAGAGGTCTTCCATCCGCTGGTTTACTCTCCAGTTGGAGGTAATGGCCAGATCCAAAGCCAGGAGCCCAGAGCTTCTTCCAGGTCTCCCACGTGGGTGCAGGGGCCCAAAGACTTGGGCCATCTTCCACTGCTCTCCCAGGCCAAAGCAGAGAGCTGGATCAGAAGTGGAGCAGCTGGGATGGGAACCAGTGCCCATATGGAATGCTGGCACTGCAGGTGGTGGCTTTACCTGCTATGCCACAGCACTGGTCCTGGATATAATTTAATTCTACACATATACATCCAGTTTGGCCAGCACCATTTGCTGAAGAGATTATTCTTGTTCCACTGCATGGTCTGAGCACTTTTGTCAAACATCAATTGTCTGTATGTACGTGGATTAATTTCTGGGCTCTATTATGTTCCATTGATCTATGTAGCCAGTATGAAGCTGTTTTAGTTACTATAGCTTTGTAGTCAGGTATTAATATGTTCAATATTTCTTGCTCCAGATTGTCTTGGATGTTCTAGGTCTTTGTGATTCCATATGAATTTCCAGATTGTTTTATTTAACTCTGTAAAGAACGCCACTGATATTTTAATAGGGATTGCATTGAATCCATAAATTGCTTTAGGTAGTATAGACATTTTGATGATACTAATTCTTCCAATCTATGAGCAAATTTTCATTTTTTATGTGTCTTTGATTTCTTTCATCAATGTTTGATACTTTTCACTATAGAGATCTTTTACTTCTTTGGCTAAATTTTTCCTAAATATTTATTTTTTTGTGGCTGTTGTGAATGGGATTTCTTTCTTGATTTCTCTTTCTGTGAGTTCTTCTTGTATGCTTATTTTGTAATCTGCAAGTTTATTGAATTAGTTCATCTATTCTTTTTTTAAAGCTGTATTTATTTATTTAAAAGACAGCTAGAGAGGCAGAGAGAGAGAGAGAAAAGGCTTCCATCTGCTGGTTCACGTCCCAGATAGCTGCAATGGTTGGAGCTATGATAATTGAAATCCAGGAACCAGGAGCTTCTTCTGTGTCTCCCACACAGGTGCAGAGGCCCAAGGACTTGGGTCATCTTCTACTGCTTTCCCAGGCCATAACAGAGAGCTGGATCGGAAGCAGAGCAGCCGGGACTTGAACCGGAACCCATATGGGATGCTAGTACTGCAGACAGTGGCAACATATAGTGGGGTTGTGGTGTTTTATCCATTCAGCCAACCTAAGTCTTTTGGTTGGTGAATTTGTTCCATTTACATTCAAAGTTAGTATTGATAGATAAGAACTACATAGAATAATTTTGTTGATTGGATAATGATTCTACCTGTTCTGTTAGTGAATTTGACGGTGTCATATATTTTCATGTTTACTTCTACTGCAGGATGCCCTGCAGAATTTCTTGTAAGGCTGGTCTGGTGGTGGTGATTCTCTGGTTTTTTGTTTATCTGGATAATACTTTGTTTCTCTTTCACTTTTTTTTCTTACTAAGAATATTTATGCATTTTATTTTATTTTATTGCTTTTTATTTTTTAAAATTTCTTCATTTATTTGAAAGTCAGAGTTACACAGAGAGAGAAGGAGAGGCAGAGAGAGAGGTCTTCCATCCACTGGTTCACTCCCCAATTGGCCGCAGTGGCTGGAATTGTGCCGATTCGAAGCCAGGAGCCAGGAGCCTCCTCTGGGTCTCCCATATGGTTTCAGGGGCCAAAGGACCTGGGCCATCTTCCACTGCTTTCCCAGGCCATAGCAGAGTTGGATCAGGAGTGGAACAGCCAGGACTCAAACCGGCACCCATATGGGATGCTGGCACTGCAGGCAGAGGCTTTACCCACTACGCCACAGCACCGCCCCCCCCCCCCTTCACTTTTAAAGGAAAGCTTCTCTGGATATATACTCTTGTTTCTAAGTTTCTTTCTTTTAAGACTTTGAATATATTATCCCACTCTCTTTTCACCTGTAGGGTTTCCTCTGAGAAGTCTGATGTTAATCTAATTGGTTTTCCTTTATATATATCTTGGTATTTTTACTGTGTTTCGGAGTCTCTCCTTATCTTTAACTTTTGACAACTTGATGATGATAAGCCTTGGAGAAGTTCTTTTTTGGTTGATTGTGCTTGGGGTTCTTAGAGCTTCTTGTAGTCTCTTTAAAGACTTGGGAAATTTTCAACTATTATTTCTTTTAGCATGTTCTCAATTTTTCTCCTTTTGTTCTCTTTCAGGAATGTCTATATATTCATATTTGGCCATTTAATGGTTTCCCATTTTGGGCATAGGCTTCTTTCATTCTTTTTAATTCTTTTCTTTTATCTTTATTTTTGTCTGGGTTTTTTTTTTTAAAGATTATTTATTTATTTATTTGACAGGTAGAGTTACAGACAGTGAGAGGGAAAGACAGACAGAAAGGTCTTCCTTCCGTTGGTTCACCCCCAAATGGCCGCTACGGCCGGAGTTATGCCGATCCGAAGCCAGGAGCCAGGTGCTTCTTCCTGGTCTCCCACGTGGGTGCAGGCACCCAAGCACCTGGGCCATCCTCCACTGCCTTCGTGGGCCACAGCAGAGAGCTGGACTGGAAGAGGAGCAACCGGGACTAGAATCCTGTGCCCATGGGGATTCCGGCGCCGAAGGCAGAGGTTCAGCAAATAATGCCAGCCCGGGTTATTTCAAAATACTTGTTTGAGCTCAGAAATTCTTTCCTCCACTTTGGTCTGTTCTGCTGAGAGTATTGAATCATGTTTTTTATTTCACTGACTGAAGATTTCATCTCCAAAATTCATATTTGTTTCTTCTTAATGAGTTCTATCTCCTTAATAACATTTTCATTCATGTCATTCATTGACTTCCTCATTTCTTTAATCTGTGTATCTGCATTCTCTTGCATCTCTGTTTTTTTTTTAAAAAAAGATTTGTTTATTTGAGAGGTAGAGTTACAGACAGAGAAGGAGAGACAGAGAGAGAGGTCTTCCATCAGCTGGTTTATTTCCCACATAGCCACAACGGCCAGAGCCAGGCTGATCTGAAGCCAGGAGCTAGAAGCTTCTTCTGGGTTTCCCACATTGGTACAGGGCCCTAAGCCCTTGAGCCATCTTCTACTGCTTTCCCAGGCTATAGCAGGGAGCTGGATTGGAAGAGGAGAAGCCATGATACAAATCAGTGATCATATGGGATGCTGGTGCAGCAGATGGATGTTTAGCCCACTATCGCACAGAGCCAACCCCCTCCTGAATCTCATTGAGTTTCATTACAATCATTATTTTGAATTCTATATCTGTTATTTCATAGATTTCCTTTAGTGCAGGATCTAATTTTGGAGGATTATTGTGTTCTTTCAGAGGCATTATGTTATCCTTGCTTCTTCATGTCTCCTGTGTCTCTACATTGATATCTGCCTATCTGATGTATTCTCCCTTTTTCTTTTTTTTTTTAAAAAGATTTATTTATTTATTTGAAAGTCAGAGTTACACAGAGAGAAAAGGAGAGGCAGGGAGAGAGAGAGGTCTTCCATCTGCTGGTTCACTCCCCAACTGGCTGCAATGGCTGGAGCTGTGCTGATCCAAAACCAGGAGCCAGGAGCTTTTTCCAGGTGCAGGGGTGGCTGCAGGGTCTCAAGGACATGGGCCATCTTCTACTGCTTTCCCAGGCCATAGCAGAGAGCTGGATTGGAAGTGGAGCAGCCAGGACTCAAACCGGTGCCCATATGGGATGCTGGCACTGCAGGCGGCAACTTTACCGGTTACGCCACAGTGCCAGCTCCTCCCTTCTTTATGGTAAATTTTATTGTAAAGGACTTTATGGTTTAGCTGGAATGCAGAGTATCACATGACTTGATGCATTGGCTTTGGTTCTGGATGAATGCAAGAGTGTAGTCTCCAGGTGAATTCTTTTCTTTCTTTCTTTCCTTCCTTCCTTCCTTCCTTCCTTCCTTCCTTCCTTCCTTCCTTCCTTTCTTTCTTTCTTTCTTTCTTTCTTTCTTTCTTCTTTCTTTCTTTCGATAGACAAAGTTAGAAAGAGAGAGACAGAGAGAAAGGTCTTCCTTTTCCGTTGGTTCACCCCCCAAGTAGCCGCCGCCAGGGCTGGCGGGTTGTGACCCTGGCGTGTTGCGGCCAGCGTGCTGTGCCGATCCAAAGCCAGGAGCCAGGTGCTTCCTCCTGGTCTCCCATGCGGGTGCAGTGCCCAAGCACTTGGGCCATCCTGCACTGAACTCCTGGGCCACAGCAGAGAGCTGGACTGGAAGAGGAGCGACCGGGACAGAATCCAGGGCCCCAATGGGGACTAGAACCCAGGGTGCTGGCGCCGCAGGCGGAGGATTAGCCAGGTGAGCTGTGGCACCGGCCTCTAGGTGATTTCTTCATCAGTGTCATCCGTGTCTGTAACTGCCACAGTGGACCACTCTGCTGCCTTTCATAGGGGTAGAAGTGTGGTTTGAGATGAATAAGAGTTTCCTTGGGTGTGTATCTTTGGTCCACAGAGAGTTCAGTGTCAGTTCCCCTGGTGGATGTGATAGCCAGGGCCTTGCTTTTGGTGCTGAGGGGACAGGGAGGCTGGCCCCTTGTCCTATTGGCAACCTTGAGTGATGCCAGGGCTTGTGGCTCTAGGACTACGTGATACAGATGGATCATTCCTCAGGTTCTGCTAGGAGAGTCCAACTGGTGCTCTGGCTTTTAATATCAACAGTCATTGTCCTAGGTCTAGGGGATGTGAACTGGACCCTGTTCCAGTCCTACAGGGTGACTACAAAGTATACAGGAGATTTTACTGTGGATATTATGAATAGAGTTGGAATGCAAATAGGTTCTTCCCTACATCTCTGGGTGGATTCTGGTGCCACCAATAAATTTAGATTGAATTATTACAGCCCTGGTGTTGCAGGATAGAATGGGTTATATCCAGATATCCCAGAGTGGGAGTGGATTTTTTTTATGGGCTGGTTTTGATGTTGGCCCCCAGAAGCTAAAGTGGATCCCCCTTGCCCACGTAGAACATGAAGCATAGCTCTAGGGCTAAAGCTCAAAAACTCCCATAGTTTAAGGATGCAGGGAATCTGTCCTGTGTCCCCTGGACTGTCCTGTTTCTGACTATGATGCTGGTAGGAGAATAGAGGTGCCCTGTGCAACTTTCTGCTGCCAAGTACAGTGCTCTGCAGGATTGGCGGAGGGGAAAGAAGCAAGCTGGCTTCCCTGCTCAAACCCCAGTCAGCTCTCCAGGCTGGAGTAAAAGTCATTGGGTGACAGTGGAATTCCCTCTCAGCTAAAACTGTGAGCGGTGGGAGAGTGCAGCAATTTTTTCCTACCTTGGTGTATTAAGATGGCAGCTCACAGCCAGCAACTGGCTGTGCTGCTCAGCTGGCTGCAGCAGTGTCTCTGTCCTCTCTCTTGTTCCAGAGTCTTCATTTCTTTTTTTATCCACTTCTTTGCTGAAAATTTCCATCAGTCAGACCCCTGGAAATGCAGTCATTTCTTTGTCTTTTCATATCCCAGAGCAACTGAAGTCAATGTGGCTATACTCTATTCAGCCATTTTATATCTGAGATGATAGATCTTTAAAAAATGAATAATAAAAATAAAATAGAGGGCTTAGGGGAGGTGTGATGAAGCAGGTTAAGTTGCCACTTGCAACAGTGGCATTCCGTATGGGAGTGCCCATTCAAGTGCTGGCTGCACTGCTTCTGATCCAGTTCCCTGCTAATGCACCTGGAAGGCAAAGGAAGATGATCCAAGTGCTTGGATCTCTGCCACCCAGGTGGGAGACCCAGATGGAATTCCTGGCTCCAGGCTTCTACCTAGCCCAGACCTGATCATTACAGCCATTTGGAGATTGAAGCAGAGGATGTAAGATATCTCTGTCTTTCTCCCTCTCTGTGTGTCACTTTGTTTTCTTTCTTATAAATAAATAAATAAATATAAAAAACTGAGGTCTATCCTATCTGTAGCTGGAGTTTTTATTTCAGTCAAAAGGCTTAAGATAGAAAATAACATCATAATTGATTCATTCGGTCATTTCCCTCTACCATTCCACTACTCAGTTACCTAACAGGATTTTAGACCCCAAGAGGGCTTAAGCATAGGGAGGAAAGAAAAATAAAGAAGACAGAAAAGTTTTTATTTTTTTTAAACTTTTATTTAATGAATATAAATTTCCAAAGTACAGCTTATGGAGTACAATGGCTTCCCGCCCATAACTTCCCTCCCACCGCAACCCTCCCCTTTCCCACTCCCTCTCCCCTTCCATTCACATCAAGATTCATTTTCAATTCTCTTTATATACAGAAGATCAGTTTAGCATATATTAAGTAAAGATTTCAACAGTTTGCGCCCACATAGAAACACAAAGTGAAAAATACTGTTTGAGTACTAGTTATAGCATTAAATCACAATGTACAGCACATTAAGGACAGAGATCCTACGTGAGGAGTAAGTGCACAGTGACTCCTGTTGTTGACTTAACAAATTGACACTCTTGTTTAAGGCCTCAGTAATCACCCTAGGCTCTTGTGATGAGTTGCCAAGGCTATGGAAGCCTTTTGAGTTCACCGACTCTGATCATATTTAGGCAAGGTCGTAGTCAGAATGGAAGTTCTCTCCTCCCTTCAGAGAAAAGTACCTCCTTCTTTGATGGCCTGTTCTTTCCACTGGGATCCCACTCACAGAGATTTTTCATTTAGGTGTTTGTTTTTTTTTTTTTTTGTTTTTTTTTTGTTTTTTTTTTTTTGCCAGAGTGTCTTGGCTTTCCATGCCTAAAATACTTTAATGGGCTTCAGCCGGATCCACATGCCTTAAGGGCTGATTCTGAGGCCAAAGTGCTGTTTAGGACATCTGCCATTCTATGGGTCTGCTGTGTATCTCGCTTCCCATGTTGGATCGTTCTCTCCCTTTTTGATTCTATCAGTTAATATTTGCAGACACTATTCTTACTTATGTGATCCCTTTGGCTCTTAGTCCTATCATTATGATCAATTGTGAATAGAAATTGATCACTGGGACTAGTGAGATGGCATTGGTACATGCCACCTTGATGGGATTGAATTGGAATCCCCTGGTATGTTTCTAACTCTACCATTTGGGGCAAGTCAGCTTGAGCATGTCCCGAATTGCACATCTCTTCCCTCTCTTATCCTCACTCTTATATTTAACAGTGATCACTTTTCAGTTAAGTTTCAAGACTTAAGAATAACTGTGTATTGATTATAGTATTCAACCAAAAGTATTAAGTAGAACAAACATAAAAAATACTAAGAGGGATAACATATTAAGTTGCTCATCAACAGTCAGGGTGAGGGCTGATCAAGTCACCGTTTCTCATAGTGTTCATTTCACTTTAACAGGTTTCCTTTTTGGTGCTTGGTTAGTTGTCACCGATCAGGGAGAACATATGATATTTGTCCCTTTGGGATTGGCCTATTTCACTCAGCATAATGTTTTCCAAATTCCTAACAGGGATCACTAGAAAAGTTTTTATTTTATTAACACTATTAAAGGTGGATTTCTATTATCAACCAGACATTTTTTCAATGTATATTTTAATAATCATTAAAATACATTATTATTTAAATATCGTTTAAATAAAATTATTTAAATTTAAATAATTAAATAAAATTATTTAAATAAAAGACATTATTTAAATAAATTTTAGATAAATAATTTAATTTAAATAATTTAAATAAATAATTATTTGAATAAAATATATTATTATTAAAAATTATTTTTAATAAACTGCTTTATTAAAATTAATTATTTTATTGTGGGTACCAGGTTGAGAATTTGCTAGATTTTATCTTTCTATAATTATCTACCAACATTCTTCTGTAAAAAAGAGTTTCCATTGCTCCTAAAGAATCAGGATGTAGATTTAGTTCTTTGGGTTTAATACCAAAGTTCATATTTAAGCAATTTGTATAATAATCACCCCTAATAGAACTGAAGAAAATTCTGTCTTTTTCATCTCTCTTACATTTTCCTTCTGCAATTAATTTGACCTATTATTATTCTTTGGAAAAAACATAGATTTGAAATTTCCCAAATTGGTATATGAGCAATTATGAACACATACACACACACACACATGCACACACACATATGATTTATTTATTTGAAAGAGTGGGAGAGTGAGAAGGAAAGACAGAGAGATAGAGATCTTGCATCCACTGGTTCGCTCCTCAGATGGCTGCAATGGCAGGGGCTGGGCCAGGACAAAACCAGGAGTTTCTTCCAGGTCTCCCATGTGGGTAGCAGGGGCCCAAGCACTTGGACTATCCATTGCTACCTTTTCCAGGCCATTAGCAAGGTGCTGGATGGGAAGTTGGGCAGCTGGGGCACAAACAGACTCCCATAAGGGATGCTGGCACTGCAGGCAGTGGCTTTACTGCTACCGCACAGTGCCGGCCCCTCAAGCTGTACATTTTATTATCATTTGTATTTGAAACCTCTTAGATCTTTGGTCTAAGATATCCCACACTGATTTTTTTTTATGCTTCTGTGACCACATTTTAAAATCCAATCTTCTAGGAGACTACATTCCTTTTGGTGCAGAATAATAGGTAGAAATCAGTATTTAAGCATTAAATATTAATTGTTGCAAGGATGTCATGGCTTCTTGAATTGTGTGTGTGTGAGTGTGTGCGCACACGTGCATATTTTTCCCACAGTCCAAGATTGAAAAAGATTACTTAACACATGTCCAATCTAAGGAACACTAAAATCAATTGCTCCATACTTTAAAAATACAAGTATAAAATATTTAATGTTCCAAGTCAGGCTTTTCTAAATTAAGAAAGGCAAAAAATGGTGGTGGGCTTATGGCACAATGCTTGTCACTGCTTGGGATGCCCACTTCCATATCAGAGTACCTGGTTCAAGTCCTACACTCTGCCACTGACACAGCTTCTTGCTAATGTCCACCGTGGGAAGCAGCAGGTTTGGGTCCCAACTGCTGTGCTTCCACTTCAACTTACTGCTAATGTGCCTGGGGAACCGGTGGAAGATATCAAGTACTTGGCTTCCTGCCACCCACACGAGACATATGAATTGAGTTCTGGGTTCCTGCTTTATACTTGACTCAGCCACAGCTGTGGTGGGCATTTGGAGAGTGAACTAGTGGACGGGAGATCTCTCTTTGTCTCTCTGCCTTTCAAATAAAATGAAAAGTAAATAAATAAAAACTAAAAAAAGAAAGTAAAAAATAAGTATTATATATAATGAAAGGCAATGTTTCAAATATTATTGTATCCCTAACTATAAAATTAGTTGTTTAGTTGCTTTAATAACTTCTGTTAAACCAAAGTTATTTTCAGTAATGGAGGAAGCAAGGAAAATTCCCATTAAGGATTTTTTTTTTTTTTAAATTTAAAGTCAAGTGAGAGAGAGAGGGAGAGACACACAGAGAGAGAAATCTTCTATCTACTTGTTCACTTCCTGAAACAGCTATAACAGCCAAACCTGGACCAGGCTTAAGTCAGGAGCCTGGAGCTCCATCTGAGATCTCCAAAGTGGGTGGCTGGAACTCATGTACTTGGGCCATCTTCCACTGCTTCCCCAGGCACATTAACTGGTAGTTGACTAGCAGTTGGAACCCAAACCAGTGCTCCAGTATGAGATGCCAGTGTTACAGGTGGTGGCTTGATCCACTGCCCCACGAAGATTCCCTCCTCCTCCATTCGTTTTGTAACTCCATAACATGACTATAATTTGCTGTTATGATTCTTCAAGATTTTTGGCCACTTATTCAGATAGATACACGTCTCTGTAAGAGGAGCTTGGGAGGCAAATGGTGTAGAGCAGATACCTCAAACAGACAGTTTGAGTCTCCTTGAGCTCCCAGACCAGTGTGGTGGTTTTGTAAAGTTTACTTTAGATTACATCAGCATCTCAGTCAAATCTTTGACTTCGAACTGCTAAGGGCACTCACTACAAAAAGTTTGTGGAAAATGAAATTTAGTGGTGAATTTGGGGCCAGCATTGTGGCCTAGTGGGTAAGGCTACCGCCTGCAGTGCTGGCATCTCACGTGGGCTCTGATTTGGATCCCAGCTGCTCCACTTTTGATCCAGTTCTCTGCTATGGCCTGGGAAAGCATGGAAGATGGTCCAAGTCCTTGGGTCCCTGTACCCGCACGGAAGACCAGAAGAGCCTCCTTGCTCCTGGCTTCAGATAGGCATAGCTCAGCCACAGATTATCTGGAGAGTGAATCAGCAGATGGAAGAACTCTCTCTGCCTCTGCCTCTGTGTAACTCTGCCTTTAAAAAAATGAATAAGTCTTTAAAAAATAATGGTAAATTTATTTTGGTGCATAATATTTTAAAATATATTCGTAATTTTTCTACTACACACATTTTTCATGACCTTGAAGATCTTACTTCGCTGCCCTCAATGTCGTGAGCTTGTCTTGATTATGGAGTATAAAGAACCTGGAGCCATTGCTGTAATCTGTATGTCTCTTGCTATGTCAAGTGTCCTATTCTTGCCTTCACAGGTGATGATTCCTTTAACTCCTGGAAAATTCTATACTGCCTCTTACTAGAACATGCACTAAATGGTCTGTATATAGGTAATCTTGGCAGGTGGCCAAGATTCATGGATAGTAAGATACTTGGAAGACAAGTTTTCTCCATAAATTAAACAGATTATATAAAAATGATCCTTATTGATTATTTGTAAAGACAGTAACATTATCTTTCTTTTTAAAAGATATATTTAAAATTTAATCAAAAAGCAGATACATAGAGCAAAGGAGAAAGATAGAAGTCTTCCATATATTGGTTCGTTACCACAATGGCCACAACAGCCAGGGCAGGGCCAAGCTGAAGCCAGGAGCCAGGAATTCTGTCCCTATATCCCACATGAGTGACAGGACCCAAGCATTTTCGACATCATCCACTGCCTTTCTGGGCACATCAGCAGGGAAATCGATCTGAAAAAGAACAGCCAGGCCTCCAACCAGCACTTATATTGTGGGATGCCAGAATCATAATTGGTGACTTAACCCAATGTGTCACAGTGCCATCCTTTAGTCCTTCTATCTTCTTGCAAGTTATTCACTTCTTGCAAGTTCCTCACTGTAACAACCAAAAGCCCAATTTCTCCTACTACAGGATTCACAGAATGGAAAAGTCCCAGTGTCTTTGTCCTATTTGTTATTTTCCCAAAACTCTTTAAAGAAATTCCCTGGCCAGTTTTTCGGCAGATTCCTTAACAATCTGTTCAATCCGTTTCTGTTCTTTTCCTAAATTATTGCTTTTAAATTTATCTTCAAGAGTGTCCTTTTAAATTTAATTTAATCTATTTTATTCTTAACATAATTTTTGAAGATGCTGACGTCAGTAGCTTCATACCTTTTGTTCTTCATAGTCAGCTGGGTGCTTCTCTTTTTTCTGCTTTCGAGTTCTTTGCAAATTTGGAGTAAAGTCCATGCGCTGGTTCATGCTCTGTATCCTCTTTTGTATCTGCCTCCTTCATTGTTCTTAGCCTTTTCTTGTTTGTCTCTCATATCCAGTGGGTATTTAGTGACCATGGAGTGATTAGGAATAATAATCCAGTCACAGGGGCCGAGGCTGTGGTGTAGTGGGTAATGCTGCCGCCTGCAGCTCCAGCATCCCATGTGGGCACCAGTTCAAGTCCCGGCTGCTCCAACTGTGATTCAACACTTTGCTCTGGCCTGGGAAAGCAGTAGAAGATGGCCCAAGTCCTTGGGCCCCTGCACTGGTGTTGGAGATACAGAAGAAGCTCCTGGCTCCTGGCTTCAAATTGGCCTATCTCCGGCCACCGCGGCCATCTGGGGAGTGAACAAGCAGATGGAAGACCTCTCTCTCTGCCTTTGCCTCTCTGTAACTCTACCTTTCAAATAGATAAATAATTTTTTAAAAAAATATTCAGCCACAAACAATAAACACAAAGCAGGTGCTTTCTCTAAAATGCATTATTATTTTTTTTTTTAATTTAAAACTTTTAGAAGGGGTTCTGTTCTTATTGCTGTGCAAAAGAGCTAAGGGACTTCCCAGGACCATCCAAGTTCACAGGAGCCTGACACAGAAGGTTCTTGCAGCCCTGCAGAAACTTGGTCTTCCTCCTTTATGCCTCTGTGCGTGCTTCTTTTTTTCCCCAGAAATCTTTTACTTAAGGCATACAAATTTTCATAAATACTTTAGGAACATAGTGATTCTTCCCACCACACCTGCCCTCCTATCTACATTCCTACTTTTCTTCCTCCTCCCTCTCCTATTCCCATTCTTATTTTTTACTAAGATCTATTTTCAGTTAACTTTATCCACATAAGATTAACTCTATAATAAGTAAAGATTTCAACAAATAGTATTAACAAAAAACTATTCCTCAACACTTGAGACAAGGACTGTTCAAAATCATCGCATCTCAAAGTGTCAACCTCACTTCTATAGATTACCTTTTAGGTGCTCTATTATTTACCACAGATCATGGTATTTGTCCTTTTGATGCCCCTGTACTTTTCTCCACCCTTCTCCACCCCTCTTTCCCCCGAGAAGTTATTTCTGACTGTGTGTCTTGGTCATGTTTTTGGTCATCAAAGAGGCTGAATCATGTCCTGAGCTGCCAGTTATTTTTTTCCCGAGAGTTCCGCAATTCTCTCATTCTCATACTCTGAAAAGAGAGGAAAATATTTATTTTTAATTTTAAAAAATGTGTATTTACTTAAAAGAGCGGGAGGGAAGGTAGGAGAGATAGAGATAGAGAGAAAGAGAGATTCCATCATCTATAGGTTCAGGAATTCAATCCCAGTTTTCCATGTGGGTGGTAGGAATCCAATCAGTTGAGCTACATCCTGCTGCCTCCCAGTGTCCACATTAGCAGAAAGCTGAGTCAGGAGCTAGAGCCAGTACAGAATTCAGGTATTCTGCTATGGGAAATGTGCATCTTAAAGACCACTTAACCGCTAAGTTGTATGCCTGCCAGGGGCATATATTTTAATTATAACCTCGAGAAGCATTTCTAACTCAAATTTAATAATGAAAATCTTTTTCTTAAATTCTTTGATTTTATAAATATACAGTATTTCTCTTTCTGTTTCATTGCCAATCTTAGTTTCTAATTATATCAACATTGTATTATTTGCTTTACCCACAGTATATAGGAAACTGGCTCAAAACTGCAATATCAGAATGGAAGGGGAGAGGGAGTGGGAAAGGGGAGGGCTGCGGGTGGGAGGGACGTTATGGGGGGGAAGCCATTGTGATCCATAAGCTGTACTTTGGAAATTTATAGTCATTAAATAAAAGTTAAAAAAAAACTGCAATATCAATAGTCCTACCAAAATAAACCTGTGGAGTGAATTTTAAAGTTTATTTCCAGTTCTTTCTGTCCTTAGGCCATATCCTTGGGATAAAATGCTAGGGCCAATTTTTAAAATGACTTGGAATAATAATCTCTGTGTGGTTCTTTCATCAGTTTGACAAACAGGTCCATTTACTTCACTTTTTTTCAGTTATAGGGGTTGTTTTTATGTGATTAACTTGATGGATATATGAAATCTTTAGAAATGTCAAAAATCAAGGCTGGCACTGTGGCGTAGCAGGTAAAGCTGCCGCCTACAATGCCGGAATCCTGTATGGGCGCTGGTTCCAGTCCTGGCTGCTCTACTTCCAATCCAGCTCTCTGCTGTGGCCTGGGAAAGCAGTAGAAGATGGCCCAAGTGCTTGGGCCCCTGCACCCACGTGGGAGACCCGGAAGAAGCTTCTGGCCCCTGGCTTTGGATCAGCGAAGCTGCAGCCATTGCAGCCAATTGGGGAGTAAACCAGCGGATGGAAGACCTCTCTCTCTCTGCCTCTCCTTCTCTCTCTGTGTAACTCTGACTTTCAAATAAACAAATAAATTAAAAAAAAGAAATGTGAAAAATCAGAGTCCACATAATTCTAAAAGGCATTTTCAGAAGGTATACTAAAAGATATCTTCAGAAACATTTTGCATTAATCCCTGTTTCCTACATTGTCTTCTCTCCATCCTTTCATGTCAGCATTTTTATTCTTATTTATTTCTCTGTTATACGCTTGTTTCACCCTCAAAGTTTGGGCAAACAGTATGTCTTCCTTTTATCCTCTTTCTTCACCATCTTTGTGATATAACACACTGTTTTCCATCTTTAGCAAAGATGTGTAAACTTTATTTTTTTCTTCTGAATTGTATGGAAAATTCCAATCATGTACAAAAGTGGGAAAATTTCAAGAACCTCAATGTGCCTTTCACTCAGCTTCGATCACTACCAATTAATAACTGATCTTTTTTCCTTATTTCCTCACCCCAGCTCCATTCCTTTTTTTTTTTGAGTCCAAGCAACCAATATCAATTATTCTGACTACTCTAACTGCCTCAGACAAGCGAAGTCACAGTGTTTGTTTTTTTGGTACTGGCTTATTTCATTTAGCATAGTGTTTTCTTTTTTTAAGATTAATTTTTTATTTATCTGAAAGAAAGAGTTACATACAGAGAGAAGGAGACGCAGAGAGGGAGAGAGAGAGAGATCGAGAGAGAGTGAGTGAGAGAGTAGGCTGCAACTGCTGGAGCCGCACCGATCCGAAGCCAGAAGCCAGGAGCCTCCTCCAGGTCTCCCACAGCACCGGCCCCCCAAATGGCATTTTAACTGCTGCAACAAATGCTTGCCCCAATATTTACCTTTTAAACCTCCACAGTATCTCTATTACACTTAGAAATTAGCAGTTTCTTAAACACCTGGTAAGCATTCAGAGTTCTAATTACGTAACTCACACTGTCTGATGTAGGAGCTTAAGGGTCTCTGCCACTGGGCTGTCTTTCCTGCAGTCTTTGTGCAAGGCAGATGCATCCGCACTTCCCTGGTGAGTCACTCTGTCCTCCAGCTGCATGGGATCGGGTGATGCCTCCATTTCCTTTGCTGAGTCTACTAGCCCTTCATGGACCGATATATTGTAAGATGAAACTCACACGCACTTTCTTGCACACAGCCTACATCTGATCCATAGGAAACACCCTTACACCTTTTACATGGAAAATTCTAAGATTGTGTTGGGGCCAGCATTGTGGTACTGAAGGTAAAACCACTTCCTGTGTTGTCACATTCCAATTGGGTGCCAGTTCTAGTCCTGGTTGCTCCACTTCCTGTACAGCTCCCTGCTAATGACCTGGGAAAAGCAGTGGAAGATGGTCTAAGTGCTTGGACCCCTGCCACCCACATAGCTCTGGTCTGGCCCAGCCCAGGGCGGGGTGGGGGGGGGTTATTGCTATCATGTGGAGAGTGAGCCAGAGGATGGAAGCTCTCTTTCTGTCTCTCTCTCTCTCTCTCTCTCTGTCTCTGTCTCTGTCTCTGTCTCTTTCAAATAAATAAATCTTTTAAAAAAATAAAATTCTAAGACTGTAGGCTGTCCAATGTCATATTTTCTCCTTGGATGTTTCATCTGGACAGTGCCCCCCTCATCTCATAAATTTTCCAGATGACAGATTGGCACTAGTCCCTAGGGTCCCTAAAACTTCAGGGATACGTGATAGGATCTCTAAGCAGTTCCTTAAAGCCAGGCTTGAAATGAGAGTAGAAATCTGTACCTTTCACAGAAATAAAGAATTTAGGAATATATATGCAGATTTTATTTTGAGGTTTATAAGATGGCCTGTTTGCAACTATCTTTATTGTCTATTATTTTATTTTCTGTCTTAGCAGAGATTTCCATTTTAATATCCTCTTACATATTCAACCACTCATTTGGACAATTTAAAGTTTGTTTGATTGAATGAAATAATATCTTCATTTTTCACATTGTACCTTAAGCTGACCAAATCTGAAAACTGATAAACTATATTCTCTTGAATTGTGTATTCCTCAATTTATAGCATGTGAATTCTATGAATTTGTAATGAGAATACTTAGCATACATTAAAGAATCTGTTGGGTGGTTATACATTTATTCTGCTATTCAAGCAAACTCTTCTCTTTCAAGTGAGCTGAGTACCTGGCTGTAATTTGTTCAGATGCACAGTGACTCAATTCTCTCAGTGTGTGCCTCATTCTTATTTAATTTCTAATCTCAGTTTGATAGAGTTCTCTGTTTGATGTAGGGCATCCTTATGCTTCACCTTCTTGTATGTAAATATGAATGCTGTATTGTATATTATGATTACTTTGTGCAAAAACACCTCCCAAGAGAAATGGTGTCTGTTAGTTTTAGATAATGGGTGAAGACTCCCTGTTTATGGGCTGAGTAGCAGGCTGTTAGGCATTACAGTCTTGTAGAGTTTACAGTTTCCACCGTGTGTCATTACAAGTACTTCTTAGCAATTTCAGCCACTTTCTTTCCATTCGCAGAAGCACTCCAATATTTGCATGTTCTGTGATGGGAATTAGTAGTTGCTTTTGAGAGTTTTTGCCTTTGAGCAAAAGCTTTTAACAGATTACCCGTATGGAAAAAGATAAATGCTAAGAAAGAGAATTGGACCAGCACTCGAGAGACCTGGATTAAAGCTCAAGAATGCCTGTTAGAAACTAGGAAACACTGCTATCATTCTAATTTGAATGGTATCATTTTAATAGTCTTAAAATACTTACTCCTACATAAGTATATCATCTTCCAAAGTGCCTCAAAATAGCATGTATCATTATTTATCATTAACACAAAGAAATAAATCCATTATTTAAAGTTTTGGAGTTTTAATAGAATTTTCACAGATACAATAATCTATAAATAGCAAATCTTTTTTGAAAGACAAGGCATTTATAAATTGTATCAACTTAGTTGAACATATTCATAATTAAAAAAATACAACTCATTATACAGCAATATACACTGTAGCGAATGACACTAATCTAGAGCTATTGTATTAACCATTGCTGGCAGTACGGAATGCATTTCCCCGATATTTGTTTTCTTAGACGTGCTCTTATGGTGTTTTTGTTTTTGTTTCTTTTTTTTAAAGATTTATTCATTTATTTGAAATTCAGAGTAACACAGAGAGAGAAGGAGAGGCAGAGAGAGAGAGAGAGAGAGAGAGGTCTTCTATCCGCTGGTTCACTCCCCAGTTGGCAGCAACAGCTGGAGCTGCACCGATCCAAAGCCAGGAGCCAGGAGCTTCCTCCAGGTCTTGCATGTGGGTGCAGTGGCCCAAGAACTTGGGCCATCTCCTACTGCTTTCCCAGGCCATAGCAGAGAGCTGGATCAGAAGTGAAGCAGCCGGGTCTTGAACTGGCGCCCATATGGGATGCGGACACTGCAGGCTGAGGCTTTACCTGATATACCACAGCACTGGCTCCTGGTGAAGATCTTTTCTAGTCATGTATATTAGGCATTCTATGTGCTTCCTGTACTTAGATGTCCCTGTCTTTCTCCAAATTAGGGAAGTTTGCTGTTAATTTTTCAGTAAGAAGGCCTTCAATTCCTTTCCCGCCTTTCTTTGCCTTCAGGAACTCCTAGAACCCATATATTGGATAGTTTGATAGTATTCTGTTGATTATAGACAGTGTTTTTTTAGTTTTCTAATTTCCTCTTATTGTTTTTGGCCTGACTGCTTAATTTCTTGTGCTTTGTATTGTAAGATATTCTTTCTTCTGCTTCACTGATTCTATTGTTATGGCTTTCCACTGTATTTTTTATTTGTTCTATTAAATTCTTCATTTCATTTTGATTTCTCTTTATTTTGTTGGAGAAATTTTGTTTCATGTCATGTACAGATTTCAATAGTCCGTGCACTTGCCTCTGATTACTTCTATATAATCTTATGATCAATTTTTTTGAATTCTATTTCTGGCATTTCTTCAGTTTCATCCTCTTGACAATTTAGTATTGACATGTTGTGTTCTTTTGTGGGCATCATGTTGTCTTCCTTATTCTTGTTTCTTGAATTGGTATATTTGTTATTTGGCATTTGTGGAGATACTTGTTTTCATCTTTGCTTTTTCACTGTGGTGGCTTTTATCTTTGTACTATGCTTCTATAGATTAGTGGAGTGTCTGCTTTCAGTGAATATCTAGGGCTGTGTAGTGGGTGTGGCCAGGGAGCTTTGTTCAGTTCTCCAGGTTGAAGGACATGTCTAAGGTGACGCAGAGCTCTTCTGCTCAAAGGAGACCAGTGCCTGAGCGCTAGTCCCAGTGGGTATAATATTCATCTGCTCTACCACAAGGACCACACAAAGGATCTGTGCAGTCCTCAGGGTAAGCTCAGATTCTCCAGCAATGTCCCTCGCCAGATAACCAGGGAGCCCTGTGTGTGTGTGGAATCTCCCACAGTGACTGCCCAAAGTTCCAGCTGCACTGTGAGTTCTCCCACACAGCCTCAATTTTTTCACAGTCCTGACGCAGAAGTCTCCGAAGTCAGGAGCACCCAGCCCCCTGTTAGTTCCCCCCACCAGAGTCATGAATCTCTACTCAGCTTGTTGCTGGATGTGGCATGAGCTGGCACAACTATTAAGTATGTCCAAAATAATGCCGCCTCTATTGGCTTGTTACAGGATGCCTTTGCAGTGTGATCAGGGAGAAAGAAATGTGAGCTTCCTATTTTTTTCTCTTCTAGTTTGGTAGGTACACTATTCCCCATAGGGTTCCAAGCTGGGTTCACTCTATGCTATTCCTGCAGCTTTATTGCCAGTGGCTTGGGCTGCTCTAATCTGGTCACACCTCACTCTCCAATGCTGGTGCAGAAGCTGTCGGTTGCTTGGGTCCTGAGTTGTGGGTGTTCACGCCCTCCACTTAGTTCCACTGTGTCCCTTAGTTTGCGTAGAGTTTCTTCTGCTGCTTTCTCCCTAACTCTTCCCTGAGACTGCACTCTCTCCACTTTTTAAAAACTATCTTCTCTACTAGAACAGTAAGCCCCCTCCTACTCTGCCATCTTTTATCTTTCTTTTTCTTTTCTCTTCTTTTCTTTTCTTCTTTCTTTTGTATACTTGAAAGTCAGAGAGAGAGAGCAAGAAGGAGAGCAAGAGAGTGAACTTCCATCCACTGATTCACTCCCCAAATGCCTACAACAATTGAGATAGTGCCAGGCTTCAGCCAGGAGTCCAGAACTCAGACACCCATGTGGGTTGTAGGGAACCAAGTACTTTGACCCATCACTTACTGTATCCCTGCATGGACACTAGCAGGAAGCTGGAATTTGAAAAGGAGCCAGGATTCCAACACAGGCATTTGAATATGGAATGTGGACATACCAATCCATACCTTAATGACTGCCTCAAACACCTGCCCCTGGAGTCCTCCTCCTGAACTTCAACTTTTCTTTACCAGAGATATAGTGCAACTAAAGAGGTCTGACAGTGGGATCAGGTAGAGTCATGTTCACAATCTTTGTCCTGCTCACTAGGCTTGAGTCGTTTCCTCTTTTATAAAATGGCAATAATTATGTTACCTATTAATAAGGGTTATTATGAAAATCAACTGTTGTTCATCTTTGAGATCTCGACATAGTCATTACTTCCCTTCTTTTTTTTAATGATTTATTTTATTTATTTGAAAGGAAGAGTTACTTAGAGAGAGAGAGAAATAGAGAGAGATCTTTCATCTGCTGGTTTACTCCACTAATGGTTGCAACAGCCAGGGCTGGGCCAGCTGATGCTAGGAGCCAGGAGCTTCATCTGAGTCTTGCACATGGGTACAGGGGCCCAGACACTTGGACCATCTTCTGCTGCTTTCCCAGGTGCATTAGTTGGGATCTGGATAGGAAGTGGAGCAGCTGGGAATTGAACTGGTGCCCACATGGGATGCTGGTGTCACAAACAGCAGCTCACCCCATTATGCTGCAATGCCTACCCCATCACTTTCCTTCTTGATTTCCTTCTCCAACAAGAAAAAATAAAATATATTTTATTTCTGTGCCCACATCTCCTCCCCCAACTCCCCACTCCATACTTGGACCCTGCACTATCAGTACATTTCTCATTATATCAAAATTGCATCTATGTATGCTTGTCTCTTTTGTTCAGCTATGATATACTTGTAATCCTTATATTTCAACACTTGATGAGGCACCTACTTATCAAAGAATATAGTCTCAGTAAATGTTTATTGAGTGAATGAATTGATGTACTTGAAATATTTGAGGCATACAAATAATTTGTTCTTCTTCCTTTTTTTAAAGATCCATCTGCTCATTTGAAAGGCAGAGTTCCAGAGAGGCAGAGGCAGAGAGAGAGGTCCTTCATCCACCGGCCCATGCTCCAGGTGGTCACAATGGCTGGAGCTGCGCCGATCTGAAGCCAGGAGCCTCTTCCAGGTCTCCCACGTGGGTGTAGAGATCCAAGGACCCAGGCCATAGCAGAGAGCTGGATCAGAAGTGGAGCAGCTGGAACCTAAACTGGCACCCACACAGGACGCTGGCACTGCAGACAGCAGACCCACCCACCATGCTACAGTGCAGGCCCCTTGACTTCTTTTGTAAATTTGTATCCACATGGCCGGCGCCGCGGCTCACTAGGCTAATCCTCCGCCTAGCGGCGCCGGCACACTGGGTTCTAGTCCCGGTCGGGGCGCCGGATTCTGTCCCGGTTGCCCCTCTTCCAGGCCAGCTCTCTGCTGTGGCCCGGGAGTGCAGTGGAGGATGGCCCAGGTGCTTGGGCCCTGCACTCCATGGGAGACCAGGAGAAGCACCTGGCTCCTGCCATCGGATCAGTGCCGTGTGCTGGCCCCAGCGCGCCGGCCGCAGCGGCCATTGGAGGGTGAACCAACGGCAAAAGGAAGACCTTTCTCTCTGTCTCTCTCACTGTCCACTCTGCCTGTCCAAAACAAAAAAAAAAAAACAAAAAAAAACAAAAAAAAAATTTGTATCCACAGTTTCAACAAAGAGATTTATCTTTTGTCCACAATGCTTTAGCTGATAAAATGCAGGTTTAGGATTATTTTTTGATCCATTCTATGTAATTAGGTACACTATAAGGGGGATAGTTCATAAGGCTACAATTTATCAAACTTGGTGAATAACAGGATGAAAATTGCTTTGAACTTTTTAACCATCGCCTGTACACATACATCTGAAAAGAAAATTAATTGTTTGCCCCTTTGTTTATGTTTTTATAAGTATATAACTTGGCAGTGTCACTTTAGATCATCAAAGCAATGTATCGGAGACCTTAATGCATTTAACTCAGCTGCCTCATTTCATTGCATTACAAATGATGTTAATTCTGTGCTTAATTATGCTTAACATAATTTGTATGCAATCTAGTGTTTATCAGTTGGACATAATAAAAATACTGCTGTTTTCTGCCCATTTCCCTCTGGTTTCATTTGTTGATTTTTTTAAAGCAGCTGGAGTTGTTTCATGTGAATGGAAACAATTACAAGGCTATGCACTAAGTGTATTTCTCTCTAGAAACCATCTTATATCAACTGCAACCTTTGCTTTATAAAGAACTGATGTGGGGCTGGCATTGTGTCACAGAGGGTTAAGCCATATGAGCCAGTTCAAGCTCTGGCTACTCCACTTCTGATCCAGATCCCTGTTAATGTGCCTGGGAAAGCAGAAGGTGGCTCAAGTACTTAGGCTCTTGCACTCATATATGAGTCCTGGGTGAAGTTCTAGGCTCCTGGCTTTGGCTGTGGCCATTTGGGGATTGAACCAGTGGATGGAAGATTCTCTCTCTCTCTCTCTCTCTCTCTCTGTGTGTGTGTTTGTGTGTGTCTTTGTCTCTCCCTCTGTCTGTGTAACTCTGCCTTTGAAATAAATAAATAAATTTTTTTAAAAAGTTGATGTATATTCTTTTTGGTTTGCCTTTTTTTAAAAAGACATTTTGTTGATTTTATCTGAAAGGCAAAGATACAGAGAGAGTGAGAAAGAAGCAGAGAGAGATTGTCTATCCACTGGTTCACTCCCCAAATTGCCATAATGGGTGGAGGTTGTCTTTTTGGTCTAGCAAATTCTAAATACCAGAAGGTCTCTTTTCTTTCCCTGCTGTTGTGTTGGCTCTTTTAGGGCTCTAAAAGTCCATCTTAGATATAAGACATCAACTTGATCAAAAGAGAATGAGAGAATAAATAATGCATTAAAGATCTCAACAACTCAAAACCCATTTTTTAGAAAGCTTTTATTTAGCAAATACAAATTTACCCATTGTTGTATAAACCACAGCTTCAGAATGCATGCTTTCACACTTTCTACTACCCTGGCTCTGTTTTAACCTTCCCTGGGATATTTGAATACTTTTTTGTGTATCTTTTCAGTACCAAGTTCATTGTTGTGCTGTGATATTGACTATAGAACAAAAAATCTAATGATTTAATGATTATTTGATGTGATATTTGTTTGTTGAATGATAGTTTTCCATATAGTGAGTGTTCTTAGAGTTCAACTCAATATTTGATAAGCACCTGTTACATGTAAGCCATTTTGCTCAGCATTTTGGCAACAAAGCTAGCTAACAGATAATTCCAGTATCGATGTGAAAGATGAGCCCACTATAGTCAGAAGTTTTATGAGGATGTGAATGCCTAACTCCACCTTGGAAGGGAAACTGTCAGAGAATAATATTGAAATACCAAGTACGAGTACTTTTCCTGCTGACTGGACATATGAAAAACTTGAAAGATAATAAAGGAATGTGCAGTTAACTCTGCAATCTGGGCAGGTAGAAAGCACTTTGCAAGGATGAGTTGTGACATTGTGTAGTCACCCCCAAGAACTGTCAGGAACATGGCAGGCCTGACAGGCCATTCTGGGCCACAAAAATCCTAAAAAAGGTTTTAATCTAAGCCACCTGAGGCAGAGGTCTTATAATTTATTCATTTTTTTCTCTTATTAAGCATTATTTATTGAATGTCTATCAATTGCCAGCCAGCATTTTGCTAGTTTCTAGGGATACAGAGCTGGACAAAAAATAGACAAGGCCCCATTTCCAATAGATATCAGTCTAGTAACTAAAACAAATATTCATCAAATAATTAAATAATGGTGAATTCTAATTCCAGGTATTAATAGCAACTTGAAACCAGGGACAGCTTCTTAATTCATTAGCAGGCAAATGGCATGAGCTCAGGTATTGCTAATATTTGTGCACCAGGCTCTGCTCTCGCTGCTCAATGTGCAAAGTTAGGTAGCATAGCATTGCTGCACTGAAGGCAGCTTTCCTCTTTTTCAAATCATGGTGTGTTTAACAGAGGCATTTTTGGATAAATTGATGAAATTGCCCGTGAACACATTCATCATCAGCTATCCCAGGAACTGAGAATAAGTAAGAGAAATCAGTATGCTCTTCTATATGTAACCCTATGTGGTTCAGTCGTTAAGAGGGTCTGAAGTGTTATCATCTAGTGGGGGTAAGAAGAGATCAAACCTGGGCCATTATGGAACAGTTAAGTGCTACAGCAGACGTACCACAGAATGATGTGAGGATACAAATGAGGGAGATACTCTCTCTAACCTGGAGGGACTGAGGAAGACTTCACAGAAGAGAGGACATTAAAGTTAGATTTGCAAAGAGAATTTCTGTCAGTCACAAAAGGGTCAAAAGGCATTCCAGGGGAAGGGATCCGTCTGCACAAAGATACGGTTATAAAAGTTAACAAGAGGGGCTGGCATTCCACTTGCAGTCCTGCTCCCTGCTAATTGCCTGGGAAAGGCAGTGTAAGGTGGTCCAAGTGCTTGGGGCCCTGCCACCCACGTGGAGACCAGAAGAAGCTCCTGGCTCCTGGCTTCAGTCTGGCCCAGCCCTGGATGTTGTGGCCATTTGGGGAGTGAACCAGTGGATGGAAGACCTTTCTCTCTCTCTCTCTCTCTCTCTCTCTCTCTAACTCCGCCTTTCAAATAAATAAAATAAATCTTAAAAAAAAATAATTCAATCAAAATGAACAAAGAATAAAACAAGCCAGCGTTTCAGGCCAGGGTGTTAACCTGCTGCACCACAGCGCCAGCCCCTCCAATGTATACTTTTAAAAGAGTGAGTCATAAAGGTAAAGAATATTGTATATAATTGGATTTTTTAACTTTACATGCACTTTCTTTTAAAGATTTTATTTATTTGAGAGGTAGAATTGCAGAGAGAGAGTGGGAAAGACAGACAGAGAGAGAGAGAGAGAGAGTCTTCCATCCTCTGGTTCACTCCCCAAATTGTCACAAGGGCTGGATCAGGGCTGATCCAAAGCCAGGAGCTAGGAGCTGCTTCTGGGTCTCCCACATGGTGCAGGGTATAATATCTTTTTTTTAAAGATTTATTTATTTATTTGAAAGGCAGAGCTACAGAGATGCAGAGGGAGAGGGAGAGAGAGAGAGAGAGAGGGAGAGAGAGAGAGAGAGAGGTCTTCTATCCACTAGTTCACTCCCCAGATGGCCGCAATAGTAAGAGCTGTGCCGATCCAAAGCCAGGGGCCAGGAGCTTCTTCCAAGTCTCCCACTCGAGTGCAGGGGCCCAAGGATTTGGGCCATCCTCTACTGCTTTCCCAGGCCATAGTAGAGATTTGGATCAGAAGTGGAGCAGACAGGACACGAACCAGTGTAGCTATGGGATGCCGGTGCTGCAGGCGCAGGCTCAGCCCACTACACCGCAGCACCAGTCCCCTACACCCACATTTTAATATGAATTAAATATCTGTAAACTGGGACTGAAACAGCTAAATTTTCAATGTATGAAATTTATGTTTGAAATTTTTACTGAGATGTATTATATATGTAATAATCATTTATAACAAATATCTAATCTATTCTTTGTATTTAAGATTTTCTCAGTGAAGAAAGGAGTTTATTTATTTACTTTTGGCAGAATTCTTTATCATGTCTCAATTTGGTAAAAGTTTGTTGTTGGTAGCCTCGACCATTTCTGAAATACTCACTCTGGTGACTTGATCTGTGTTTGTGAGGCTAGGGGGAAAAAAACTAGAGAGTAATGGGAGTGTGTGAGTAGAAGTTGTGCTGAGTGGAGTAGGCACAGCTGTTAGACCTTGAGATAAACTTGCTGGAATGTTTCACCCCTTTAAGCTACTTATCTTGGATGGAGAAAGACATTTTGGATGTCTACTGCATATTCTGTAGAAGTAGAAACTCCTCCAAAAACTGAACCAAAGCTTGGAATTCTCTCAAGAGAGGAAGATGGCTTCGAGAGCAGAGAAATAATTTAATGTTTATAAAGATTGGGCTGGAGGTACCTTTCTCTGAAGAGAGGAGAGAACTTCCACTTTGACTATGACCTTGTCTAAATAAGAGTTGGTGAACTCAAAAGGCTTCCATAGCCTTGGAAACTCATCACAAGAGCCTAGGGAGATTACTGACGCCATAAACAAGAGTGTCAATTTGTAAAGTCAACAACAGGAGTCACTGTGCACTTACTCCCTATGTAGGGTCTCTGTCCTTAATGTGCTGTACATTGTGATTTAATGCTATAACTAGTACTCAAACAGTATTTTTCACTTTGTGTTTCTATGTGGGTGCAAACTGCTGAAAACTTTACTTAATATATACTAAACTGATCTTCTGTATATAAAGAGAATTGAAAATGAACCTTGATGTGAAGGGAAGGGGAGAGGGAGCGGGAAAGGAGAGGGTTGCAGGTGGGAGGGAAGTTATGGGGGGGGAAGAAAGCCATTGTAATCCATAAGCTGTACTTTGGAAATTTATATTCATTAAATAAAAATTAAACAAAAACAAAAACAAAACAAAAAATAAGTATAATCAGGAATGTCTCAACTTTAAAAAAAAAAAGACTGGACTGAAATAACTACAGTATATCAAAAGCAAATAACTGCTGAGGAAACTGGCATAGTTAATTTAGTTCAGACTATATTTTACATGTTCTGGGTGTACAATAATGTATGATTTTGTATGTAGAGCTTAAATACATAATTAATATGGCTTTGAAGCTAGTTCTATCAACATAATTAAAATTTATTATGGTATTAGCTTTCAAGCAGGGACTTTTAACTAGTTATAGTCAATGCTGTAAATTAGATCTTTTCTGATGAGCTCTGAATAAAGAATTATAATTTATCTCAATGATATTTTATTAGAGATATTTTAATTCCTAAGGCAAGTAAAAAGTACTGTTCCAGTACATTTCTGTGAAGCAAATCATTCCCACCTCTCCACCCCACCATGTTGGTTTAAAGAATATTATGTTTAACTGAAGGTGAACCAGAAATTTTTATTTTATGCATATGAATCAACTTTGCCTTGAATATAAAGGAAGTCTCCTTTGTACAGACTTTGTTCTACAAAGGAGACAGGGAAGCTTTTTAAAAAACTTTTAAAAAATTGATTTTCATTTTATTTGAAAGAGAGAGAGAAAAAGAGAAAAGATAAGGAGAAAGACTCAGAGCGAACTTCCATCTGCTAGTTTACCCCCAAAATGACCAAAGCAGTCAAGGCAAGCCCATGCTGAAGCCAGTAGCCCACACCTTAATCCTGGTCTTCTACGTGGGTGGCAGGGACACTAGTACATGAGCTGTTCCCTGTTGCCTGCCAGGTTGTGCATTAGCAGGAAGCTGGGTCTTGAAGTGGAGGAACTGGGACTCTGATATGGGACACTGTCATCCCAAGCAGCAACTCATTGTGCCACTCCCCCCACCCCCCCCACCCCCCCCACCCCCCGCCAAGCAAGGAATATTTAACAAAATTCTGGACTGTTAGGCTGTCCATTGTAAGTGGGGGTTAAAAGGGAGAAATTCCAAATTTCCTTTTCAGTAGTCCAAAAGTAAAGACCTGGGGACTGACTGATGTCAAATAGAGTATAGGTATGACATTTTTCTTGCCTTCCAGTTATTTTTTGATCATATAAGTAATATATGTCTTTAACAATATACAATTTAAAAATCCTCTAAGAACTCTTTCTCCAAGGTATAAGTACAATCAACTGTTTGGCATACTTTTTTTTTTCCCAGAATTTTCTACACAAAGTGTTTCTTTTTCCCTAAAATTTTGGGTCTTATGCTAACAACATCTGAATTCTTCCTCCACTGCCTGTTGCATTTTATCAAATTTACCTACCCTGCCGTTTCAATCACTTTTTTGGAATGTTACATTATGCAAATGTAGCCAAAAGTCCCAGTTCCTGGGTCTAAGGGCACATTTTGTGCCAATGCATCTGTGCCTAAGAGCGGATTTTAGATTTGTGCCTGTGCCCAAGATGGGACTAGGTGCCAGCTGGTTCAAAGCTTAACTGGGCACAGACCACCACATGCAGTGAGGCTGCTTCTGCTGGTTGCATTTCCTCCAATCCAGATAGGACTATCTTGTTGAGTACAGTGCTAGAGGGCAATTATTTTTTTTTTTTTTTTTTTTTATTTTTGACAGGCAGAGTGGACAGTGAGAGAGAGAGACAGAGAGAGAAAGGTCTTCCTTTTGCCGCTGGTTCACCCTCCAATGGCCGCCGCTGCAGCCGGCGCACCGCGCTGATCCTGGCAGGAGCCAGGAGCCAGGTGCTTTTCCTGGTCTCCCATGGGGTGCAGGGCCCAAGCACCTGGGCCATCCTCCACTGCACTCCCTGGCCATAGCAGAGAGCTGGCCTGGAAGAGGGGCAACCGGGACAGAATCCGGCGCCCCAACCGGGACTAGAACCCGGTGTGCCGGCGCCGCAAGGTGGAGGATTAGCCTATTGAGCCACGGCGCCGGCTTGAGGGCAATTATTTTTAAAAGATCACACTTCTACACGTTTGGTTCAATGGATTAAGCAAGGTCTCTTTCAATTTCGCCCTTGTCAGAATAATTACCAAGCTTATTCCATCCTGGTTTGTATATTTCCCAGCTTCTAAAGGATGATTTTTATGGTTTAGTATTTGACTACCAATTCAGTAGATACTAGTGAGACGCTTCCAAAAATGTCTTGGAAAACAATCTTCATTCAATGTGATAGGTCATTTGTAGTACATATCTACCATGTATAGAGACTGAAATTAACTGCCTAAATGCATGCTGCAGTGAGTGTGTGATTACATTTTAACATACCAAATAGATTTACTAAAACCTAATAAAAAATTTCATGGATGTTAGAATAGTGATTCTGAGAAAGTGTGGGCTAGAATTCATCAGACGCTGTAAAATGTCTTATTAAATTTTGTCAACTTGCCCACTCTCTAATAGACCATATTCAGAGTAAGAACAGAAAGTGTGCACAGATAGGGATGCCAAATTAGTTCTTCTAAATTATTTTTCAAAGTTCTCTGCAATGTTTCTTTTTCAGACAGAATTGGGATAGAAGTTTTTTTTAAACTTTTATTTAATAAATATAAATTTTCAAAGTACAGCTGTTGGATTACAGTGGCTTTTCCCCCCACATAACCTCCCTCCCACCCGCAACCTTCCCATTTCCTGCTCTCTCTCCCATTCCATTCACATCCAGATTCATTTTCAATTATCTTTATATATAGAAGATCAATTTAGTATTTATTAAGTAAAGATTTCAACAGTTTGCACCCACATAGAAACACAAAGTGAAAAATACTGTTTGAGTACTCGTTATAGCATTAATTCACATTGGACAACACATTAAGGACAGAGATCCTACATGAGGAGTAAGTGCACAGTGACTCCTGTTGTTGATTTAACAATTGACACTCTTGTTTATGGCGTCAGTAATCTCCCTAGGCTCTTGTCATGAGTTTCCAAGGCTATGGAAGCCTTTTGAGTTCGCCAGATCCTTCTTATTTAGACAAGGTCATAGTCAAAGTGGAAGTTCTCTCCTCCCTTCAGAGAAAGGTACCTCCTTCTTTGATGGCCTGTTCTTTCCACTGGGATCTCACTCACAGAGACCTTTCATTTAGTCTTTTTTTTTTTTTTTTTTCCCGAGTGTCTTGGCTTTCCATGCCTAAAATACTCCCATGGGCTCTTCAGCCAGATCTGAATGCCTTAAGGGCTGATTCTGAGGCCAGAGTGCTATTTAGGACATCTGCCATTCTATGAGTCTGCTGTGTATCCCGCTTCCCATGTTGGATCAAAGAACCAAGATTTTTATTTCGGTATGTTGTGCTTGAGATGAATGTAAAACTGCTAAGAAATGTTGAGTAGACAGTTGGACATACAACTGCAGAAGTTCAGAGGTGGAGTAAACATTTAAAGTTGAGACGTATAAGAAAATACTTTTTAATAAAAAAGATTTATTAATTTATTTGAGTGGCAGAGTAACAGACAGATAGAGGGAGAGACAAAGAGTAAGAGATGTCTTCCATCCTCTGGTTCACTCTACAACTGGCCACAATGCTCTGAGCTGGGCTGATTAGAAGCAGGAGCCAAGAGCTTCTTCCAGGTCTCCCATATGGGTGCAGGGGCTCAAGCACTTGGGCCATCTTTAACTGCCTTCCCGGGCCATAAGTAGAGAGCTGGATCAGAAGAGGTGCAGCAGGTTCTTGAACTGGCTCCTATATAGGATGCCGGCTCTGCATCCTACTATGCCACAGCACCAGCCTCAATAGATGGTCTGAAAAGCTACATAAATAGATGAGAACACTCAAGGAAAATGGGTGCAGAGCAGCTTGAATTTCTAATGTTTATTTGAGGAGCAGGCAAAGGACAGGGAAACGGAGTGGCCGGACCAGGAGAAGGTGATGTCAAGGGAAGCTAAGAGGAGCATGATTCAGGAATGAGATGGTGTACAGCTGTGTCAGTGCTTTCGAGTGGTCAAGAAAGATGATGTCGGAAAACTGGATGTCATTACTGACCTTACCACGAAGGACTTTCGGATTATTATTAAGACTGAAATGATTGAGAAGTTAATGGGAGGTGAAAAATTGAAACGCTGTGGCATAGAGCATTTTCCTAAACTGGTTGTAGAGGAGAAGTGGAGCAATAAATGGGGGGATGTAGGGTCAGGGAAGTTTTCATTTGGTTTTGTTTTTAAAGGGTGAATGATAATGATACATTTTTGGTGACAGAATGTGTAACAGAAATAATCCAACAGGAAGGAAAGGTTTATTGATGTAGAAGGAAGATGGGACAATTTAGCAGCAACGTTTTTGAGAGGGTGAAAAGGAATGGGATTCAGAGCAGGAAGAACCAATGAGGTGGGTGAGTTACTGTTTGCTGTTTTTAGATAAGGAGAGGGTATCTCAAATATTCATCTTTGGTGTCCCCCTGGCCAATATCCTTGTATGAAAACATTTTCTTGGTCAGAGTACACATGCTACCTAGAGAAAAAGAATTTTATGAATGAATAAAATACTAATAAGATAGAGTCAAAGGGGAAAATCTGAAGTATAATGCAGAACTTATGCCAGGAGGAGGCACCAGGAGAACAGAGGCTGAGCCCAAGTTACCCCCGTGTCCCTGGGGGAAGCAGGCAAGGATAAAAGCCTAACAAGAGCTCTGAAGGTAACAGGAGAGAAGACCTCAGAATCAAATGAAGACAGGTTAGAATTAAGAGACTGCTGAACACCTCCAGTAACCAGTATCAGAGTTTTGTAGACATCTAGAAACCACCTCATAATAACAATAGTTTATAATCGTTGAGCACTTGCTGTGTGGCAGGCACTGTTCTTATTTTTATTTTTGTTTATTAAGTTTCATTTTACTTTTTAAGGATTTATTTTATTTATTTAAAAGCTGAGTTACACAGAGAAAGGAGAGACAGAGGGAGATCTTTCATCTGCTGCTTCACTCCCCAGATGACTGCAATGGCTGGGGCTGGGCCAGGCTGAAACCAGGAGCCAGTTTTTTATAGATCTTCCATGTGGATAGCAGGGTCCCAAGTACTTGCAACATCTTCCACTGCTTTTCTGAGGTTGTTAGCAGGGAGATGAATCATTAAGTGGAGCAGGCAGGACTTGAACCAATGCTCATATGGCATGCTGGCATTTGCCAATTTACTCTGCAAAGGGCTACAAATGCCAGGGCTGGTATAGGCCAAAGCCAGGAGCCAGTATCTCCATCCGGATGACCCACATGGGTGGCAGGAAACCAAGCACTTGGGCCATCTTCCACTATTTACCCAGGCAGTCAGTGTATTTTAACTGGAGAGTTTTGCCAATTACATTCAATGTGACTATTTAAAAGTAATGACTTTGCCCTACCATTTTCCAAAAATATTCCTATTTTTTCTTTGAATTTCCTTTGAACTTTTACTGGGAGATTTTCTTCTTTTACCTTCTTTCATAATGATGACCATGTTTCTGTGTTTCTGTGGGCAACACATCCTTAAGCATCTTTTGTAGGGCTGGATGGGTGGTGACAAATTAATTCAATTTCTGTTTATTATGGAAGGTCTTTATTTCACCTTAATTCATAAATGAGAGCTTTGCAGGGTATACTATCCTGTGTTGACAGTTATTTTCTCTTAAAACTTGGAATTTATCTCACCATTCTCTGCTAGTCTGTAGGGTTTTTGATGAGAAGTCTACTGTAAATCTAATTGGAGATCCTCTGAAAGTAATCTGGCGTTTCTCTCGAGCACGTTTTAGAATCTTTTCTTTATATTTTAGTGTGGAGAGTTTGATTACAATGTATTGTGGTGAAGTCTTTTCTGGTCATGTCTATTAGGAGTTCTATGTGCTTCCTGTACTTTGTCCCTTCCTTTCTCCAAATTAGGGAAAATTTCTGTTATTATTTCACTAAAAAGGCCTGCTAATCCTTTCTCTCTTCACACCTTCAAGAACTCCTTGTACTTGTATGTTGGGTCACTAGATGGTGTCCTGTAGATTCCCAACAGTGTTTTTTAGTTTTGTAATTTCCTCTTCTTGTTTTTGGTTTGTCTGTATAATTTCCTGTGCTTTGTCTTCTAAGTCTGACATTTTTTTTTCTGCTTCACTGATTCTGTTGTTAAGGCTTTCCACTGCATTTTTTATTTGTTCATTGAATTCTTCATTTCATTTTGATTTCTCTTTAAGATCTCAATTTCGTGGGAGAAATTTTCTTTCATGTTAATGTACAGATTTCAGTAGTTTGTGCATTTACTTCTGATTACTTCTTTTTTTTTTTTTTTAAACTTTTATTTAATGCATATAAATTTCCAAAGTACGACTTATGGATTACAATGGCTTTCCCCCCATACCGTCCCTCCCACCCACAACCCTCCCCTTTCCCACTCCCTCTCCCCTTCCATTCACATCAAGATTCATTTTCGATTATCTTAATATACAGAAGATCAGCTTAGTATACATTAAGTATGGATTTCAACAGTTTGCTCCCACACAGAAACATAAAGTGAAAAATAATAGATGATTTTTTTAAATGATGATGAAATCAGAGCAGACCTATTGTCATGTTTAATCCCAGTGAGAGTCAAGTTGGGAATTGATAATTTCTTTCTTTTTTTTTTTTTTTTTTTTTTTTTTTACACAGAGGATCAGTTTAGTATGCATTAAGTAAGGATTTCAACAGTTTGCACCCCCATAGAAACACAAAGTGAAATATATTGTTTGAGTACTCGTTATAGCATTAAATCTCAATGTACAGCACATTAAGGACAGAGATCCTACATGAGGAGTAAGTGCACAGTGACTCCTGTTGTTGACTTTACCAATTGACACTCCTGTCTATGGCATCAGTAATCTCCCTATGCTCCAGTCATGAGTTTCCAAGGCTATGGAAGCCCTCTGAGTTCTCCGACTCTTATCTTGTTTAGACAAGGTCATAGTCAAAGTGGAGGTTCTCTCCTCCCTTCAGAGAAAGGTACCTCCTTCTTTGATGGCCTGTTCTTTCCACTGGGATCTCACTCGCAGAGATCTTTTGCCAGAGTGTCTTGGCTTTCCATGCCTGAAATACTCTCATGAGCTTTTCAGCCAGCTCCGAATGCCTTTAGGGCTGATTCTGAGGCCAGAGTGCTATTTAGGACATCTGCCATTCTATGAGTCTGCTGAGTATCTCACTTCCCATGTTGGATCACTCTCCCCTTTATTTACTCCATCAGTTAGCGTTAGCAGGTACTAGACTTGTCTATGTGCTCCCTTTGACTCCCAGTCCCTTCACCATGACCAACTGTGAACTGAAACTGATCACCTGGAACAGTGAGATGGCATTGGTACATGCCACCTCGATGGGATTGAATTGGAATCCCCTGGTATGCTTCCAACTCCACCACTTGGGGCAAGTCAGCCTGAGCATGTCCCAAATTATACATCTCTTCCCTCTCCCATTCCCACCACCATGTTCAACAGGGATCACATTTCAGTTAATTTTCAACACTTAAGAATAACTGTGCATCAATTACAGATCTAAACCAGTCATATTAAGTAGAACAGATAAAAAAACTACTAAGAGGGATAATGTATTTAGTTGTTCATTAACAGTCAGGGCTAAGCTGATCAAGCCACCATTTCCCATAGTGTCCACCTCACTCCAACAGGTTTCCCTCTTGGTGTTCAGTCAGTCGTCACCGATCAGGGAGAACATATGGTATTTGTCCCTTTGGGACTGGCTTATTTCACTCAGCATGATGTGTTCCAGATTCCTCCATTTTGTTGCAAATGACTGGATTTCGTTGTTTCTTACTGCGGTATAGTATTCTAAAGAGTACATATCCCATAATTTCTTTATCCAGTCTATCGTTGATGGGCATTTAGGTTGGTTCCAGGTCTTAGCTATTGTGAATTGAGCTGCAATAAACATTAGGGTGCAGACCTCTTTTTTGTTTGCCAATTTAAATTCCTTTGGGTAAATTCCAAGGAGTGGGATGGCTGGGTCGAACGGTAGGGTTATCTTCAGGTTTCTGAGGAATCTCCAGACTGACTTCCATAGTGGCTTGACCAGTTTGCATTCCCACCAACAGTGGGTTAGTGTCCCTTTTTCCCCACATCCTCGCCAGCATCTGTTGTTGGTAGATTTCTGTATGTGAGCCATTCTAACCGGGGTGAGGTGAAACCTCATTGTGGTTTTGATTTGCATTTCCCTGATTGCCAATGACCTTGAACATTTTTTCATGTGCCTGTTGGCCATTTGGATTTCCTCTTTTGAAAAATGTCTATTGAGGTCCTTGGCCCATCTCTTAAGTGGGTTGTTGGTTTTGTTTTTGTGGAGTTTCTTGATCTCTTTGTAGATTCTGGTTATTAACCCTTTGTCTGTTGCACAGTTTGCAAATATTTTTTCCCATTCTGTCGGTTGTCTTTTCACTCTCCTCACTGTTTCTTTTGCAGTACAGAAACTTCTCAATTTGATGCAATCCCAATAGTTGATTTTGGCTTTGACTGCCTGTGCCTCCCGGGTCTTTTCCAGAAATTCTTTGCCTGTGCCAATATCTTGAAGGGTTTCTCCAATGTTCTCTAGTAACTTGATGGTGTCAGGTCGTAGATTTAGGTCTTTAATCCATGTGGAGTGGATTTTTGTGTAAGGTGTAAGGTAGGGGTCTTGCTTCATGATTCTGCACGTGGAAATCCAATTTTCCCAGCACCATTTATTGAATAGACTGTCCTTGCTCCAGGAATTAGTTTTAGATCCTTGATCAAATATAAGTTGGCTGTAGATGTTTGGGTTGATTTCTGGTGTTTCAATTCTGTTCCATTGGTCTATCCATCTGTTTCTGTACTAGTACCATGTTGTTTTAATTACAACTGCCCTGTAGTATGTCCTGAAATCTGGTATTGTGATGCCTCCGGCTTTGTTTTTGTTGTACAAAATTGCTTTAGCTATTCGAGGTCTCTTGTGCCTCCATATAAATTTCAGCACCATTTTTTCCAGATCTGAGAAGAAGGTCTTCGGTATCTTGATTGGTATTGCATTGAATCTGTAAATTGCTTTTGGGAGAATGGACATTTTGATGATATTGATTCTTCCAATCCATGAGCATGGAAGATTTTTCCATTTCTTGGTATCCTCTTCTATTTCTTTCTTTAAGGTTTTGTAATTTTCATTGTAGAGATCTTTAACGTCTTTGGTTAAGTTTATTCCAAGGTATTTGATTGTTTTTGTAGCTATTGTGAATGGGATTGATCTTAGAAGTTCTTCCTCAGCCATGGCATTGTCTGTGTATACAAAGGCTGTTGATTTTTGTGCATTGATTTTATACCCTGCTACTTTGCCAAACTCTTCTATGAGTTCCAATAGTCTCTTAGTAGAGTTCTTTGGGTCCCCTAAATAAAGAATCATGTCATCTGCAAAGAGGGATAGTTTGAGTTCTTCCTTCCCAATTTGTATCCCTTTAATTTCTTTTTCTTGCCTAATAGCTCTGGCTAGAACCTCCAGAACTATATTGAATAGCAGTGGTGAGAGTGGGCATCCCTGTCTGGTTCCAGATCTCAGTGGAAATGCTTCCAACTTTTCCCCATTCAATAGGATGTTGGCTGTGGGTTTTTCATAGATTGCTTTGATTGTATTGAGGAATGTTCCTTCCAAACCCAGTTTGCTTAGAGTTTTCATCATGAACGGGTGTTGTATTTTATCAAATGCTTTCTCGGCATCTATTGAGATAATCATATGGTTTTTCTTCTGCAGTCTGTTAATGTGGTGTATCACATTGATTGTCTTGCGCACATTAAACCATCCCTGCATACCAGGGATAAATCCCACTTGGTCTGGGTGGATGATCTTTCTGATGTGTTGTTGCATTCTATTGGCGAGAATTTTATTGAGGATTTTTGCATCTATGTTCATCAGGGATATTGGTCTGTAATTCTCTTTCAGTGCTGCATCTTTTTCCGGCTTAGGAATTAAGGTGATGCTGGCTTCATAGAAAGAAT